>NW_020271726.1:1573595-1783824 GCF_003268045.1 Sipha flava
GGCGAGTTTACTAGCAGATAGTGAATTTGCCAACTATCAGCTTGTAAACTCGCTCAATGTAATCGACGCTTAAGTCTATGCCTATTCTATCCATCTCAGCTAGTGCTTTGTCTAATTTTCACCAATATATTTGTAAATCATCCAAGCTACCTCTTTATAAACAATCATTTGAATCTCTTCTATTCTCTCCTATCGTTAGACTAGATAACCAATTTTAATCTCTATCGTCTCTGGAACTTAAAAAAATGTCTCTTCCTATCGTCAATAAAATCTTTTCTGAGTTTCTTAATATGAATTTTGATAATTTCGTTGTAGTGTATACTGATGGCTCAGTCTCACATCTTTCTGCCGGTTATTCTTTTTTTATCCCTGAACTACATATTTCTTTCTCTAACAATTTACCTCCTTCTTCATCTTTCACTGCAGAGTGCTATGCAATCATTGAAGCTTTATCTCTTATTTCAAACCTTGCCTCTAACAAATACTTAATTGCTTCCGATTCAATGTCTTGTCTACAGGCATTAATATCTAACCCTTTTGACTCCCACCTGTCTTCCCTAGTCCTTATCATTAAATCTATCATCCTAAAACTCCATCAAGATAACTATACCATCCAATTTCTTTGGGTTTCAAGTCATATCGGTATACACGGGAACGAATTCACCGACAATCTGGCGAAATCAACGTCTAATTTAATATGTCCCTCTCTCACCCACCTTCCTCGTACTGATTTTATTCCAATTTTACGGCGTCATATATCTAACCTCTGGTGTGCATACTGGTCAAACCTCTCAGCTGAGTTTGCCACCAGATACAAAAACATCGTACCAAATGTTCTCAACAAAACATGGTTTTACAACCTCAATTTACCAAGATCAAGTATCATACACAATTCAATCGCCTACGTTCTGGTCATATTTTACAACCTGCTCACGCATACAAATTAGGATTAACGATTCCCCATTTTGTACTCTACATTCCCACGAAAGTGTTTGCGATCTCCATCTCCTCCTTTTTGACTGTCCTTCTCTGCAGGTGAAACGCGTTATTTTGTTTAATTCTCTTATATCCATTAATGTTCCTCTCAATCTCCCTTCTATCCTCAACCCCAACTCGGAAATAATTGTTAATATAATTATTAATTTTATTTTGGAGGCTGGTTTCTCAATATGATTACCCTTAAGATATTTTTTGTTTTTAACCCTTTACTTGTATTTTAATATTGTTTTGTTATCTGTTATTTTGTTCTAAATAAGTGTTGAGCTGTAATAGTTATATTAAAAGCTAAATATTAAAAAAAAAAAAAAAAATGACAAATAACTTATATCAGACTAGTATTAAAATGTTTTGTGCATTGAGGAAGTGTCCTTTTTTTTCTGATGCAGGGTTGTATACATTTTGCCTACTTGTCTTTCCATTTATAACTATAAGGTATTCTGGGATATATTTTTTGTATAATGTATGATTTGCATTTTATATTAAAAATATCTTGTGCGTAAATAGACCAAATAATAGACATTAATTCAATACTAAATTATCAAAGGCAATAAACACATAAGTTATCAATTATTTTTCTAGAACATGAACAAATTTCCGTAGTACAAATTTTTGCAAGCTTTGGGTAAGGTCATTCCTAATAAAAAAATATTAACATTTAACATGTCCACTACCCAAGATAAATTAATAAAAATTGAATGAACATTCAATATACTTTACAGTATATGTTCTAGGGTACAACATATTTTTAGGGCTATGGATGTTTTAAAAAATTATTCATTCTTACACTTATTTTTGAAATTATGTTAATTTTTAATTAATATTTTACGATATAAGAATCTTTAATATTCCATGAAAATGACACTCATATTAATAAAAAATTTTATTTGCCAATTTAGATTAATAAAAACTCCATAGCTCTACTTATGGTATGTACCAATAACATAACCTAATTATTTAAACATACAATTAAGATTAACTATTAATATGATTATCAACAATTTTTACAAATGTAGAAATAGTTAGTTGATCTTGATGCTGTACTGTTTTTTTTTAATTAGAATGCAACTAAAAAAAAACATTAAATTATTTATAGAATTGACATATACTATATAAAAAAAATGTATACATACTTATTAAGTTATCAGGTGAGATGTACTATGCTGAGACTAACCAAAATAACAATTTGTATTTGTTTTTCCAATCTTGTTATAGATATTTCAATGAATTTAGTACTAATAAATGCAATTGAAATTTGAAAGAAAACAAAATTAATTTCCTAAAAATTAAACAAAAATTATGATGAACATCAAATTATTTATTTTATAAAAAAATTCATACTTACATAATAGATTGTTTAGTTTATTTAAAAGATACTAGTAGCTAGCAATGTAAATATGCATTAATTTCTGGTCAAATTTAACTGTCTCATCATATAGTTCACTGTATTCTTTGATTAATTATATAAATTCTACCAATTGCCACTGAAATATAATAAAATATTTAAACCCTGGTTATAATTTATAAAAAAAAAAAATTTAATTACATAATTGATTGTTGAGCTTGTTGAAAAATTAAAATATAATATAATATAGATATACATATGTAACATGTATATTTTATTCCTTTATTCCAATTTTATTTTATATTTTAATTTATTGTTATCAGATAGGTACCAGTAGAAAGCAGTATGAATTTGCATTAATTGCTAGTCAAATTAAGGTGTCTAGGCATATAGTTCACTATTTATTTTGACTAATTACACCAATAATACAAATTGCCACTGAATTAGAATTAAAATATATGAACCCTGGTAATTATTTGGTAATAATATTATACATAAATCATTAAATAAAAAAAAATGTGTTAATTATTAATTTATTAATTAAATAATTTAATTTATTAATTTTAGATTGAACTTACCAATAAATTATATAAAAAAAGTTGTCGGTAAAATATGAAATCTAATTGCCAAACACATAATAATACATATTGCTGATTGGATAAAAGTATATTTTTAATTAAATTCAAATTTTTTAAAATAACACTATCAAAAAATATAATATGCATTGAAATAATTGGTGTAAACCTTAAATGTATATTTTAAATAATATACATAATTTAGTATTTACTTAAAACGTATTCTGTGGTTAAACGTTCAAAAAATAATAATTAGTTAATAATTTTTATTCGATGTTTGATAATGGAAAACTAACATTAACGATTAACCAATAACCACATGTTTTCGGAAACAGTTAACTGGCATTTATTATCGTTTATCTACTAAGATAATACTTGATAAAACCGTATACCATGAATCAGTAATCAGTGATATATTATGTAACCATGATGGTAAATTGTAATATGTTATTAAAATACTTTATAGCTGATACCAGTGTTCCAGGCGTACGAACATTCGAACTATTGTAAGAACTTAATATAAAACGAACATTCGTACGCCTAATTATGAACATTTTAATAAGATGAAAGTATAAATTTAGATAATTTCATTTTTACTCAAAGAATCCAAAATATTTTTTTTTTTTTTAATACGTAATATACAATCTATATCAAACGACACAATAAGCATATATGATAAGGGGTACAGATAACATGAGTATACAAAATACAAAAAGTGAATAAAGAAGCCACCTAATGATGACACTTAAATGTTGATAGTTTATATGAAAAATGTAAATGAATTATGTATATTTAATAAGTTAGTATTTTTTTTTTTTCTTTATTAAAATTTGTAACAGGTCTCTACACCATTCACGTTTTAATCGTCTAGGAGGACTGCCGGGGATTGAGAGGGAGGAAAGGTTTTTAATTAAAGGATTTGAGTGGGAGGAAAGACGGTTGTGGAATCTTTTGTAAAAGTGTTTGGCTTCCTCGTGGATAGTTTTTAATTTTAGGTCTGTATGGAGAGTATGGTTAGATATGTATGGGGGAGCATTTATTAATTTTCTTAGCGCAATGTTTTGAAAACATTGAATTTTATTTAAATTTGTCTTTTTTGCACTTCCCCATAGCTGTATCCCGTACGTCCAGATTGGTTTCAGTAGTGTTTTGTAGATGAGTAGTTTGACATGAAGGGAGGTGTGTTTATTAGAGACTAGAGGTTTGAGGATACGAAAGCGGTTGTTCAGTGAAAGTCTTTTTGCTATAATATGGTGGGCCCAAGTAAATCTTTTATCTAAAGTAAGACCAAGGTATTTAACTGAAGGAGAGGATGGAATTGGAGCACCGTACAGAGTTACCTCAGGGGTAAGAGCTGGTCTAAGCGTAAAGGTGGTGTGTATAGACTTGCTATGATTTAATTTAAATCTCCATTTGGTATACCAATTCTCCATAAGGTCTAGGTGAGTTTGAAGGTTTGCGGAGGCTATGCATGGGTTGTCATTCATAGATATAATTACTTTGTCATCGGCATAATCTGCTACTAGTGTATTTGGTGTGATTGGTTGATCTGCTGCTAATATATTGTAGAGAATGGGGGATAAATGCCGCCCTGTGGAACCCCAGCACTTATACTGCCAATACTTGACGTGTCAGAACCGTATCGTATTTGGAAGGTACGTTCAGTTAGATATGATTTGATTAGAAGATAGAAGGGTGAAGGAAGAAATGTTTTTATTTTATGCAGGAGACCATCGTGCCAGACTCTATCAAAAGCTTGTGATATGTCTAAGAAAGCTGCTGTACAAAATAATTTTTTTTCCAGAGAGAAAGATATTGCATCTACTACCCTATGCAGTTGATGGGTTGTCGAATGCGAAGAACGAAAACCAAACTGGTAGTCCGGTAGAACTTTCTTGTCAGAAATTATTGGTAGGATACGTTTAATGATAAGTTTTTCTAAAATTTTCGCAAGGAAGGGAAGAAGACTTATTGGTCTGTAGGAAGAAGTTGTATCAGCTGGCTTATTTTAAATTAAAATGATTATATTTCCGAAGAATTAGACGTGGGTTCTAAGTCAACAAAAAATAGCGGGAGAGGGTTTTTGTTTACCTTATGGAGGACGTTAATTACTTGTCTGACTTCGAAAGTAAGGAGTTCTAACTCTTCTTTTATAGTTTCAGTTGGTGTGGAAGGATGTAAGTTCCATACGACTATCCTCAAAGGTTTATCCTCTCTGAGTTGATAAGTATGAAATTGTGCTTTCTCCTCTTTAAGATAACGAACTAGAGTTCTATATGAATCAGGGTTTGAAGTTTGGATTTTTAATTTGTCGGCAGATGCTTTACAGACAAAGTTATCTACTCCGATAATTTCGATAAGCTTTTTGCAAAGTTCAGGAAAATCCGCGACGCCTTTCACAAAAACTGGAGGCGGTGGTTTGTTTGGTGCGATTTCATCAATGACAATTTGTTCAGTAATTGGGGTGGTTGGGTTTGAGGGCGGAGTAACATCGTGATTTTCATTTTGACTCAGAACTAGATAACGATTTGGAGTTACAAAAATTTTTTTTTTACCTTTTTGATCTGTCTGCTTGTTCGTTGATGGGGATGGCGGATCGGAGGCAGAAGAGCTGGAGTGGTTTCTTTTGTTGTTGGTGGAGTTTTTGACAGACCAACCTTGATCAGGTGTGACATCGTTTTTATTTCTCGCAATTGTAATCGGAGAGATTGTGATGTTTTTGTTATTTTGATTATTATTGGAATTCATGGTCAATTATTGATATTAATATTAGAAATTAAATTAAGGACGATTGAGAGTTTTTTTTTTTTTTTTTTTATTTTTATTAGCTTTTAGTATACAACTATGATAGCTCGACATTTACAGAGATTATAAATAAAACAACATTATACATTAAACATTAGTGTACATATTAAATAATGAAGCCAGCATCCAATATAAAGGACATTATTAATTTGATGGCGGTAGTGGATTTTGTGTTAAGTATGGAGTGGATATTTAAGAGGATATTAAGAGTCTGAAGTTCATTAATTAAAATAATGCGATTGAGTTGAAGTGCAGGGCAGTCGATTAGAATATGGGATAAGTCACAAATGCATTCATTTAAGTGAAGAGTACAGAATGGAGAATCATTAAGGCCAAGTTTGAAGGAGTGACTAGGAAGAAGGTGATGTCCTATGCGTAGCCTATTAAATTGTACTATATATGGTCTATGTAAGTATAAGTTATTGAACCAGGTTTTTTTTAGGATATTTGGTGTAATATTTCTGTATCTTGAGGCGAATTCGGCAGGTAGATTGTTCCAGAGAGAGAACCAAATATTAGTAGAGTATTGTTTTATAAGCGATGTGAAGTCAGAATGGGGAGTTGAGAAATAGAAGGAAAGATGAGATTGGATGAAGATTTAGCAAGGTGGTCTGCAACTTCATTACCATATATGCCTGTATGACTAGGAACCCAAAGTGGATGTTATAGTTAGTTTGATTTAATGTAAAAATAAGGGACTTGATGCGAAGAATAAGTGGAGACAGGTGAGAGTTAAATGGGTTTGAATTTAAGGCTTGGAGGCACGACATAGAATCTGAGACAATTAAGTAATTGTTGGGGGGAAAATTTTGAATAAGTTTTAGGGCTTCGGTGATGGCATAACACTCAGCTGTAAAGGAAGAAGACGTAGGAGGAAGGTTATTGTTAAAAGAGAGCTGTAGATCAGGAATATAGAATGCATATCCAGCGGAGAGAGGGGAGACTGATCCATCAGTATAAATCGCGATAAAGTTTAAAAAACGTTCATTAAGATAATTCAAAACGGCTGCATTAACCGAGGAAGAAGACATAGATTTAAAATCATTGGAGGATAGATCTAAAAATTTATTATCAGAATGAATCTGAGGGGAAAAGATAAGAGAGTCGTAAGATTGCTCGTAAAGAGGGAGTTTAGTTGAATTGATAATATATTGGTGGAAATTTGAGATAGAATGTGCTATAATTGATAATACAGGCATAGATTTAGGAACATATCGCCAATTAAGGTACAGTGAGTAATAAATGTCAAAGATACGGTGATCGCTATAGGATAGTGATTTCAAGAGAAATTTGCCGGCAAGCCAGCGGCATCTGATATTAAATGGAGGGCAAGTAGATTCAACTTCCATAGCAGGGCAAGGTGTAGAACTGACGTAACCCATAATGGTTCTGATACATGAGGCTTGGAGTTTATTGATTTTTTTCCAATTAGAAAAGGAAGCCGATCCGAAAAGAAAGCATCCGTAATCAATTTTGGAGCGTATAATAGACAAATATATAGATAATAGACTTGAAGGGTGAGAGCCCCACCAAGTACCAGTTACCGATCGGAGGAAGTTGGACCATCGAGAAACAAACGCTGTGAGAGTAGAAATATGTGGAATCCAGCGCAATTTGGGGTCGAGAGTGATGCCAAGATAGGTAATATTGGGAACAAAAGGGATAACATAGTTGTTGAGATATGTATTAAGGTTGTTTAAATATCTACGACGAGTGAAAATGATCGATTTGCATTTTTCAGGGGCAACATCAAAAGACACTTTGATTAGAATATCATTCAGATCTATCAGGGCAGAGTTGAGGCTATCGATAGCAAGATTAAGATGTTTATTAGAAGAGAATATTACTAAATCATCAGCGTATATAAGACATTTATGACCAGACTGAGAGAGATGCTTTTCAACAATACTCATATATACATTGAATAGGATTGGGCTGAGGCAGCTACCTTGTGGAAGGCCAGTGAAAGTGGATCGAGTGTTTGACGATCTGAAGGGAGAGAAGAAAACAAGTTTTCTGAAATTGAAGAGAGCAGATAGAACATTACAGAACTTAGGGGGGACATTTAATGAGAGAAGATAGGTAATGAGGGTAGGAATGTTCACGGAATCGAAGGCGCCGCGGATGTCCACAAATGTGGCGACAAGGAATTCCTTATTATTAAAAGCATGGTAAATGTTACCAATGAAAGTCGAGAGGCATTCCATAGTACCTAAACCCTTCCTAAAGGCAAACAAGTTTGCAGGTAGAACAGAGTTGGATTCTAGCCACCAATCAAGTCTTGTTTTCAGCATATATTCGAAAACTTTGCAAAGAGAGGAAGAGAGAGCAATTGGACGAAAGGAATCATTAGAATTAGGTTTGGGGATAGGGATGACACGATAAGATGTCCATGAAGGAGGAACCTGATTGGATGATAGAATGTTATTCATAATAGATAGAAGGTAAACCAGAGCATTTGAGGGGAGGTGTTTTAGCATGATAGGTGAAATGTTGTCAAGACCGGACGCAGTAGATTTTCGTGAAGATATGGCTAAATTTAATTCTGACATGGTAAAAATATTGGTGAGAATATGGGGTGGAGAGTATAGAGAGTGATCAGAAGGGCAAATCTCTGATATAGAAGGGACATAGCACGGAGCGACTTTAAAACAAAAAGAGTCGAACCAATCGTCATTATCTGGAGGTCTGACTTGGTTGATACAGTTTTTATAGCGCTTAGCTGTTGACCAAAGGTGATGTATGGGGAAAGATGGATTTATATTAGAACAAAATTTTTTCCATTTTTTCCTCTTTTCATTTTTTAATAGCCTGGTAGTTTGGGCACAAGCGTTTCGGTAATTAATAAAGTCAACCATGGAGCCTGAGCGACGAAAGTTTCTAAAAATAAGGGTTCTGTTTTTGACAGCTTCGGTACAGTCAGAATTCCACCAGGGAGGGGAGGGTGGATAGGGATTGGAATTTAATCTTTTCTTAGGAATTGTAGAATTGGCGGAGTTGTTTATAATACTTGTAAAGGTAGAATAGGAAAAAACTGGAGAGGCAGAATTTGTCAATGAAGAGATAGAATTATGAATTTGAATAGAATACGATGACCAGTTGGCTTTATTGAAGTTAAAAGGTAAATGGATTGGAGGTGCGGAATCCAAGGCGGAACAAAATGGCACAGGATCAGCGATCCTGTTAAAATTAGTTGATATGATAATGGGGATATGATCGCTACCGTGAGGATCATTGAGGACTTGCCAAGATAAATTCCAGATAATATCAGGGGAACAAAAAGATAAATCAATTGCCGAGTTAGTTGAGTTGGGGCGACCCACATGTGTAGGACTATCATCGTTGAGAGGACAGAGACCTAATGAGTCAATGCAATCATAGATCTGAGAACCACGGCGGGATGTAAGTTGAGAACCCCAAGTGGGATGAAATGCATTAAAGTCGCCACCAAGTAGCGTATTATGCGATATCAGTTAAAAGAATTCATGCCATAAATTGGAAGGAACATTAGAATTACTGGGGATGTAGCAGGACCAAAATTTTAAAGGAGTATGTGAGTTGATAAGATGCACTTCGATACCTATGATGTCGATTTTACAGTGGGTAAATCTATTTCTGGTAGCTATATCTAAAGGAATTTGTTTGGATTTGAGGGAGTTATGGACAGCTATAGATACACCACCATAGCCATCGGAGCGGTCGGATCTATAGGTTTTGAACTGCGGTATTGTAAGGGCACGTGAAGGTAAAAGCCAGGTTTCAGAGAGAAGTGCAATTGAGCATTTATGATCGGATAGGAGGTGTTGTAAGGATGGGAGACGTGCAGGGAGACTTCTCACATTCCATTGAATAATGTTAGTGTGATTGTTGGAGATATTCTGGTTTTTATATTTATGTAAAAATGCCATGGTAATTTTAATTTATTTTGTTTTGTAATATGTTAGCTTGTGAGTAAATTATATTTAGTATTTTCTATAACTGTGGTGAGGATATTTGGTGTATAATACAAGACTAATCAGAGGTGAAATTAGAATCTGGAATATTAAGGAGTGAATTTAGAGAATATTCAATTAAGGACTGAAGAGAGGCGGATGAGAAGGGGGAAAATAGGGAGGGGGAATTTATAAGAGATTCAGAGAGTTTAAGAGAAAGAGAATGAATCCAAGATAGATCAGCAGATTTATTGTCTCCGGTAAGGCTTTGATTAGGGAGATTGGTTAAACAGCAACCGTTAGGTGAAGAAAAATGAGGTTCAACTGGTAAATTTAATTTATCTTTATTAATCGGGGAGCGAGATTTTTGTTTTATCTTCCTAGAATTGAAATAATGATGGTGATTATTTAGCCTGGGGAAGTTTTCTTCCTCTAGGGAGATATTTGGTTTTAATATTTCAGAGATTGGAGGCTGGCTCTTAACAACATCGGAAAAAGAATAAGCATTAGTGTAACAATTATTTTTTTTAAAAATTAAGGCATCCTTATAGGAAATATTTTCGGTGGCCATGATGTGTTTAATTTCTTTTTGAGTGGACCATTCGTGGCAACTACGATCAGTGGCTAAGTGAGGTTGCTTGCAGAAGAGACATACAGGATCAGTGGATTGAGCACGTGGGCATAAATCAACCGAATGATTGTTTTCACCGCAGTGACTGCACCTGGGACAGCTACGACAATATTTTTGTGTATGTCCAAAACGTAAACAACGATTGCATTGAACGGAAGACCGGACACTGGGCTTGACATCAAAGATCATATTAAATACAGAGATAATGGATGGTATTTTCGGAGCGACGAATTTAAGTTCAACTATACGTGTTTGAACGATTTTATCATCTTTTTTAATACTGATGCGTTTGAATGCATCAATCTTGACTGAGGATCGGACGCCTTCGAAAAATTCAGTTTCTGAGACTGTAGTGTCTAATTTTATTATTCCGTAAGAAAAAATTAGAGTAGAAGGTATAATTGCATTATAGTTATTCTCCTTTAAGATGCTTGAATTCAAGCAGCAATTACCATTAAAAATTGTGTCGAAAGAAATTTTTATTTTTTTGAACCCGCAGGTTTAATATTAGTAATACCAGAGAAATTGTTTGAGAAAAATTTAGCGGCCTTAATAGGATGCCAGTTTCCTAAATTTATATTAGCGTCCGTACTCTCAACGAGAATGGTTATAGGCCCGATATAATCTGGCGAAAACGACTTTTGCAATAAATTGATATGTTTATTAGTGTTTGCCATATCGCTGTTGGTTGGGAAGGTAGATTGAATAGAAGTATCATTAAGTGAAGAAAACGTACAACCAGTATCGAACTCATTAGAACGATCATTAACAATCAAATCCATATCGTTAGCCGTAGACCCCGACATAATTGCGGTTAGTGTAGATAAAGAGCTATAATTGAATGAGGAGTTAGACATATCTAGAGTCGGCGGGTTGTCAATAATTTGTTGGAAATTTGGTGAAACTGGACAAGAATTTTTGATTGGCTTACCATTTTTTCCGACTACCTGGTAACCGGGGCCAGCAGTGTTTTTGACTTGTTGATTTTTAAGCTTGTTTGAAAACTGGTTTTGGCCGGCACGATTTGTGCCGCCCGAGGACGACGACATAATTAACGCACAACTAAAATAAGAGCGATAACACGCAGCAAGATAATATAGGTAGTACGACTCAAAGAAAACACGTCTGAACGCTAAGACTGCGAGGAGACGAATCGATTGAGAGTATTATACTCATAGGCTGGCGATAGCGTTTGCAGGTTATTAGGCTTATCTCGACGGCCGCGGCGGTCGCAGATAGGAAAAACGTATGCAGTAACGTGAAAGTTTGACCGAAACAACCGAAATGTAAATTTCGTTTGTTGAGTATTCACTTACATTTAGTTAACTTGAACGAAATAAACAGATTTTAATTTATTTTTTTTTTTCGTAAAGAAAAAGAGTTGAAAGTTACGTACGTTCTCACATAACTATACTGGTGTGGTGATAGAAAAACAATATAGTTATAATTAAAATTAATAAACGAGCTAATTTACGAGAGCGCATGGAACGCGTGCGAAGCGGACGACTGCTATCGCGAGAATGAATCCAAAATATAACTTGATAATATTGTCAAAATCACAGTTTTAGTTAGATTATATTATAGTGACCCATTCGACAAATTTGTTGATATATCTATTTTTAGAAATTGACGTCAACGTTTCCAATAAATAAATATCATTAGCTGATAAGTTCTTATTTATTGTATGAAATATCATTTTATTGAAAACAACTAAAAATAGCAAGTAACAAGAATTATATTTGGGTAACCAATGAAATATGAATGATTAGATTCGTCATCAAATCACCTAAAGCATCTTGAATCGACTATATTATTATTTATTCTAAATCAAACGATCACCGAAGTGCCGAACACTCATTACCACGGTTGGGATTTTATAGCACTTAAAATTGCATAAATATGCGCTATAATATCACCTTAAAAATCGCTAAATAAGCTTTAAAAGTATGCAATAAAAACAACAAAAAAAAAATGGAAATTTATTATTTAATAATTTTATACAAACAAACGAGACGAATGTAGACTGTATAAAGCAAAAAGCGAATTCTACACTCGTTTGTTGATAATCGGCTATTAGTAGATTTAGTAGAAATCGACAAAATAATCAACGAAATTAGAACCAAATAACTAAAACAAAATTATTGTATTATATTATACCTACCTATATAAACCTATAAACCTATAAAATTGTGTCCATTTATAGAAATATATTGTTATATTTTATGAAACCAAATTATGTTAACAAAATGCCCATAAATGACATTAATCCAGGAAATTATGAACATTATATTCCTGCTTTACAGATGTACCTTGGCATAAAAGTATTAAAATAAGTAGGAAAATCTAACATTATATCTAATAAATCCATGTTAAATGACTTTTATTTTAGAGCACAATATTTCCTAAAAATTTCTTGCTTACAAAAAATATAATTTTAATGATCCATTAATGTCAAAACTAAAGTTAATTAATCCTAAAAAAGCCATATCTAAAACTAGAGAAAAAATGACCATTTTCCCTTTTTTAAATGTATAACCTCGATTAACTAAATTAAATGATACATAATTGCGAAATATTGATGATGAATGGAGATTATTGTATAACTTTAATAATCCACCTAACATAATAAATAATTTATGAGAATCCGATATTTTTTGGTTTAAATTGTCCAACTTGCAGATAGGTAATTAAGAGTTTCCATTTGTACATTTGGCAAATTTTGCTCTTGAATCATTATCTCTACCTCACTCTAATGCTGATTGTGAGCGTATTTCAGTAAAATTAATCTAATTAAAGTTAAGACTAGAAACCGATTAAACTCGGATACAATTCAAGCATGCTTATTTGCTTCATAGGAAATAAAAATAAATAATACTACTTATGTAGATTTTAAACCTTCTAAAAAAAAATGATTGATTGTATGACTACAAGTAATTTATATGACCCAAGTAGAAATGATGAGTTTAGTTTTGAAGTATAATATTAATATTATATGTTTGTCATGTTATATATTATATGAAATTCTATCTTTTACACAAAGAAAACGCACAAGAATTAACACTTAGTATTACATAAACAATTAATAAAAATTTATTCAATAGAATATACATATAAACTTAAATCACCAAAACGACATAATAATGACTGGCCCTATAATTAACACTTTTAATTGTATATAAAAAAAAGGCGCTCGCTCCGCTCACTAGCTAGCCAAATTTTTATTTTGTACACAGTACACACTAAGTCAAATCAAATTCAAAATGAAAAATTCAACATTCGTTGGTCATTTTAAAAATTGTTATTGATAACGAACATTTACAGTGCTATGCTCTTATCAGTCATATCTCTGTCATAGTTACATTACATTATACTGGTTACTACGGTCCACGACGTCAATAGCTGATCTTTTTATCGTGGTTTTTAAACTTACTTTATCGTTGAGATAACGAATATAGTTCCATAGAATAGAATAATAAATAATAATAATAATAACGTATTAATTAATATATTATTATGATATACCACAAATTTCTATTTTTATATTATGTAGTATATTCTAGAATAGTCAGTAGATTTAAGATTATATTGATTATTATAGAAAACCCGGCCCGCTTAGACCCGGCCACCGGCCCATTTGGCTACTTTAAAATCTAGGGTCGGGCAAATGCATACTCCTGCCCCCCCCCCAAATGACCAAATGACGCCCCTGACGACAACGCACTCTTCGCTCAACGGTCGTCCGCGCACTCCTTCTCTCTCTTTCCGTCACTCCCGACTGTACTCCCATCGCAAAGGCAACAGTGCCTGTACGTTTACAATATTTTCTTCTTCCTTTTTTTTTTTTTTTATAACAGTCATATATCGTTTCCTCATATTTAATTATTAAAAGTATTTTTAATTAATATTTTGTTACACTTTATTATTATAAAGGTTTAAATAATATTTTGTTGTATTTTATTTTTTTTAAATACTTATTTGATATTTTGTTACACTTAATTATTATAAATATTTAAATAATGTTTTTCTGTATTATATTTTTATAAAAACTTAGTTAATAGGTATTGTATTACACTATTACATTTAATTAATTATTATTATTAAGACTTAAATAATATTTTGTTGTATTTTATTGTTATGAATACCTCCATTTAATCACTCCCCTTCATCCCAATATGTCTTACCCATAGAGTAATTACTCTATGGTCCTACCAGATAGTACACTATTAGTACTGAGAGTAGCGAAGGAAAATTTTTTACAGTACATACAAAATGAACATTTTACGATAATTTTCTGAACATTCAATCTCTTTAACCTGGCAACACTGGCTGATACAACGCTGCTGCAGGCTAGTCGCTCACTGATACACGGTGTTCTGGTGGGAGCATAGACCTTAACTATAACCTAACCTATAATTTATTAAAACAGTGTTTAATTCTCATGGGTGATACAGGTGCCAAAGTCCATTCTATTACTTTTGGTGGAGCTTACAGTAATGGTAAAATGTGTTCAAATTTTGGTGCTTTATTTGATATAAATGATGAATTAAGTTTTATCTTTGAAAATCCTTACAATAAAGAACCTATATATATTTTTTATGATGCTTGCCATATGATTAAGTTGATTAGAAACACTTTGGGAGATATGGGGTGTCTATTTAATCAAGAAGGGGAAAAAATTAGTTGGGACCATATTAAAATGTTGTATTTCAAAGAAAAGAACGAGGGCTTAAAAGCAGCAACAAAATTGACAAATAAACATGTATACTATTATAACGAGAAAATGAATGTTAAGTTGGCTACACAATGGCCAACTTAAAATTAATAAAAATATGAATTTGAAAATCTTTTAAATTTCAAATTCAGACACCACAAAATACATTTGTAACAAATCAGAATTATTCCATTTCATTTTCGAACAAATATGCAATAGCATAAAGTCCCGACTTTCCTTTTAAGGATTATAATTATTAATTATTACAATAGTTATTTACTATTTTATTAGAACAATATTTTGTACTGGAGAATTGACATCACTGCATACTAGTTGTATCAAACCACACCACCCGCCCTCATCCCACCTGGATGCTACGTATATGAGTATAAGGTCTATGGGTGGGAGTGTTGATGGGACATTTTTTTTTTTCCTACAGTATTGTTTATCTATCTTGTTAGGTACTTAAGAGTTATTATCGATTATTACCGTTATGGGTATTGTTAAATTGAGATATCATTCCGTTTTGACATCTGGTTTTTACCGTTGGGTTTGATAAATTGCACAGTAGCAGTAAATTGAACGAATATTTAAACGGTAATAAGTCACAAACGGATTACTGAAATTAAATTCTTTAAACGTTAAAATTATTTTTTTTCGGTATGTTTATAAATTTTCGTTATAGAAAATAGGTATTGTCATTTGAAAATCAAAAGTTGATAGTGTTTTATCAAATAAGGGAGAAAGTTAAAATTATTAAAATTGTAACACAGTGTAAAATAGTAAAACCTAGAAAGTTAAAAAAAAAAAATTATTTTAAAATTCCTAATACTTCCCGAGATATTAACTGGTTCACGATAAAAAAATCACCCTGTATATATATTATATTACATGCTGTATTATACGATGCTCCTATGCAATGACCTATATTTTATATATCTGTAAGTGTCGTAATGACCTACGTATGTATGTCCGTAACACTACATTTGAAAACATTTCAAATTTTACACTAATTTAAATAACACAAAACGCTAAATTTTTCATAATGTTTCAATAACGGTAAGCGGAAAATTTTTTAAATGTTTAAATTTGTATAACGTTTATATGTTCCATAACGATGAATAATATATATTATTTTGATTGAAAACCCAGTCCATACTTAGTGAAAAATTAGATAAAACACAGCGAAACTTTCAAAACACAGATAGGTGTTAAAAAAGAACTACACAAAAGACCGTTCTAAGTAGATTCGGCATTAGATTAAAAAAAAAACCACAAATATTAAGGATTCACCTGATATAAATATTACCAAAAATTTTACTTATAAATTTTGAGCCTGAATTAAAGAAAAAATTTGAGTCGCCCCCCTTAGAAGTAAGTCAAAATACGTCCCTGTAATAGTAAGTACAAGTATAAATTATAAACAAGTATAAACCAATAAGTGTAGTCCGCCGAGTTATGAGTTCAACACGGTTACACACTATATACATATTAGTATTATTTACAATAGTATGTAAGGATTTTAGAGTTAGATTAATAACTGTTGAATATAATTTAATATTGTATAAAGAATCATCATATTGTGCAACAACATCGTTGCTATAAATAATGTGCAAAATCACGCCATATATTTATTAGCGAATCAGATATTGAGGCGTGAGACTTAGGTCAATAGGTCACTTGTATATAAGGCCGACTTTTAGCATACTGTCTGGACTACATTATAATATTACTTATGTGTAAGTCGTGTGTTTAGTAAATATTACTTATTACTAAAAACAGTGTAATCATTTTTGTCCAGATCGATCTACAAACATAATCCTAGATTCAACAATAACTTTATCAAGAATACTTATTACGGTATTACTGATATTTTAATTTTAACACTTTTTTATTTAACATCAACATAGTCAAATGATGGTAACAAATATAAGCGGAGCGTATATACTGAATGGCTGGATACATTTGGTTGCTAATACTGTTTCGCAACTTTTTCCTAATCAAGATTTTGCGATTCGCACGTGGTTTATATTACTTCTATTAATTTGTTTATAATTGTAAATACGTATTAACTATAAAATACGTATAAAAAAATATAATGTATAAATAGTACATTACACTAGAGTTGAAACTAAACATCTCAATAATATACAACTTCAAAAAAAAATTATAACGAAACTGAACATTATTATCTAACAACTAAAATAAAATAACAATATATTATTTACATAGGAAGTATGTAGTTAAATTTTGAATAGTTTGATTCATAACTCAGATTATTATTATCGTATTATAGTGATTTGACATGTTATATTGATAACAGCCCATAGAGTAACTCAATGTAACAGTCTAACATTATGATAGTGGTGAATAAATTACGCGCAAGCGCAGAATGCTTAAGGTGCATTCCAGTTTTTGGACCACGGATTAATATACTGGATACGCAACGAACCTGTGATAAGTGAAGCATTGACCTTTTCACATTGCGGCATAATTCTTAGCGCGATCTTGTGTAGTACCAATTCCCACGTTTTTTTAATTCGTGATTATCGAATTATTATATCACAAATTATATGAAAATATAGTAATATATTATGAAAAAAAGCTGTATTGTATAAGCACAATATAATAATAATAAACACGGATCAATATATTAATAACCACAAAGGTCTAAGATTATATTTAAATCAAATCTGTGGTAACAGTATAAACTAATAAGTCAAAGATAATAATACATGCATTTTAAAATGTTGACCTTGCATTAATCAAATTATTCAACAGACAACTGGCCAATATATTTTATTTTAATATCTTATTTTCAATCAATGTGCCGCCTCGATTAGATAAATGTTGCATTGAAAATTGTATGGGAAATCATAAATCTAGATTTAGTGTTCCAATAGCCTCCCATGAAAAATGGGAAAGAGTAATTGGTAAAACTTTAAATAAAAGGTCTAGGATTTGTGGTGATCACTTTCTTGAAGAAGATATAATTGACACCTGGGTATCAGGACAAGGGACTAGTAAGTACTCGGTAAGTATTAATTACAAATTACAATTTATAAGATTTATGTAAGTATGACTACTAATTTGAATCAATCTATTAAGTATTAACTAAATAATTAAATTAAAATCTGTGAAAATACAACTTAATATTTTATTCATTTAACTTTTAACATATCTCAAGAAATTTTTAAAAAAGCCTGGCTTAAAGAAAGGTGCTGTACCAATGGTAATGTTAAATTTGATAAAAAGTTGTTAAGAAAATCAAAATCAAAAGTTCAGTACCAATAGTACCATGTCAATTTTAGAAAATAAATCCTGGTCAGATGAAAATAGCTCATATGTAAATATACAATTTAAAATTAATTTGTGTATTAATAAATATTTGAAAAATGTATTTAATAAAATTGCACTTAGGTAAATGTTTCTATTCATAAAATGGATATTGATTCTTCTGTAGCAAGTGCTAGCCATCAAAGTACTTCATTTGTAGAGGTTAGTAATTGTAATGTAGCTTTTATTAAAATAACATACAAATATAAATAAATAAATATGTAAATACAAATAATATACAAATATGAATAGCTAATATCAATAATTATAATAACTAATAATAAATTGACACATACCTAAAATGTAATTTAATTATATTTAGGAGAATAATATGTCAATTTCTAAAACAGATAACAGTATGAGTAATATATACCATAGCAGATATGATAAAGTTAGTAGATACAAGCACCTCATTTATTTATAAAACATATTTATAAATGTTTGTAATTTTATAGGAGCCTATATTTTATGTCCTAGTATACAAGCAAAATAATGTTAAACTTCCCCCTAAATGGTTTAAGGATATTTCAATAAACAAGTTAAAAAGTTGACAATTTCATTTTTCAAACTATCAAATGATAATATAAATTACCAACATAGTATTGAGAAAGAATTAATAGTTACTCAAGGTAAGTAAAACTTGTTGCTATTAAACTAGCCATAAAACTAGCCATTGAAATGTGATACAAAAACCATGTTGAAAATATGCCCTAAGATTACAAGGCAACATATAGAATTAAACAATTTGACAAAAATGAAAGTAAAATTTGCTACACAGGTATTTTATTAATTTGTTTTTGTATAAACTTGTGTCTATAACTTCTTAATCAATATTATAAATAAATATTTTAATATGTAACTATAATTTTTATGTTATGCTATATATAAATATAGGTATTTAGTAATTCCATGGCAGTAGGCCTCCAATTTTACAGACAACAAAATATTATTGATCTTAAGAATTCATTGGAAACACAGAATTTTACACTTAGAATGAATGATTTGTTTGATGTGTTGAATAGAAAATTTCCAGCAGAAGGAATTAGGCAAAACAGCAATGATTTAGATGTTTTTTTATGTTGTATTGTTGCATGCTTGTGGCATTTGTGTTAGTTAAACATTTTATGATCACCTAATTTCCAAGTATCTATGTTTGTGTCAATTTCTTAATTTCTACTTATAGAAATCTGTGTTTATGTGTTTCAAATTTGTGTGATTAAATACTCTAAGTGTTAAATACATATTGTGTGAGGTAGGTATTTTTTACATTAAACTGAATATAGCTAATAGTGAAAAATATTATAATCTTATTTATTTTTGATGATTTTAAAACAAAATCTTCTATGGTTAGACGAATGGGAAAAAAATCTAGAAGATGGTCTTATGCAAGAAAAAGAATTCCTCACTAAAACTACTGCAGAATCATTAAGGCTAACACTAAAGTCTACTATTGATTTAGTATTATTTTTACTAGAAAATTGTAGCTTTACCTATGTTTTGACTTCAAAATTAAACCAAGATAGTTTAGAAGCTCACTATAATTATATATTATATTGTAAATTCTTAAATGCAATAAAAATTTATTTATAACATATCAGTGTATATTAATGCTATTCTTGAACTAGTTAATAATGTAAATATGTTAATTTAACATTTTTATTAATCATGTATAATTAATTGATACAAAATTTCAGAAATTTTTTGGTATAATTCAACAAACCTCTGGGCCAAATGACCATCCAACTACACCAACTTTCCTCCAACTTTACAGATTATTGTCTGTTTGATCAATAGTAAAACGACCAAAATATGGTAACTGTACAGTTATTGATGGTCCTTAATTTAATCTTGAATTATTTGTAATAATATTTGTGAGATAATTCTAAACATATTATCTACTTAAAAAATTTGATTTTGTTTATAGATAGTTTTTTTTCTGGTATTCAACCCTTAAGGTTGGTTTTGCAATTGGACCTGCACTCTCCACTCTTCTCTTTTCCTAGCTAACCTCTTCAGTTCGGCGTAGCTTGATAGTCCAGCATCGGAAATCATTTGTTTGATAAATTAAGTTCTTGGACGACCTCAGTCCCTATTACCTTCCATTTTCCTTTCTATTATTCTGTAGGTTAGCTGATTTTCGTGCCTCAATATGTGCCCAATCATGTTCCATTGTCTCACTCTGATGGTTCTGAGTATCTCTCTACCTTCATCTATTTCACTGAGTATGCTTTCTTTGGTATGGTGTTCTATCCACCTCACTCTCTGCATCTTTCTCCAACATCACATTTCAAAGCTATCAAGTGTTCGTTGTTCTGCCTTATACAGAATCCATGTTTCGCATCCATATAGTGCCACACTCCATACAGACATTTTAATGAAGCGTTTTCTCACTTTGATACTCATGTTATTGGAGCATAACAAATTTTTCTTATTCATAAATACTGACTTCACCAGTGTGATTCTGGATCTTATTTCCATGACACATCTTCCATCTTGGTTGATTAAACTGCCTAGGTATTTAAAATGTTCCTATAATATATATATTTAACTATAGATAGTTAAACGTATCATATTATATAATATATTTATTTTTAAGGTATTTGGCTAGAAGGCTTAGTAAGAAAACAAAATGTGAACTTTGTTTGTCAGGAATTAAAAATAATGAAAGTATTAATAACTTACCTGTAGCTAAGTTAACAAATCTTAAGTCTCGTGGTTATTTGACACAACCAGATAGTGGCTTTTATATTTTGCTAAGACAACTTGAAAATTAATTTGCTCTTAATGCTCAAAGCCCAAATGCTTTTGATGATACTATAAACCATTTTTTTAATAAGAATTATTTAATTCCTTTTCCTTGTGATGAACATGAACATGAAATAATTCAGTTTATTTTTGTGTCATATTTAACCATGCGAATGAGACAATTCACTTGGATGAGCAATAAACAAACAAAATTAACGAATAAAGTGAAGAAAAAATTGTCAAAATTAGTTCCTCATTAATTATTTTAAAACTCTAAAAAATTTTTGTAGTATTTAATATTTAGTTTGCTATTATGAAGAATATAAAAATTATAAACCAAGAGAACAAATTACTAATTACAAATCACACTATAAAAACTCAATTTTAACTTTTAAATTTAAATATGAACATAGAATAATGTAACGTATGAATAATTATAATATTATGGTATAGAATAATAAGTAATTTTTATGTGGAAACACTGCCTTAGTTCATATACAATGGATCACAGATCTATGTATATGATCTAAGCCGCAGTCGAAGGACTACGACTCAAAATAAACATTGATAAGATGTATCGTTGCGTATCCAATATATTAATCCGTGGTATGAACATTACAAATATTTAATTAATTTAATAATTAATTAAATAATAAATATTATTATATAATTATAATTAATTTAATTAATAATTCAAGTGTAAATTATATGATAACCAGGAATATGATAATAATATCAAATAACAAGTGTTAATAAAAGTTTGTATTAAAACCAAAAATTATTTATTGATGATTATTTTGAACGACATGTAATGAATTACTTATTTTTGTAAATAGTTAGTTTCTGAGTACTTAGTATATTATTTTTATTTATTAAGTATGTCCGGAGAGGAAGAAGTTTTATCGAAAAGAGTCACCAGTGTGCTGGAAACACATTTAGAAAGAGACAAGGTACTGAAAAATTAATTATGAAATTCATTTTTTTTATACGTGTAGAATTTATTATAATACTATAGGTATTTCCTTATATAAATATCTTATTTTAATATAGATTCAAATTTGTAGTGATCACCAGTGGCACAACTAGGAGGGTGCAAAAAGGTTTTTAGCATCCTCAAATTAAAATTAAGCACCCCTTGTTTTTTATATCCAACTATTATTTATATTTTAATCATTAATAAACAATATTGTATAATTAGGGTATTACTCTAACCTAACCTATTAGGGTATTTTAAGTGTAAAGATTGATGTATTAAAAGTTGAAATGCTGGTTGTTAATAATTGTTAATCACCTAACTTTACACTAGAAGATATGAAAGATAAAATGAAAAAAGATTCCTTCCCAAATATATATAAACTTTTGCCAATTGCAATCACAATTCCGGTAAGCTCTGCTACTTGCGAGAGAAATTTTTCGACAATCTGGTGGATTAAAAACTGGCTAAGATCAAGCATGCTTTAGCAAAAACTTACTAATTTATCTTTGTTGAGTATTGAAAAAGATTTATTAAATTAGCTAAATATCAAAACTATTTTGAATAAATATTGCATGAAATCCAGAAAAATTATGCCGATTTAAAATGTACCAATAATATATTATTTATTTACCAACAAGATTATGAAATTAAAATGTATTAAGATGTTACTGATATTGTAGTAAAAAAGAGTATTATAAATTTGTTTTTTTTATTTATGTGAAAACATGAAGTGTGTTAATGTATTTTAAAGTTTTGATATATGTATTATTGTGGGTTTAGGTGTGGGAGGCGAAACCCCTCACAGCTTTGTAATGCATTCACAGATTTAACTCTCCATGTTTTAGAGGTCTAGTTGTACCTATGGTGATAACTAAACATTTATTGGGTACACTTTAATTAACCTGGTATTTAACATTAAATAATTTTTTTAAATATATTTTATATTATAAATATATATTATGATAGTTATTATCAGGGATCGGGACTTATAGCACTCAAAATCATTAAAATAAGCACTTAAAAAACATTTAAAAATATCATTGTAAGCACTAAAATAAATAATTAAAAAATTTCAAATTAAGCAAAAATATTTATTAAAAAAAAAAAAAAAAACTATAAAATTCTAATAAAAAAATCAAACAAAATAAAAATAAATATCTTTGTTTACCCAACAACGATGCCTTAGACAGCGACGAACTATGTGATAACGTAGATAAGAATTATTTTTAATTTTAATTCTTTCAAAACGGCTTTGTAGGAGAAAACTATAAAAACGTAAAAAAAAACTGGTCAAATAACAAAAATAATCAGAAAAATTGGAAGTATGATTTTTTGAAAAATTGCTGAAAAAAGCAAAGAAAGGTACTTTCAAATTTTATAATTGTACGTGTTATAACTTAAAATACACTTCTATAGCACTCTGCTATATTTTAAGTCAATTCATAAAAATAAGCAAATGCTTTAACTCCTGAGCCCTAGTCATTATAATACTGCTTTATAGTTATAACATTGTGTTATTATGAGTAAGTAAACTTATTATTTATATTATAATATTAAATTTATTCTTTCAATAAATAAAGAAAAGTAAGTAATTTACCAGTTGTATGTATTACATTTTTAATTTTTAATTAGTTTATAATATAATATTGTAGTAAAAATAATATTGATGATATGAAATTAACATTTAAAGTTAAATATATTTTTTATTACTTATTTCAGGATGCACTAGAAGCATTAAAGGAAATATCAGAGTTTTATACTCAAAATACATTAGAATGTAGAAGAGGATTAAGGACTAAAATAGAAAAAAGAAGTATTGCATTAAATGAAGTAAGTAGGTTTAAGCTTTTTAATCTTAATCGTACCTACTACCAGTATGTAAATTGGGCTTAATAATATACATTTATTTTATAAAATTTATCAGAGACAATTGCATATTTAATTAATTTATAATTTAAATAGTATGGTCTTGAATTATTATTATTTTTTATTTTTCACAATGAATGCTTGTTTTGTACAGAATTTTCTGGCATCATTTGAAAAAGTCAAAAATGCAGTAAATATTTTACACGACAATGTAAATTCTTTGAACACAGCTGTTGTGTCCATGTCATCTCAATTAAAAGATACTAAAATTGACACTCAGAATTTAATTGAACTTACAAAACGATTACAACTTGAAAGGTATATCGAATCAAATAGAAAAAATCTACCTAATTTATAAATTTTACTTTCAAATAATTTTTAAGGAAAAATGTGTGTAATCAACAATTATTAGCAGATGCATACTCAAAAGCATTTCAGTTAAATCCTTCTGAGGTGGGTGTCCTAAGATCTAATGTTGTAACCCTCGAATTTTTTAAAGCTTTACGTAAAACCCAAAATATAAGCAATAATTGTAGAGTTCTGATGCAAACTGGTCATCAAACATCAGCACTTAGCTTAATGGAACAAATTTCTACTCATCAGGTAAAATAAATTTAAGCTTCATTTCTTAAATCTATATTTATTAAGCTTTTATTTGTAGCAAATGGCAATGGAAGTATTATACAGATGGAGTCAGTTAAATTGTAAGGATATAGAGTCTACTGCTACTGGTCCGCTGCTCGTTCTTGCCATGGAAGTGTTGCAAGATCGACCAGTATTGTTTAAGTAAATTTTTCTACATACTAATAAATAATAATCAACATCTTATATATTTAAGATATATTCTTGCAGGTATGTATTAGAAGAATACTGTACAGTAAGACAAGCTGCAATTGCTCAAAGATTCATTGATGCTCTTGCAGCAAATAATTCAAATGATACATCATTGAAAACATTTTCAAAAGATATACGACAGTACATAAATAATATGCTATCTTGGTTGATTGACCATGTTCCTATGGAAAGAAAATATCTGACTTATCTGTTGAAAAACTGTGATAAATTAAGTAAAAAATTGATTTATTTGTTTTTTATTCAAATTGAATAATTATTCCATTTGATTTTAACATAGATGTCGATGAAGAAATAGCAACATGTATGAGTAGTATAACTGAAAGCTTATGCAGCCCATTAGCATCTCGTGTAGAGAGTGTATTGCACATGAATGAAAATCCTATTGATATATATGGTGTTGCTAGTTCACTTAAATTTTATCTTCAAATTGTTATTAAAGTAAGTTTAAAATATGATGAAAGAAATTATTAAATGTTATAGGTTTATTATATTATGTTTATTACATTTGCTGCATATTTCATCAATTGTTTTTATTCCCTCTAAATATATTTATTTAGCAAAATTAATAATTTAAAAATTATGTGCACATCTTTACGGATTAACAAGAATTTAATATTTTTAATGCATAACAAAATATTAAAAACTGATGGAGCACATAAAATATCCACTTATTTTTAAAATTCTAAACTTATTTAGTTGTGTATAAGAAACACTATAGATACATAAGATACAATAATGTTTTGACAATTTTTTGTTCAGACAGTTCCCATTGGACAACTCTGTCAAACAATTGAGGAGTTGCATAAAACTATGGAATGTGTGTTTTTAAACAAATTGCAAAATTTGGTTAGAGATACTCTTTTAGAACGTATTGAAGCACCACCTTTAGATCTGTCTCCATCTCCTGGTATTGGTCAGTTGTTGAATATCCTTAGGCAAGTGTTATCAGTAGCTGCTGTTACAGAAGATAAACAAGAAGACACATCCATGGTAGAATGAATAATCAATAATACTATTAAAACTATTCATTTATTTAATGAAATTTAAATTTGTAATTGTAGATAGTTTCTTGTGTCTTAGAACCATTACTTCAAGCTATTAATTTGAGTGCTTCTAGACTAACGCCATTAGACATGGCCGTATACCGTCTAAATTGTTTGCATAACATACATGAGACATTAAAACAGTACCAATATGTTGAAGACAAACTTGAAAAATTACAAGTATGTTAAATAAAGTAATAAGATTAATTCTATTAATAATTAACAACTTATAAAAAATTACAACAAAGTATAAATCAGTATTAATTGATTGTTCATGGTTCCTCAGGCTCATATGACTGCACAAATAGAGACTGTATCTACTGAACAAGCCAATTATCTTGTTACACATTTAAACCTAGAGGACATCCAAACAATCTTACGAGGCCAAGGAGCAAACATTCCATTATCTCAGATCCAAGGAATGGAAGCAGAAAATTTGATAAATTTTTTGGTAATTTGATTATAACCACATTTATTCTGTGCTATAATACTAATTGTATGTCAAAAAACTTGGTATAACTAATTTTTATGAACTATTATGTTATATGAATAATTTAAATCTTATTCAATTTTATAGAGTAAGTTAGAAAGTATGTTGGTCATGCCTGATTCTATAGCAGTACCGCAAATTGGTTATCTAAAAAATCCTTTGCATCTAAATAAGATTAGACGACAATCAAATGAAGTGATTTCAGCTGTTTACAAACAACTTTATGACCATGTGCACGATCCTACCAATGAATATGATGATCCATCATCACTGATGCCAAGAACTCCTCAACTTGTGTATCAGATTTTAGTCAATGATGAAAAACCATCATAAAAATTAATTTAGTTATTATACTTACAATTTAATTATAAACATTTATTTATTACAAGTTACAAAATTAAAATATAAATTATAATATTTGATGGGATAATGAAAATAGTATCATTTTTCTAACAGTGTACCTCGAGCATGTCTTTTTATGTCTAATGCAATCTCTGGCTCAACAAATTCTACCACTTTACGTTTGTTCATGCCTTTCCTCTCCAGTTGTTTTTCAATTATTCTCGCATTGTTTGCATATGAATCTGCTACTTCTCTCTATATGTAAAATAAGAAAACAATTTAAACTAGTTCGTATATACTGTAGTAGAGCACATAATAACTCTTACCGCTTCTATTTCATCTTCTTCTTCATCAATAGTAGATACAGTTACTGAACTGAACTTGCCCATGTTTTTGGTATGTTTGGTAACCATAATCTTTTTCGGTTTCTCTACTGCTACTTGGTTATAAATATCCATTTTAGGACCCTCGCCAGTATTTTTCACCAGAGCTCCTTGTACAATGAAATATACATTTGTAGTTGGTTGATGTTTATAGTACAGGAACAAACCACACCTTTAAAAAAATAATAATAACTAATACTGTGAATTGTGTACCCTTTGCGTTAGGAATTCACTAACTTTTTGCACTTGGATCTGTATTGTTTTTCGATGCCTTCTTGTCGTTTCAAATAAATAATTTCATCTGGATCACAAGTTGTTTTGTTGGCGTGCTTAGCACCATCGACCACTCTAGCTCCATCTCGTTTGCGTAAAGGTAATTTTTCTAAAGCACAATCTAAATTTGAAAAACAAATAATTACAATATATCTTTGTGTAATGAAATGTGTTAGGTATGTCAAATATTTATTGTTGTGAAAAATGGATACACCATAAATATAGGATACACCATAATTATATGACACTTGAGAGAAATATATCAAAATTAATTTTTGTTTTTCAGAATCAAATTTGAAACAAATACTTTGATTACAAATAATTGTAATAGGTATTGCAATTGATTGCTTACCCAATATCAACGTCATCTGTCCGCATAAACAGTAATACGAGTGCAGTGGCTTTTCCTCGTTGTACTCTTCTTGATCTTTAGTGTCCGAACACACGATACTGCGAGAAACTACTTTGGGCATTTTTATTTTAACTATTATTTTAGTATACTCAACATTACAACTATTCTATTGAATCTGTACCTATAAAGTTTTAACATGTATCAACATGGATTTTATTTGTTATCACATCTCTTCGAAAATAGAGCTTGGGTCAGTTCTCCTCATTGATAAGAAATAAAAATCAAATATCCAAATTCATTGGTGCCAATGTCGAAAAAAATATTTACCATAAAATATAATAATAGACAGTAGTATGAATTCAGCTGTGCTATTAATATATATTAATAGTTGTATTTACGGTCTTAGAAAATCTAAGACCATGGTTGTATTACTCTGTAAGATATTCATGACTATGACTACTATCAATATTAATTATAGCTGATAATTGATAGGGAAAACATGGGTATTTTATATTACAGTTATTATGTTAAATATTTCATTGTTATTTCATCAATAATTTCTTATTCTAGTCACTAGTGTAAAAACTTGGTACACACATTTGTTTTTCAGACTACATACTTTAATTTTCAGAGTACACACTATATGTCAGGATAGACACTATTTTAGGCCCTGGTGCTTAGTATGATACAAACTTAACAAGAAGTTTGTTGGCAGAATCACTATAAAACATATTTTCATAAGCTCATGATTTATGTAATAACTTGTAAATACTGTCATTTTTTATTAAATAATCATTATACTACAGGATTTGAAAGATTATTCAGAGTTAAAAAAAAAATAACATTTTTTTCAAACCATTTTTTTAAAGATAGGTATTCAATAATTATAATTTTAAGTTTTCAATTTTATAGTTCTTCAATTAAAAAGACAATTTTTTATTAGAAAAACGGGTAAAATCAAATTTAATACATAAAAGAAACAATAATATCATAAATTACAATACAATTGTCATAAACATTAATCAAAATTAATATAATTTTGAAGATGGTAAAAAAAAAAATTAAAAAAAATAATAACTTCTCATTTAATATATAACTGTTTTACAGTTTTCATACAATTTAAAGTATGTCAAAACATTAATTTGCACTAATTTTTCTAATACTCATAAAATATATAGCAAAAAAATCCTTAAACATTGTTTCTTATTGTTAATGATATAAACTTATAATAATAGCTAATCAATGATAATTATATTAAATTATTTATGCATAAATAAAAAGTTATTAAACATAACAAAACACATAACAGTCTTGTTGTAGGGTTATACACTCGTTCACACATAAAAATAAAATGTGAAAATATAGGCATTATTACAACAGAATAGGTCATCAAGAAAAATATTAAGAACTTAAAAATTGTGATAGTATGTATTCGGTAAAAAATAAAAATAAATAATTGATCTTGTTTAAGTAGGTTCCTAAATAATATTAAATATTATTAGAAAAAAACATAACAAAGCATAAAAAAAGTTAAATTATAACTTAAGCTAAAAAAAAAAAATTATATACATATATTCAGGAAAGTTCAGAGTGTATTCAGTATCAATAAGTTTGACCCATTTTCAAGTCAAAATTTAATAATTGATAAATTGGAATAAAAAAATTAATTTATTATATTAAATTAATACATAGTAAGTAGTAGTCATAGATAATTTTTAATATTAGATCAGTGATTTTAAACTTAAATGGTGCAAGTAAATAAAAAACATTTAAAACGTTTTATTGGGTGAGAGCAGCAGTGTGTACATATTGCCTTGTTGATAATCTCTATTTGATAAGGTATAAAAAACTTTAGAAAAAATATTATTTGGAAATTATTGAACTCTGCCATAGATTTATATATATATATATATATATATATATATATATATATATAGTCACGGGACTGAATAAAATAAACAAGACTATTACATCAAATTATGAAACCAAATATGTAGTTAGAAACTAAGTGATCAACATTCAACCTTATATTTTTGTTTACTATATAATTATACTAAATATTAAAAAATTAACTAGAAAATGGATACAATCAAAAGTAAACTGAGTAAGTTGGCCTTTCTGCTGAATACATTTCTCTAGTGCAGTAATAATGTTAAACAAGTGAAATATATTGCACTAACAATGAGAAATAAAATATAATTTAAAATATGAAACATCATAGAGGGACAACAAATACATTTGATAGCAAACTAGTTGCTTTTTAAATTAATAAAACAACATTGAAGTGATAACAATCAGTGTCAAACATTTTTTAAACTAAAAATGAATATTTACACTCGGTGGGAAAATTGTTAAAAATAAAATTTAATGATATTTTCAAGTGAACTTAATATATGTTACATATGTCACATAGTTAAGCACCCAAATAAATGTAAAATATTAAATCATGTTATACAGATCTCTTATTAGGAATAATACAATCATATACATTTTTTTAATAATTTTATAAATCTCATTATTATTTCAAGAATTTTGGTCATTAAATAATTTGTCAAATCAATACTTAGAATAATTTAAAATTTTTCTTGGTATAAATAATGATTTTTAATTTCAAATAAAATTAAGGAAAACACCAATGTAACAATTAAATATAGTATCAATTTTCATTATAAAACATTTATGTGTCATAGAAATTTTGGTGCAAAAAGGATAATTGTTCCAAGAATAAAACTATACTTCTGTGTACAATTGATGATCAAAATAAAAAACTAATTTACTTATTTATCGAGTTTTCTTCTTCACTTGTTTAGCTAATTTTCTACGTTTCAATATCATATCATATAATGCATCTAAACCTTCCTGAAGGCCATCTCCAGTTATAGCACAAGCAGCTTGAATATGCCATAAATGATTTAGTTCATTTAGACCTAACAGTCTTTCTAATTCAGATGAATCTCGTGCTGCAGGCAAATCTTGTTTATTTGCTAAGACTAAAATTGGTACACCTGTATTTTCTGGAGCTCTAGCAGTGCGAGCTAGTTCCATTTTGGCTTCTTCCATCCGCTCTACATCTACACTGTCTACTACAAATAGTATACCATCAGTACACCTACAATTCAAATTAAAATTCATAAATAACTATAAGACAACAAGACATATTTAATTTATAATAAGAAATAATCTAGCTAAATTAATTTTTACCTTGTATAACTTTTCCACAAAGGTCTAAGTTTTTCTTGGCCACCAACATCCCATACAAGAAATGTTTGTCCTCTGGCTCTTCCAACAGTTCCCTTAACTTTTTCACAGTTAAACCCAATTGTAGGAACTGTGTTTAGATACTGGTTGAATTTAAGTCTATAGAGAGCTGTAGTCTTACCAGCACTATCTAGGCCCAACATGACCACATGCAAATGACTTTGCGGTGTAGGGAATGCCTCCAGTAAAGAAGCTGAACTCTTACCCATGTTGGCCCCCATTGTATGGTACTCAAATGCATAACACCCTAGAAAATAAATGTTTTAATATAAATAATAAAAATATATAAATTGAAATTTAAATATAATGATACAATTATTATTAATAATCAGTAAAATTAATAATTTATAAAAATCATTTAAAAAAATTTTCAATCTATACAATTATTTTTCTACTAATTCTACTTAATTCTACTAATTCTTACTAAGGAAAAATAATATTGACTGATAGTGTTCACAATTCTCAATAAAATGTATTAGATAACATGGTTTAATTCTAAGAAAAAACAATATTGTAATATATTATTTTACTAATTTGTAGATGTTCTATAAATATCAGATAATTAAATAGTTTAAACTAAAAAAAATATTTTTGAAAATTGATATAAATTAACAAACTTGAATCTTTTCATATTTACCTCTTAATATTGAATTATTAAGTATTAAGTTTCATACATGATAAATATTACATATACTAAAAATACAATGATTTAAAATAATAAATAGAACTTATTTGCTGATATCTCATAAAAAATAAATAAATTAAAAATTTAAACTAAAATAATAATACCAATAGATTAACTAATGAGTTATATCCCACACATAAATATGTATTTTAACTTAGAGCATCTACATTTAAAAGGAAAATCAATAAGTATAGCTACCTAACGTTACTACCTACCATTTCCTAACGTTATTATAAAATAACATATTTTTAGAAGAATATATAAAAAAAATATTTAAATTAGGTATTTATCACAAAACTGATTTAATTACCATAAAAATTACATTTTAATACAAATTTAGTACAATTAATCTTTACTTTAGTATTAAAGTATTTAAGGACCTAAATTGATTATTTAATAAGGTATAAATAAGAAAATGTACATTTAATTGAAGAAGTTGTAATTTGTAAATTTTTATTTACAATTGTTTATATTTTCAACTTAAGAGTATATAACATTTATCATTGCTAAAATGAATAAGTGAAAACTAAATGTGAAACATCAGTAAACAACATTTCTTGCATTTAAGATGTATAATATTGCATAAGTGCTCATAGAAAATTAAAAAATAAATCATGGAATTAAAAGCAATATTATATAATGCAGTTTTAAAATGTATAGATATCAACAACAATTGTGATAATCAGGGAATAGATTTTATAGCATTGTAAAGTACTGAAATATGCCCTATAAAATGACCAAAACAGAACTTTACAATATGCTCTAAAAACAAAAAAAAAAGAAATTTAAATTAAAATTAAATTTATTATTTTTTACTGACAGTTTATTTTATCTTTTTAATAAATATCTATAATATCATCTTATAATTATAGTCATAAAAAACTTATAATCACCTTCTACAGTTAACAGGTAAAAAAAAAAAATTGTGACAAAAACCAAAAATTGTGTGGAAATGTTTCTTATTATATCATACATAAATTTATACTATTTTTTATTCAATATAAATAATATTTTTGAAAAATATAAAATAAAGCACATTATTATGGGCACTAGTAAAAAATACCACCAACGTTTTGAAAATAATACTAAAATTTTAAATATTTCAATATAGAAAAAATAGCAAAATAAAATTTCATTTTTTCAGTCCTTGTTGAATAAAACAAATTTATGTCTGCATCCTATAACGATTAACAAATGCTATAAAACCTAAGCCCTGGTGATGATACAGATATTGTAACTTTTGTGGATAGACATATATCTTAAGTCAGTCTAATAGATAATATTAGCTTAGATCTCTACAACAACATTTATAATTAAAACTAATTGATAACTTTGTTTTTAATTTATTGGTGTTATTATATTGATTTTACATTGCTAGTAATATATTATCAATGGTAGTAGCCATATAAGAGTAAATGGACACATACAATTATATCAAATCCTATGTATAGATATATAAAGCTATTATTAAGATCGTATTAAAAAAAAAAATAAATGAAATTCTTTAATATTAATCATAATTAATTTTATTATTGTATTAATCATAGTTAGTTAATAATTATTATTTTATATTATTTGTACCAAGTCCTAATAAGAGTGTTTATCATTAATAAATAAATAAAAATATAGTTTTCTTCTCAATTTTTAAATTAAATTAATAAAAATATTTATTAGATTAAGTTTCTTCATTATTTTAAGCCTATCTGTATTTTTACGTTTTGTATTTTGAGAAAAGTCACATCAAATTTATCAAATGCAGTAAAAATACATAAAAAATGTATCATTAAGAGTTGTAGATTGCTGGCTCATCAGGGCACACTTCAATATTAAGATTATTTTTTATACATACAATTTGTAAATATAACAAAAAAAAATAGGTGTTATAATTACCAAATAGATTATTGATAACTTTCATAAAAAAAATGTGGTCCCTTTAAATTTTATAATATTAAACATTATTTATATAAATTATTTTGTAAATTAACCAATATACAATGAACACAATTATTTAGTTACTAATTTATAAATAAATATCTATATTTATGTAGACCTTTATGGTACTAAATAGTCGTATATTCAAATGAAAGGAACTTTACTAAAATAACTCTGGTTAACATCTAATTTAAATATGTTAAGCTAACTAACACAATTAATGATGATTTTACAAAAAAAAGAAATTAGAATTTAATCATTCAAAAACAGATGAAATAATTTTCTTAGATAGTAATTTTTTTAATAATTATCAAATATTTTTATTATATTTTATGAACGAATATTATATACATGAATTTCACAGATCATGAATATAAGAGCTAAATTTCATCAGAAGTATATATACATACAATAGATAACAAAACTAATACTACTAAACTTGATTAATATTATTATTATTAGTCATACAAATGTTGAAAATGCAAATTGTACATAAATAATTAAATGTTATTTTAAATTGAGTTTCAAACCTTTTGTGATGTCATAAATCTATTTATTAAATATGAATTGAAATAGGCTGATTATGGATATGAGTAATTTAACATACTAAACCTTTTCAAATGAATATTGATTTTAGTAAGTATTAAAATTACTTCTAAAACTTGTTATAATTCATAATTTAATAATTAATATGAAATATTTATATGAATTATAATAACTTAATTTTGATTAAAAATATATCTTCATTTATTTAGGGTATTTTTAATCAAATCTGACTTTGTTTACTACTATTTACATCTTAAACATTTAGTTTAATTTCACCACCACTTGTTGATGTTTATCAAATATAAAATTGACCAAAAATTGTTTAAAGCCAAAAAATGGTAAAGATGATCACAACTGCTCTGAATACTAAGCAGTAAAAGACTGAATCTCATAATTCTTAGCAACAATCATGAATAATAAGAACTCTTAGTTTATGGTAACAATAAAACAAGATGATAAAATGTACGGTAAAATTACCATTAAAGAGTAAAAAAACTTAAATATTATAATATACAACAAAAATTATTTAAAAAATGTTATGTAGTGGCTGTAAATGCAAGAATGAATAGATCAAAATTATAATAAAACCAAGTATACAGTACAAACGGATTAGTCTGGGAAATTACCTGGATTAAATGTGGTGTCCTGTTATGGGGCCGCATATTTGGCGACGGCCGCCGTGACGTTGGATGTCAACTGCATTCGGAAGGAATAGCTGAACGCTGTAGCCAATGATCAGGCCCCTGAATGACTGCCGTTTTCGTCGTATACTAACGCGCGGGAAAACGAACGGTTTGTGGCAGTACTGAACTGAATTCAGGGTAGTCGTTCAGAATGAGGGTCCCATCAACAGAAGTATGCGACCACTACTCACGCAAAAACCAAGACTGTTTGCCCGCGCGATGATCGTAAAGCCCACGCGAATATGTAAGGATAGAGTTAGGCAACGGCGCCTCCACGAAATCGTTTCCCAAAAAAACCTACCTTTTCTCGACCGAGACAGAAAATTCAGCGCCGATAAGTATTATTATTATTGTTGTCGTTGCTGTTGGAATCGCACACTATTGTTGTCTTACTCTTTATTACTCTTCGTCGACCTACACCATTCGAACCTACGGCGAACGACAACACGCACAAACGCATTCACACGCACACGCCTCACATCATCGTCATCAACATTCACGTCCTGAAGGCATCTCAGAAATATGTTGTTTTTTTTTTTTAATTTTTATTTTTCTTACCTGTTATTTGTTTACCAGCTGATTTCCATAATTCTTATCAACGATCAGTAACGGGCGCAATGTATGCCACCACTATTGCCGCCACTGCCATCCATAAATAAAAGACCACCATCCACCACAATGGACGCGCTAATGCACGATAAAATATAATATTGTACTTATTTCAGATTTCTGTTATGCAAAGGGCGCGTGATTGGTAAATTTACTATAGGACGCCACTGACTCTGCGTTTAGTTGAAAATCTTTTAGCCTTTCGCAAAATCACGAACCTCCAAAAGATTATTGTATTTATAGAAAAATAATGTATTTATTGATACATATGTAATTATGTATTACATATGTATATATATATATGAACGATCAAACCTGGTTTTGAATTAAAAGTGCATCTTTCATGTTATATCTACTCGTCACACGAAAATACGAGATTATAAATGACATTACATTCATAAAACAGTTCAGTTTTCACAAACAATTCTAATTTCTGAACTAATTTTGATTCCAAATATAACGAATAGATTTCCATTTTTATTTTTAAAAATCATCCTTTTATTTTGATTTCTTAACAAGTTAATTAATATAAATATAATGAACCTTGTGAGTTGTTTTACGATACAGTTTTCCTTGTTCAATACGTCCGTGCATAGCTTATAAGTTAAAATTAAATTAAAATAAATATAAATTCAATTCAATTAAATATAGGTAGTAAATAATAAATAAATAAAATTATAAAACAAAATCATATTACAATATTAATGATCGTTACAAGTAGGTATAAATTATAGTTAATTATATGTAATGAGTCCTGCAACACATATTTTTGTGAGATCGTAACACAGTAAACTTTTTTGAAGAAGTCGATGAGTTGCGATGCGATTCCCCTTGCGTCAATAGTTAAATCGGTAAACTTTAATTTTACTTTGATTTATTTGAATTCCATCAGAAATTCAGAATTGTTTGTACTTCTGTGGACTCCAATGCATTGTTGAGCTACAATGATTGTTATTTATACATTTATTTCAGTATTCTATAATCGAAATCTATACAATAATTTATATTTATTATCTATTATTACACTGCTTAGGACTGATAAGCGGCGGCCAAACGTTTGGTCTTTTATCAGGGTAGCACACACGATCTACATCATAGAAAAGAGATCTACATTTTCTTGATTTATTTTATTCTGTGCTTAGGGCTTTGATAACATTTATTTCAATCAAATTTTAATATAATTTCTATCACGAGTTCTGTACATTAATTTTTACAACTTCAATTTATATACTATGTAAATTGTAGTTATTATTGTTAAAATGTTATCATCTGTGATTAAGCGAGTATTTTTGCCAAACAGTATTTGCAATACAGTTAATCGTAAGCTATAACTAAAATTAATATTATTATCTAGTTGCTCCTTTTGTATTATAGATTATATTGTGTACAATTTTTAAAACAAATTACATTTTCTATGTTTAAATAGACTACTTAATTTTAAATACAATCACCTAGTTCAATACTTATGTTAAATTTTAGGCCCTGAAATTACTAAGTCATGTACTAGATATTTTAGTAGTCTATTTATTTCACCTACAAGAGTTTTGAAATTTGAACCAGTATGTGTTCAACAAATACGCTATGAAAGTTTTTTTAAAAAACGTAAGTTCTAAAGTATTTTTGATTGTAAATAAATAGTATTCTTTATTAATTTAATAATTTATTGTTCTTTGTAATATGTATTGGATATATATTTTTATTAATAGATACGGCTGAACACATATGGAAAAGTGTAACAAGTGTTAGTAATGCTGGTAAAAAACGTGGTCGTGGCAAAGGTGCTGGTAAAAAAAGAGCCAAAAATCTTAATAGAGGACAAGTTATTGGTGTTGGCAAGTATTTATAACAATCACAATGTTTTTTTATTTTTGTATCAACTTCTCATGTAAAACACTTATCTCTCTTCTATCATTAATTAATAAATTCATTTTATATGAATTATAAAATTTTTAAATTACTATTGATGAATTAATTGGTGCCAGTGTAGTGTGCGATCCACCGCTTACATGTGCTCTACCTGTGATCTACCTATTACTATCCAGTTCTTTATCGATAAAAAAAAGAGTTATCTATCTATATGCTACAGTTACATTTAGATCTGTATTGTTGGAATGTGTGGCGGAAAAGTGAACCAGATTTGTTCATTGCTTTTTTAGATGATATGCGTGCTACATTCATAAATAGCGACTAAAACACAACTTTTATTTTAAATATTTATTTAATGAAACTTATATTATGTGGATGTGATTTTGAAATTGTGATTTTTGAAATACATGTGAGCCTACCTCTTCATGGTGTATTTTGGGTAATGCTGCTAAGTAAGTGACTCACAAATCGCGTTCACCAAAAACAGGCTGGTAGATCACACTCTACACCAGAAACGAGCTGGTATATCGCACGCTATACTGACACCAATTAATTTATAATTTATAATTTATAATTTTTTTTATAATTCTTTATTCATTATTAACATACTTTTGTTAAAAGTTTTCTTTTTTTCTTTTTTCAATAATATATTTCTCAACTGATTCTCTGATTTTAATTTTTTAAATAAAAACATCCTATGTATACTGATATTAAATTTAGAAACTACGGCATAAGATTACTGTCATTTATGTATAATAGTTTAATGACAATTTAGAATTTTTTTTTCTGATAGGTTTCATTAATAATCTTATAATTTAATAATTTGCTTTTCATATTAGGTGTTGACAATATGATATGGCCTGGACTGAATGCTCCTATTATTAAAGGGAGAGATTTGATTAAGAGGACTCAATTACCACCTGATCCTGAAAGAGAATCTCGTCTTATTAAGCTCAGAGATTCATTGGGTACATTTAGATCAATAAGACTCTCTCCGACAGAACGTGGTTGGTCTGGAAACAAAATGCCTGGACGTAGTATAGGTCCACCACATTCTATAAATGAATGTCAGTACTGATATATTTGTAAAGTCTTAAAACAATATATTCTAATATGTCCTTAATTTACAGATAATTTTGATGGTTTTGATTCTAAAGTATTAGAATTCAAAACTGTGTTTTGTATGAAAGCTAATGCTGGTCGTTACAGAAGAATTAGTGTCGTTGCTGTGACTGGTAATAAAAATGGCTTAGCTGGTTTTGCTTTAGGAAAAGCAGCAGATTCAAAAGCTGCTTTAAGACGTGCTCAAAATAGAGCTGGTCAAAAGCTAATGTACATAGAACGATATAATAATCATACTGTGTATCATGATTTTTTTACTCAATTTTGTAATACTAAAATATTTGTGGAAAAAAGACCTGAAGGTTATGGCCTTAAATGTCATCGTGCAATACAAACAATTTGTGAAATGATTGGTATAACAGATTTGTATGCTAAAGTAGAAGGGTCTACCAATATTCAAAATTTAGTTAAAGCATTCTTTTTAGGGTTATTAAAACAAGTTAGTATGAAAGATACGATTACAAGATAAAGTTATTCATTTTTCAATAAAAATGTATACTATTGATTGTAGAAAACTCATCAACAATTGGCTGACGAAACAAAATATCATCTAGTAGAATTTAGAAGAGAAAATGATTATTTACCAGTAATAGTGGCATCTCCAACAGGTTCTGTTAATGAAAATCCAAAAGAAGCTCCAGATTTTTTGCAATATGTTATGGATAATAAAGTAAGGTTAAGAAAGAAGAAATTTCCACCTTTTTATACCAGAAAGACTCATTGGTACATAAAAGAGAAAAAGTTAGAAACTGTTAGAAATATAGACAAGGTATAGTTAACATTTATTAGTTTAAATAATTTTTAACTGTTATAATTTGTTATTACTAGGCAAAATTAAATTTATTGGTCGAATATGGAGAAATACGGAGTTTTTTGACAGATAAATATCCAGAATGTAGACCAATGCAAAAGAATTCAATTAAAAAGGAAGTCGATGAAACAGATCAATCATAAATTTATAGTATAAATTTTAAAATTATTGATAATTTGTTGATAAATATCATTTGAAAATTTATTTACAGTTTTAATAATCTATAAATATAAAAACTCAAATAATGAACCAGTGATTGTTACATCTTTTCATTTGAAAGTTGTTTTATAATTCTTTTATTATAGTATAATATATAATCAAATCAGTATCCATATTATTTCTATTATTAAGTTAAAGTTATCGTTGACTTAATTTTATGGTACTGCAGACTTTTCTCCAGCCCAAGCTCTTAAATCAATTTTTGGTATCGAAGAACTTGCACAAGCTACCCTTTGATTCCTGATGATCATAAAATAATTATTAGTCATAAAAAACTTATTTAATAATATTTTTTTAGATATAAAAAAAATGTACTTACAAAAATGATGGTTTTAAAAATGCTAATGGTTGAACAAGGGCAATATTATCAGAATTATCGCACAATAATCTTGCTAAGCTACTTTTTCTGAGTTCTTGTAGTTGTACTGAAATAATTAATTAATCAATCATAAATATATTTTTTAAGAATTTTTTAACATTAAACTTACCTTGATCAAATGAAGATGGATGTCCTCCTTCTTCGTAAAAAAATCGATCTCCACGTTTGAGTCTAGAAAATTGATCTCCAATAATGCACACAAAAGTTGGACCCACTAAAGCATCTTTCAATGGTCTTTCAGAAACTCCTCCAATATATAAATCAATTTCGTCAACTGAACCATATAATCTTGCTAGCCTAGTAATAGTCTGAAATAAGTATAACATTGTTAATATTGATAGATATATTCTATAAAATAATATAAGTACTTGTGGTTCCATAAACTCTTCCAAATCATTCCAGGATTTTGCTTTTCCATAACCGCATACTTCTCGCCATTCATTATAAGGTGGTAAACCGTGATCACGTCCTCTTTGCACATTTAATGCTACTAAATCAAGTCCAAAATTTGAACTCCCTTGGAATAAATGATCAGTGACCTAAGAACGAGATATTATGACAGAATTGATAATTAAGATCAATCAACTATCGCGCAACTAGATATTTTTTCTTGGTGGTGCTTCATTTCTACTCATTTTTGTGAATAAAATAATATAAATATGTAAATTACATTTAATGAATAAAAATCTAAATTTTAACATGGACGATATACTTAAACAATGTAATGGATAGCTAGTGTGCCTTGACACTAATACGAGTACTATATCCTTCCTTTGCTCTAGTTGCGCTAATGGTATACTTATAAAGACTTTGTAAAATACTTCTTTAGTAAAAAATCTATCAAAATTTTGAGAACTCTGGAAAGATAATCCTCTGATAAAGTCGTCTAAAGCTCCTTCTTTGTATAAACTAAATGGTGCAAAGTGTTGTTTGCTGAGTACAAGGTTCTCTCGGATGTTTCCAAATTTTCCATAACCACTAAAATTCGATTACAAACTTAACATTCTAATAAAACTTTCTAAATTCGAAAAATTTGAAACTTACTGAATATTGCCTTGAATAAGTGTATGACCGAATCGATAAGCAGCAGCTGCAAAAGAATTGGTTATTCCAGCATTTAGTTCAGGGTCGTAGTTTCTAGACCATCCACTTTCTAATGGCGATAATCCGAATCTTGCCATGTAACTTCTCCCTGAAACACGAAACTGTAAGCTCTATCCAAGATAAATCAAATTTAAACCATAAGTACCTAAAACAATGGGCAAAAATTCATTGTAAGTTATGTGTTGTATTTGAGCTATCACTATTCTTCGAGTTTCTTGGAATATCGCTTCGTCGCTCCAACGAGGATTAAGTCTGGATAGTTCGAAAGCAATACGATTGTGTTCACGCAACCAAATAGTGTGCACTAAAGCTAAATCGATTTGTTCATTAACACGTCCATCACCTGTACAAAATTATATAATTTTTATCGAAAGATATGTTTAAAAATCTTATGGTAAAACTATCTGTACAGGATGCTTTCACTCACCCGCTCTAAAACAAGCTGATCGTCCTGTATCGTCGGAACACTCTGAGGGATTTCCGGGTAAAAGTTGTTTTCCTCTGATATTTTGTGATAGTAGCATTCCTCCTCGAAATGATCTCAGACTTTGTTGAGTTGCCAGTGAAGATCCATAAATATTGGAACCATCGAGGTAAGCAGTGATTTGATTCATCTAATATTTAATAATAAATCCCATTAATATTACATTTTAATATTTTCGGCATCGTTTTTATTTGTTGTCGTTTTTACTTGTTCCCTGGGTCCGAAATTACATTCGGGACGTGGCGCGGGTAAGGATCTGACAAATTCCATGCATCTCTCACCAAACGGTGCAAACATTTGATCGTTTCGAGGAATTTCTATTTGAAAACAATCGGGGTGTCGTAGAGAATTTTCAATTTCTTTCCCATTTCTGCAGCATGATATTCCACTTCCCATTTGACCTCTACTTATAGGCGTATGTGTCGTATCGTGGTCTAAGAACTGTCCCCATTGCATTAATAACATGGTGTAATTTTCAGATGGCGAGTCTACGTCCTGCGTGAATGTAACGCTTACTTGCCTTGCACTTGGCAATGGTGAACCGTTGGCTGTTCTTGACCTTGGTGAGTTCACACCTAAATCGTGTATAATAAGTTTTATACAAAAGTAATAAACTAATATAATAATAATTATATTTTAAATCACTACAAATTATTTTATATACTTTTTAACGACATAGCATTTGATAAAAGTAAAAAAAATTCATAATTTGTTCTAAGAGCTATCAAGAGGTCATAAATATAAAGTATAATATTTCAGTTAAACCTGTATGGTTTTATTATTTATTATGTTTTATTATACCTTTATAAATTTTGATAGTTGTATTTATATACAATCTGTTCTATTGATCCGAATTAAATGTTTGATTATTTAAATTCTTTAAATTCAGATGCAGGGACAAAGCCTGATAATATACCAGCAGTTTTTTTTTAAAATTGTGCAGTTTTATACTTATAAAGCTGCTTCATTTTATATTCAATAAATCTTTAAGTCTAGGATATTTTCCAGATTTGTTAAAAAAATCTTTTGTCACTCCCAACCATAAAGTAGGTGATAAGCATAATATTACTAATTACAGGCTTATTTAAAAAATGTCTATTACTTCCAAAACATTTGAAGCTCTAATAACCAAAAAAATTTCCTTAATTGTTTCATTTATTTTCCGATAACAACATGGATGTCTGTTTCCACTATTATTCTTCTCTACCAGTCCAAAATATTTCAAGCTTTAAATGGTCATGTACAGTTAAATTCTGCCTATACTGATTTTCAGTAAGCTTTTGATAAAGTTCAACATAACTTACTTCATAATAAGGTATCTGCATTTGGTATTCATGGACACTTGAATTGGTTAAGGTCCTATTTAAATTGCCATACACAAGCGGTGAAAGTGACACATGTCTCAACCTATTTCCAAGTAAGTTTTGAGGTACCAAAAAGTTTCCATTTAGGTCCCCTATTATTTATACTTTTTATAAATGATTTGCCATCTATTTTTGATAACACAGTTAATAAACTACTATTTGAGGATTGTGCTAAATTACTTTTAATAATAACTTCACCATCTGATGTATTAAATTTACAAGCTAATTTGAATAAATTTGTAATATGAAGTAATCAAAATTATTGACCGTTAAATATAAATAAATGTAATAGCATTACATTATCACGTACAAAAATACTATTAAATATGACTATAAAATAGGAAACATTTCTGTCTCAAGAGTTATTTCAATTAGAGATTTAGACATTATTTTTAATTGTGACTCATTATTTACATCTCACATAAATACTTGTATTAAAAAATCTCTTAAGATGTTAGACTTTATTAACTGAAATACACCTAATTTTAAAAATATTAAAGCTTTGGAAACTTTATTTTTCTCACTTATAAGATCTCATCTTCAGTTTGGGTCAATAGTTTGATTACCAAGTACTATCTTATTCAATAACCTTATTAAAAATGTACAGCTTAAATTTCTAAATTGATTGTGTTTCAAATTAAATTTGCCGTATATTTCAAAGAATTCATAAAATGGTAGAATCAGAGGATTTTATATCTTGTGAGGTAAGAAGAAAGGTACCTATCTGATCTAATGTTAATTTATGACATATTGAATGATAAAATATTTTCCCCAAATTTGCCTTTACGATTGGTTTTAACATAACAAATCGTAGTTTTAGGAAAGTAAACTTATTTCATATACCATTTTATACAATTTTTTTTATATGATTTTTTCATTATCTTCCGTAATTTTTAATAGAAATGTGTATTTAGCGTTAAATTCAATCGAAAATTAAAAGTATTATTATCGTTCTATTATATTGATTAAGATTTATTTTAATTTTATGTATTATATATACATATTTTTATTCCCTTTTAATGTCACTATCATTATCATTTTAATTTATATTTAAATACTTGTATCAAAGTTCACAAAAAAAAAAAAAAACATGTTATTAGTTAATCAACAATATTGTTAACATAGTTGTAAATCATACTTGCTGTATTCATATTTTATAAAGGGTCATACCTGTTTATTACATAAATAAACAAAATAAATATTGTTTACAAGATATAAAAAAGTAATATTTATAACAATGGCTATAGTGGCAGTAATTGAGAAAAAAATTTGGAAGGTGTGTACTCAGGTCTTAGTATTAGAATATATTATTGTATATATAACTATTCATAATTTGAAAATAATCAATTTTATATTCGTGGTATGTTATAAGAAACATATTTATTTTTTATATCGCCTATAACATTATTTAAGCTACAGGCAAAATTATTACTCTATGCGATAAAATTCCAAGAGAGCTAGTTCATGCTTTACCATTATCACCCTAAAATATTATGCTATTGGCTAAAGGTAAAATATAAGTGGTCACTAAATTAAAAATTAATACGTATCGAGCGAATTTATAATTTTGTATTCAAATTCCAGAAAATAAATTTATTTATATAACTAACCATCTCCATATTTTGGAGGTAGAATTCTTTGTAATGCCGTACTGGCTCGTCCCCAAAGTTCGTGGTTGATATTATTACAAGATCCATCAGTTGACCTATACTTATGAGGTTGACAAAATGATGTTCTGGGACATGTATCACCAAGTACTGTTTCTAGAATACTGAAACTTGGTAAAGCAAACGTTCCTTGATCACGAGTCAAATTAAAGCTGTAATAATAAAATACAAATAATCTTAAATATAACTCAAAATTATAAAATTAATAAATTAATATAATTATTCTAGTTTATTAAATATTATAATTAGTAAAAAGGCACAAATTATTTTGATAGTTAAATTGTATATGGTTTATAGATCATAAGTACACCTACATGCAATGGTGTACATTCAATTTTCTTATATGGGGATTTTATAACCTACATATTTTTTAAATCAATATCAAACGTCTGTTATTGTGCCTCCTCGGATGAAAAATTAATGTTTTTGTGATTTCATCTTAATTAACAAATACTGCATTTTATACACACGTTAAAATATTCATAATATGCATATTTTTCATTTTAATTATTTCAAAAATGGATGTTTTTTTTTTATTATTTTTAGTTCAAGGGAATTCATACCGAATCCTCCCCACATTTTTACGCCACTACTTACATGTTACATTAAAATTTTTTTGATCCAATCAATCTAAAATTGGTATTAAAATTAGTTTTCCTAGCATACAAACTATTAAGACCAAAATTACAAACCGTTAAACTTAAGCTTTAATATTTAATAAAAATAAAAAAAGACATGTATAAAAATGTGCTCACAGTATTAACAACTAATATATATATATTGTTATATGTTATATATGTTGCAAAGTATACGATTTGGGCATTTCATACATTGTCCGGACAGTATATAAAATGCCCTTCGTATATTGATATAGATAACGGATGATATGATTTAATGAAATATGATAAATCGTAAAACATAGTTAAAATAAAGTCAAATTACTATCTAAAAATTATTATCTGTAACTAGTTTTTTTGTTCTTATCGTATTTTTACAATAGGGATGTCAGCTTGTGAACATATTATACGCGTGTACGTGACATAATATATTATTACTAAATTTACTGATTTATAAGTTATATTACATGAAGTTGTAGTGATTATCGTGCAGTCGGCCTTTTACTTATTCTCAAAAATGAACTATTTAGTAACCGTGAATCGTTTGTATAGTACAGGTTAATTCATTCAGTGCGTACCTAACTACTTATTCGAATATGGAAAAGTTTAATGATGATTTAAACAATTTGTTAAAAAAAAAAAAGGTTCAAAAACTTCATTTTTTACCAAATTAAAATTTGATCAATTAATTTTACATAAAAATCAATTAAAAAACTATTCAAAGAAAAAGGAACCGAATGATTATAAACTTTTAAAAAAATATGATGTGTTAAAAGTTTCTGATGTTAATAAGTTAATTGTACCAGTATCTGAAAACAATGAAATTAAATATTATGTACATAATGAAGAGTTATTTGATGTTATACATAAGGTTCATTTAGCGATTGGACATGGTGGACGAAACAGGATGGAACACGAGGTAAATACAAAATATAAAAATATCACCAGAGATATGATTATGCTATATTTAAATAGTTGCGAATCATGTAAAATAAATGGGAGCACAGCCAAGAAAGGATTGGTGGTACAATTAATTAAATCTACTGAGATGAATTAATCAATAATATAAATACATGCCATTATTCATTGATTTATCATATTTCATTAAATCATATCATCTGTTATTTATATTGCCCAATATACGAAGGACATTTTATATACTGTCCGGACAATGTATAAAATGCCCAAATTGTATACTTTGTACATAACATATATATATATATATCATACAACATAATAAGCTTACAATGGAATATCTTGCAAGAAAAGTTGATTAGGGAATTTTAAATCGTCCATTATTGAGAAGAATCAAGAGTTTTCTGAAATATTAAAAATGTTCATGGGAAAATTAAGTATAGAGGAGAATGGGGGAGCTGATCAGTGGAAAATACCGGTTGCTGATGTTTCTGAAAAATTTTTTTACTTAGAATTTTATAAACTTAGGGAAATAAATATTGATATTGTAATTTAATATTAGTGTTCCCAAGATTATCAAATAATTATTACACCGTCTAAAATACGCAGATTTGGGTAAAATGCTTTTTAAAAGTATTTAGAATAAATACTCGAATACTTACAAAAAATAGTATTTTGAATATGTATTTAAATACTTTATGCAAATTGTATTCCGAATACATTATTTAGAATATTTCAAAAGTATTCTGATTACTTTTAAAATACTTCTAGTTTTCATACTATAAAAATAATAGATATTCACTCAACAGAAATTTTTTGATTTAAATTTCAAATAATATTGAATATTTTTAAATATCACGAAGACTAAACAATCAATTTAGTAAGAACCTACTTATTTTTATTTTTTTTAAAACTAATTTTTTAATATTTTATTAAATATCAATTAACCTACAAATAAAGAGACTGAAAATTAAAGTATTAAGTTAGTTTTATAATTAAAAGTATTATGTATAACACAAATAAAATAAACTAGTTTTTTTTTTATACAAATCACACTATTAAGTCTAAAATATATACAAGGTACATAAAAACGACTACACGGCTGTAATAAAGTTAAATAAAGTAATTAATTTTACTGAAATTGATGTTATATTTAAAAAAAAAATTGTTGAATTATTTATATACTTATTTTTGTATGGAGTTTTGGTATGCCTGCTATAGTCCCAACATAAGGGAATATCGGTCATTTACGGGTTTTTAAAAAACTTTTTCTCTGTGAAATATTATTTTTTGGAGTTTGAACTTATTCATAGTGTAACCAACAAGTCAATGCTTCGATTCACGATGTAACAATTAAGATTCGATTATTAATTTCAAAGAAATTACATTTCTTGTTTAGGTTAGACTATTAGTACCTACTATGTATATTACTAATTTTTTAATAATATCTAATAGTATATTACTATTAGTACTATATTAATACTAATATACTATCAGTATTTCCCCATTCTCCCCTATCTACTTTATACGACTTAATTACTATGTCACGCGTATAATATTCGGAATTTTTTTTTTTTAGGCTTATCAGTAGCATATTAAGATATTACAAAGATAACACAGAAACTAAATAAATTCGTTGTGGACTGTAAAGAATAAAAGAGTTTTTATTTTTAATTGTTTAAAATGAATACCAAATGTTAAAAGTCCTTCAGGTGTTTTCTTTTAATTATAGTACGAATGGAACTTGTGATATTTTATTATTACATAGTAGATGTTAGTCAGGGTTAAGAGGCGTAACAATGCATTTTCATCAAATTATTCAATTATTGTTTTATACATAATTCATTAGTGAACAGATTGCTCTCCCAATATAATAAATATATATTAAAAATTCGTTTGTCATATGAATAAACTTGTCCTATTCAACAAGAAATAATTTACTATTTTTAATTCTAGAATAGGGAAGTAATTATAAGTAGTACTTTAAATATTCGAGGATTTTTATGAGTTATTAAAATTTTTTTTTTCCTTTTTCTTTTAGAATTTAGAAACATTTAAATGATCACCAAATATATGTATCTATAACGTATGAGTAATTCTCGTAATATAACTAGTAATAATGTCATAAGAAGTGCCTACTCACTCGTTAACGAGACCCACGCTTGCGTCCACTGATTTTTGTGCCTGTTCTCCTTGGGACAGCGTTTCGTTAGTGGTTGGAAAAAGCTCTTGGTGCCAAGCTGCGGCACTGCCCGAGGGCACAAGTATCCGTTTAGTGAACAAAGAAGTAACCAAGACTCGTCGTTCATTTAATCGTTGCAATGCGTTCGTTGCAGCTATATTTAACTGTGCAGGAGTAAACGGAGGTATTTTCACGGATGGTGGTGGTGGAGCTCTAATCACTCCTGTAGTCGTTGTTTGTTGATTAACTAAACAAAATTCCATAAAAGTTAAAAAACTATCACTGCTTAGCTATAACCCGGTATTGAATCACTTATATTTATACATATCATGTACACCTGTGAGACATTACATATGTAAACCTCATTAGCATGCAAAACCCGTTTAAGACCAGTTTTTATGAATTATTGCTATGGCAATCAGCAAATTGAAGATCAATGACTCCTAAATGTATTATAGGTATAAAAACTGTTTTGAGTTTTAGATTCATAGCCTTTTATTTCAATTCTACTTAACACACCCACCTAGACAGCAAGTGACTGATCAATATCGTTATTATAGATGAAACATAAGAAATTTATCTATTATAAGATTATCTGTATGCATACATGAACCTCAATTTTATGTTTGTATAGGTTCTTGAGAAATATAAAATTCTATTTTTAAATAAAACTTGATTCTAGACAATTAATTATTATATATTTGTCACCCTCATGGGTCCTTGAAACTTGATAAATATTTACATATTTGTCATAGAATGCGCAGACCTTGCCATTGTCAATGAAATTTAAGAATTCGAAGCATATAATCGCAAGAAATAATGATTCTGCATTTAAGTATTTTTAGTAAATTTTATGGATGTTAACTGACAGATTTAGGATTTATGTAAAATACATATCAAAAATATTTTATATTATAATTACTTTTATAGAAAAATTTGTTTTAATGACCTTAAATTTCTCAAAATAATATAAATAAAATATGCCTTATATATAATTCTAGCTATAACTGTAACTTGTAGTTATATAACTCTAAATATTATATATAAAAAAATTATAGATGCTATTATAGTCATTTAATTTTAACAAATTAATATATCATCATATTGGTAAAAAGTTTTAATTTTACATGCGAAGTATATCTGTAAAATATTTTAATCAACAAAATATAAATTCTTATTTTATTAAATTAATTTAGGTTTAGTTTGTATACATTAATCGTTTTTAATAACAATTAGTGAAATCTTTTACTATTTAAGTTACTAATTTTGAACGAAAAGAATAATAGTTAATTTATTTTTTATGTTATTATTTAATTATTAAATATTGAATTTAAATAAATGATAAATAATAATTTTATAAATAAAATATAGTATACAATAAATTATAATGACTATAATGCATGTCATGTTCTAATGTAAACGAGAAAACTAAAGAGTAGTAATTTGAAATATATATTCTAAGACTTGAAGGAAATAAACTTGCTACGTTCCTAAAGAACTTATCGTTACTTTCCGGTTGTTTTATTTTTATGGTTTAGAATTATTAAAATTTCTAACACATAAATTGTATAACAAATGACACCTCTTATGTAATCTAAGAATATTATATTTTAAAGTGTACTTAAAAAAATAGAAAAATAGTTTACAATTATAATTATAAATAATAAAGTTAGGTTTTATTTTTTAATTATTTAAAAAAATTACCTTGTAGACTTGTAATGTTTAATACAAATATAAATGTACCTATTTTAAATGTTCCGATTTTTGAAATTATTATTGATCATTAAAAAATATGTTTTATTGTTTATTTAAAAAACCTGATTTTTAACTATAAATTAAACTAAATTTCTACTCATAAAAATAAATTGAAGTTGTTTAAGTTTATAAATATAAAATGCCATGAAAAGTAAATTAATATAATCAAATTTCAATTTTTGTTCTTGACCGTAGAGTTGCTTGTTGTTCATATGTACATGCATAAAATGAAATATATTAAGACAAAAACCCTATTATTCTATTCAACACAAACATGCTTATGTATAATATATTATATATTTGAAAATTGAAAATAAAATGAAAAATTTACCAGGATTGCGGATTTTAGTGGGGCAGCACACTCCGAATTCATTAACGGCTAATTTACACGGTTGTTTTTTCAATTCGGGGAGCTCAGCGTAAAATGACAAACAACTAACCAGAGGGCGACACGTTCCCGAATCGCCATTAACTGTCTTACACGATCCTTCGGAATTGGGCGTTTTCCTGATGGATGGCTCAACTCGTGAGGGTTGTTGGAATTGCGGTGGCAAAACCTCTCGTGGGGGCTGTTGCTGGGACTGCTGTACAGGGACGGGTATAAGTTGCGGCACTTGCCCGAGCTGTGTGAGTTGCACTTGTACGCCATTGAGTCGATCCTGGATCCTCCGTTGGAGCACGAGCTGCTCTTGTTGGATGTCCTGCAATGTGCGCAAGAACTGGTCTTGCTGCAGTAGCAACGATTCCTGGAGTCCCGGATCCTGCGGCCGGGCCTCTAGCGCCTGTTGCACCTGCTGCAATTGCACCTGCACTTGGCTCTGGCGAAATTGGAGCTGTTGTTGATCAAGCTGCTCGGGGAATATTTCCGTGAGGAAAGGCCGTTGCTGCTGCGATTGTTGAGTCTGAACCATTACCGCGGTCAGCAGCAACGGCAACAGCTTCGGTGAGAGCACGATCAGGATTCGCGTCATGATGCGGTTCGAATGTGCGGACGTCTACTGACTGAACCACCGTCGCGTCGTCGGCTCCGTACAAAGATGAGCATGAAGTTCACGTGGGTTGAGATCGCCCAAGGTCATCCGTTTGCGTGTGATTGTGCGAGTATATGATATAGTACGTATGATACCTTTCCGTTATGCGTCATCTTTCTTTTTTTGCCAAAATTTTTCCAGTAAGTAACGGATAACCATTTGTGTCACTGTCATTTTAAGAATATATCCTGATCAAATTTACGAATACAATTTGTATTGCAAAGAACTGTGGAGAACCTTGAGTTGATATTACATCGATTCGCAGTTATTATCCACAGTATGTACGAATATGATTTTGTCGATATAATTTACCTTTATTACTTCCATATGATGCATGATATATTTCTCCCAGTGGCTTATTTAGTGGAGGGGGCAAATTTTTGAGGATATCAAAAAATTATAGCTTTTGGTGATATGTTCATGGTTTTTTAAAATTTTTATTAATATTTCGGTATTGATGTATTTTTAAATTAAGTATCTATAAATATTGTATTTTAAAAAATATTTTTGAGACAAGGTGGATCTGTTTATACCTATACAACTGGTTGATATAGAAGTAGGGCATCCTATAGACATCAATAAGTTGGGAGGCATCGGTAGTTTGGTAAATAAATGGTTTTATAATATTACTATGTTTACCTTCATTATAAAACTATAACATACGAGTATAAACATTTGGGAAAAATTAACAATTTGAAATGCCTATAAACAGCACAAATTTCATTAAAAATGTTGAAACTTCTTTAAAATTATATTATCAGTACGCAGTTAATTTCTTGAATCACTACGATTAATATTTATTAAATTACCATTAAATATGAATTTTTAACAATAAAAATATTGTATTTTCTTGATTTATGTCGAATTTTATCAAAATTTTATTATCAAACACTCATATGTATAATATTTTTCTAAATTAATCATTTACAGATATATATATATATATATACGCTTAAGGAACTTTGCATTATACTTCCAAGATTGTCTAATCAAAATAATTTTATCGACATTGTATGAAAAAAATTATATTGCCCTGGAAAACGTCTATTTTGAATGCGTTACTGATTCTCCCAATTTGATGATTAATATAGCGAAATCAAAACTTAAAAATTTTTCTTTCAACAATGCTTTTGAAAGTTATTTGAAATAGTTTAAACTTATCTCCAAAGTAGGTATTAGTTATCAAACCAAATAAATGAAAGACAATACATTTTTTTTTGTATCAAACGATAATGTCTACTAACAAAATAACCTACCTATACAATTATTTTTTATTGTAAACATTCATTTTTTCACTTAATATTCAAATAAATGAATAAAGAATAATTTAGGTACACAAATATTTATTGTACTTGGTGTTTGTTACTATATGATAAAAAAAAATTAAGAATTAAGCGAAATGGATAACGTCTAGTATAAACACTATTATTATATAATAATTAACTAACATTTCTTGGTTACCTATCTCAAAAAACATTTTTATTTAGTTTTATGATATAATTTAGTAATAATGTAACAAAAAAAATTCTCATTCCATTAAATTTGAATAGCTTTTTTAATTACTATATACTGTTGAGCACAACATTTTATTTATTTTTAAACGAAATCAAGAATAATATTTTGCTACAAATAATGCTATGTAGCAGGAATGGACAGCAAGAAGAGATTGCGAGCCGTCCAATATGTTAATAAATTTGAAAGATTTGAAATGAAAAAAAAAGTCATATTAGTACAGTAGAACCTCGATTATCCGAACTATAATTAGCGTATCTGAACATGAAAACTCGTATCCGGCCGGTTTATTGAATTTATCAAATTATCATCAATCATTAGTCAATCATTAGTATATGACCAAAACGCAACGGGCTTATCAAACGTCGTCCTCGTGTTTAACTTGTCAGATTAGTTCGGCTCTCTACCGCACACACATCGTTATACATAACGACAAATATATTACGATTGTCAAGTATCTAAAATGTCTAATAAACGTAAACGTTATCTTACGATGGAACAAAAAATATAAATTCTTGCTAAACTGGACAAAGGTGAGACTAGCGTATCTTTAGCCCGTATTTTTTATATAGGTAAAGCAACAGTTACAGATATTAAAAACAACCGTCATGCTATCATTGATTTTGCGTCAAAGATAGATAGTGGTGATGGAATAAAAAGAAAGAAAGTTATGAAAGCCGCAAAATCTTGACAAAGCAATGGAAATGTGGTTTATACAAAAACGAAGCTTAAATGAACTAATTTCTGGACCATATTTGAAAAAGCTCTCGAGATGAATACAAAACTTAAGAGCCCTGAAGATTTTAAGGTCAGCTGTGGCTGGCTTCATAAATTCAAATCTCGACATGGAATACGTGAGTTACAAATTCAAGGTGAATAATTATCAGCCGATTCAAGTAGCGCTGAATATTTTAAACAAACATTCCAATTATTTATGGTAAAAGAAGGATATTCTCAAGATTCCATTTACAATGCCGATGAAAGTGGCTTACTCTGGAAAGCACTACCAAGAAAATCACTTGCTTCTTGTCAAGAACATGCAGCACGTGGTCTTATGGTATCGAAAGAAAGAGTAACAATTATGACTTGTGCTAATGCTGCTGGGACCCATAAATTGCTATTACTACTCATAGGAAAATCAAAGAAACCACGGTGTTTCAAGAACATCAAAAGTTTACCGGTAACGTATACAGCTCAAAAAAATGCTTGGATTGACTCTAAATTATTTCTTAATTGGTTTGAAAATGATTTCATATAAAATGTAAAAAAATGGCGTCAGGATCATCACAAGATAGGTAAAGTATTATTCCCTTACTAGACAATGCACCCACTCACCCATCCGCCGAAGTATTAAATTTAATTGATCCAGATTATCGAGTCATGTTTTTTCCACCAAACGTAATATCTTTGATTCAGTCCATGGATCAGGGAGTAATCGAAAATTTCAAAAGAATGTACCAAAAACAAATGTTGAGGAGACTTTTATTAAATGAAGGCACTGAAGAGAGTGTTGTTGCATTTTCAAAATTATTGAATTTGAAACACTGCTGTTACATGACAGCAGATGCCTGGGATAATTTGACTGAGGAAAATTTACAAAATGTTTGGAAGCAGTTTTGGGTTGCTTCTATGAAGTTAGAAGTCGAAGAAGAAACTGTCTAAATAATCTTGATGATTTTGTTGATTTATTTAATGAAATTCCAGGATTTAATGACTGTAATTATTATGACGCTGTTAATTGGTTAGCAACTGATGTAAATGATCTAGGATATCAAATATTAGATAGCGATGAAATCATTTCTTCGTTTCAAAATGAAGAAAATGACGATAGTAGTGATAAAAGTATGGGTACACTAAAAGGACCAACATCTGCTGAAGCATTTGCTGCTTTTGAAATTGGTCTTGAGTGGTTTGAAAAATAAGCCGAATGTTGTCCAACACAATTACTTCTACTTAAACATTTGCGAGACTTGGCTGCAGAAAAGTGCGTTGCAGCTCATCGTCAAATTAAAATTGATAATTTTGTCAAAAAAATATAATAAATAAAATATGTAAATGCAATGTATTTCTAATAATGTATGTAATGTATTTCTAACAATGTATGTATGTACCTAATGTATTTTTAATAATGTAATGTACTCGTATTTCTGATAATGTAATGTATGTAATTCTAATGAAATATTAATAATAATAATAAATATTTAATTATAAAAATAATAAATAATACATTATATTATAAAAAAATTTTATTTTATATTTCCAATATCTGAACTTTTGTATATCCGAACTAGGTGTGATCCCAATTAGTTCGGATAATCGAGGTTCTACTGTATATATACAGGCGTTGATATAAAGGGGCTATAGGGGTTGTATTTCTCTCACCTTTGACCTTAGGTAGAACCATAACGGACGTAAGTACTTGAAGTATTTAAAAAATTAGATATGAGACTTGGTACAAATCGACACGCGCAACGAATTATAGTAGTAACTCACTTTACTAGCCCCCCTTTTTTCATTTTTAGATCAGCACCTGTATATATATTTATATGTGTGCGTGTAAAATATGAGCCCGTTAATAAATATCCCCAAATTAATCTTTACGTTCAAAAGTTAATTATTAAGTATCTTATAAAAAAATATATATGTATCTTATGATAAGACGCGAATCATGTGAGTAGTTACAAAACAACAGTTTTGGCCACCCCTGCTATCAGTGACGTATTTAAGGGGGGGAAGTGGGTACCATCGCCCTGGGCGGCACATTTTTTTCGAATTAAAGGGTGGCAGTATTTTTTTTGTACCCATAATCCATCAACTATTTCCATTCGTCAATCGAAAAATTTTAATATTTTAAGATTTTGCAAAGTGACCACATGGCAATTTTTATTTTCATGATAATATTATTAAAAGTTGATCACGTAAAACTCATAGATAATAAATATTACTTTCTTTGAAAATCATTTAACACATGTGTTGGGAAGGCAATAAAACTGTACTTGGGGTGTCAAAACTCTAAATACGACTGCTTACTATATAGGTAGGTACACTCGGTATTAAATACCATAACGCACTCGTATGACAAGATAATTCATACAATATGGAGTATATGTGTTACGGGAAATATGGAATACTGGGCAATGTACACATTGCTCGGGAAATTTAGTGCTGTTCGGGCAATTTGAACCTCCAATAGAAATATGAATAATACTTATTACTATAACTGTACAATGTTTTACTAATAAATTACCTATATTACGATATTTTTATTATAATACAGAACAAAATATAAATTAATAGTTTTATATTTCTTACTCTATATTTATATTCTTCTATCTTATATCTATTGTTTTCCCATATTAAATTGATAAAGGTAATACAGCTATGTCCATACAATCAGACAACAATATATGATTAATAATTTATATTTACGATTAACCAGTAGAGTTTTCGTGCTTTTCAATCAAATTTGTACTTTTTAATTATTTATTTATATTTGAGGATCAATTTGCCAGGGCAGAACCAAATTGTCCTAGCAATGTATACAATACTCTGTATTCCATATTAGGTACCTGTAATATATATATATATATATATATATATATATATATATATATACGTTACATATACATATATATATAATAAATATCAGTCATTATTTATAATTATTATCAATGGCACTATAATTAGTTAATCTAGACATCTAGTATGTAGTACTAAAATACATAGTAGGTATTCCGTATTCACATTTATGAAATGATGTACCTACATTATTTATAATTCACACATGAAGCTACAAAGAATATATTTCTTTATTTAACTCTTAGTGTTTCCGTGTCTGTCGCAGGGACGTACTTAGATATTTTTTTTTTTGGGGTTGGGTTGTGATATTTTCTCTAACTGAAATTCCCCAATTCACAATTCAGCCTATTAAAAACAAAATTTGGAAAATTAATATACAACATTTACCTATAATAGCGAAAACAAGTAACAACTATACGACTAAAACCGATCACCATGATAGTGTTACTGGTCGTATATAAGGTAGGATAACTGCGTTTGAAATTAATCATCCATTCATTTCTGGGGGGGGGGATTGAACCCCCAACCCCTCCCTGCGTCCGCCACTGAATGTGTCCAAAATGAATGGTGCTTGTGTCAAATGTCATATCGGACGTATTCATTCATTTACTATACATTTAACACAATATTCATCAGGCGCTTCGGACGATCGCATCAAATTGACTTTGGACATGCATACGTTTGCGTAATAATGTGCGGTGAGTATTATACAAAAACCGATACATCGGACGTAATTTGTATTTACGTTGGACACGCTCAAAGACAAAATATGAAAAATGAAAAATATTTATACTATTATTAAAGTCCGTCGCTAAGGTACAAATAAAACAACGTTACTTAAGGGTGACATAATTTTAAAGAAATTGAAGTGATAAAATTAGAAAAATATCGAAAACAGATAACAATAATTATTTTTATACATCTTTACTATTATGATATTTGCTCTACTAGCTCACTATGACTTCGAATGATTATAATTCCGATTTGTAATACCTCTTATAAAGAGCGATATTACAATTTTCGCTTATTACCAAAAATTTGTAGTTACGGGCCTGCTACTTTGTCGTCCAAATTTCCAATTTTCATTATTACATATAAGCTTAAGGTACCTGTTTGATACCAAATAAGTAGGTATAATTTTAACTGTTATCAAATGAATGTAATACTTATAAAATATATTTAAAAAAATTATATTATTTATACACATACTTAAATTTCAATGTATATATTTTATATTTTCATGCATAAAAGTAAAATCAATATTTTAGAGAGATTTTATAATTCAATGAAAAATTATAAAACTGCAATATTAACAATAAGAATGATAGAAAATTGGAGATTGGTAAATAAAAAAATATTTAAAAAATGTACATCAACACACTAATATTTGAAACCTGCATCTCTGTACGCCAGTGTTTCCAACTCAATACTAGATATGGACTACTTTTGTAAATTTCCAGTTACGGACTAAGACTAATTTTTTTTTAATTTGTCTTTTTGATGATAAAGTAATACTAATTCAAACGTTGGTATTTAATTAATAATATTAAAATAAGATTTTATTTACTATAATTAATTTGTTTTTATTCAAAGTGAAAAATTATTATATTATATTCATATATTCATATTATATTCATATTATATTATTATATTAAAAGTTAAAATTACTTAAATAATAAGATTTATTAGCACTCATTTCTTTGACCAGTTGTGGGATAATTGTAATGATGTTGTTGCACAATAAAGTCACCTATCTTTACTTGGATTCAATCAATTTCTTTATTTTTTATAATTAATAGTGAATTCTTACTCGCATAAATATTTAGTTTAAAAAATTAGTAGAAAACGTAAGGCGGTTTGGCGAATGTTTGGATATCCCATAGCCTTTTTACAAAAATTTACTGATTTTGTTGTACATCGGTAATACGTAGTTGGACCAAAAAGTTCCCGGAATTTATTTATAGAAAAAAAACTATATTTCTTATCAAATATCTGATTATTGGAATTAAAATTAAACATTATTAGCTATCTATAGGTTTAGTCGTTAAAAGTACATTAGTCTCATGTGAGCCGTAGTTGAGTCCATACGAAACTGTGTTTACGCATTTTTTTAAAAAGTCACAATTTGAACAAAGCGCTAACATTAAATTTTGTTTTAAACTTCGAAAAACTGCCGCAGAAACGCTCGAATACTTGAAAACAGTTTATGGCGATGAAGCATTAAAGAAAACAGCCGTTTATGATTGGTTTAAACGGTTCAAAAATGGTCAAGAGTCACTTGAAGACGAAGAGCGGAGTGGCCAGCCGTCAACTTCAAAAAACGATGAAACAATCGAAAAAGTTAAAAATTTGGTGCAATCAGATCGTCGTTTACGCATTTAAGGTATGGCAAATGTATTAGGAATATCGTATGGTTCAGTTCAAAACATTTTAAAAGATGATTTAGGAAGGCGTGTTGTTCAATTTGTGACATTTTAAAAAAATGCGTAAACACAGTTTCGTATGGACTTAATTACGGCTCACATGAGACTAATGTACGTTTAACGACTAAACCTATATATAGCTAATAATGCCTTTTTTTAATTCCAATAATCAGATATTTGATAAGAAATATAGTTTTTTTCTATAAATAAATTCCGGGAACTTTTTGATTCTACTACGTATTAAATATTAAATTAATAATAAATATTTATTGTTAATTAAATGATTCTAAATTAAAAAAATGTGTATTTACTATTTAATTATATATGCAATAATATTTAAAAAAAATTTTTAAATAATTAGAGTAAGGTAAATGAGGGGGGACTGAAAAATTCGTTCCTGGGCCCAAATTTTGAAGTTACGCCACTAATTGTTAATGTGGTTGAGGTTTTTTGTTTTACCAATGTAGCCAAACCTGAACGGACCCAAGCATTTCCACATTAAATCATGTTTTTCATAATAATCACAAATTATTTTCATAACGTCAACCTCCTTTGACGTAGTTTCTAGTATTTGTGATAGTAAATATTTTTATTTTATAGTGATATCTCATCTTACAAACGAACAAATATTAGCATCAAGGGCAGGTAATATCACTCACCAAAGGAGGGACTAATGGAGGTTCAAGAATTTAGTTAGTTGTTTTTTAAATCTATATAAAATTTTAAATTACGAATATGTTTTTGAATCCCTCATAAGAAAGTCATTTTTTTCACGATAGTGACAAATTTTAAATAGTTACATTATCGGTATCAATTTTAATTTGAAACCATTTTAAAAATATAGGTATAGATATATAATTAACAACAAAAATTAGCTATTTATTTATAAAAAAATTTACAAAATAGGTACCATATTCATCAATGACGATTGCCGATATTTTATAATAATTATTAATGTATCAATATACGAGTATCATAATACTTGGTATATTTGTAAAATAATTAGCTTAGTCCCTAGGGGGGAGGGCTAATGCTCCCTTAGCCACCCCCTTAAACCTGCCCCTGATTAATAGTTAACAACAATGTGCAACATCCATACTTCAAAGAGCAAAATAAGGAGATGTTTTTATAAGACTTACAAGTTGTTCACAAAGTATTGTGACATATTTCCTAGTCGACATTTTACAGTATTATTTGATAAAGTAATTTCTACCATTTTTTATTGCTTCCTTATATTTTATCTTCTCAATAGATTTTAACAAGCATTGTTTGACAAAACTTTCACCAATGGTATGAAATTTTTTAGATTTTGCTATTAATAATAAAATCTCATATGTGGTACGAAGCAATTTTTTGGACGTTTCGAATCTCCCATCACTCGTCCCAAGTTTCATTTTTTTAAAGTTCTCATTCTTACCTTCAAAGAATTTTCGAGGATGATCACTAAAATTAGGATGAACTGTCTTTAAATGTTGTTTCAGCTTAGCAGGTTTTAATGCATCATCATAGAAAACTGTAGTATACTTCACTCACTGATTTTACCTCCTTATTTTTTACAATATCAGTAAAACCAAATTGTATATAATCGTTATTGTACTTCTTTTTCGGTGACATTTTTAATAGAAATTATACAAACAGAAAATTTAAAACAAAACGTTAAACTCAAGTAACAGAACTAAAAAATGCTTTCTTAATAAAGTCGTGTAACTAGTGTATTAACGTAATAATAAACTATACGTAACGTATGCGTATGATCGCCATCAGATTATGTGACGACATTAAGCAAAAAAAATTGATAATTATTTATCGAAATTTAGGTATTCTCGCATGTTATTTATATCCGTCTATAAATCGTTATTCATCACGCTTTATATTGTGCTGCCAGCTATTAACCATTAACAATTAATGTATGATGAAAAAATTACGAACAATAAGCCGTAAATACTATATTAAATACAATGTTGCTCATTTTTTTTGTTTTTAAATTTTTAAATAAAAAAATTAATAGTCATGACAAATATTCTTTGCATCGAGAACCACCAGTTGGGAACCACTATTTTACACCTTCAAAAATGCATACACAATGTGAATTACACATGTTATATCTATTCATGTATATAGTGTGAACCAAATAATATTGATGATGATGATGATATGATAAGTTTAAATATAAAATCGTTCATCTATTAATTTAAGACGTGTACAAAGGTCTAAATTAATAATAATACACTTTATTTTATAGCCATTCTAGGATCCATAGGTAATGATTTGAAATTCTGTGAATTTCATATAAATAAAATTGACAACATACACTACGGGTGTCTATACCTACTATTAAGTGTACGATTCATAATATATATTATTATAATATACAAATAATTATTGAATTATCATATTCTATAACGCAGCCTGCTTTACAATCATACCTATACATTTTTTGTTCGCCTACATGTTCACGTTGACATTGGAGAACCAGAGCCAGAGTTCTAAAGGCTTAAGATAAATTTGCATGATAAGTACACATATTAAATTAATGTACTGGCATATATTTAATTAAAAAAATAGAATGACAATGGTCGATGGAAATGTTATCGACGCCATTTGTATACAATATATATTAAATTACTTGGTCATACAATACCTACTATTATTATATGATTCACTGGGCTAAGGTCGACTATTACCATATTTGCCGATACTTACACCACCATCATAATATATATAAATTTTACTATACACATATATAAGCATAACACATTAAATATTCCATGGGTTCTCAACCTTTTGAGGTCCACGCCCCCTTTCAAAATATTTTATGAGTTCATGCCCCCTCCCCCCTCTTCACTGGTATAAGATTGATGTGAAATCGTAATATTTTTTGCGGGTCACCAAAACTTGTTCTTATCGCGTCGAGTGTCGGTTTTTCGCCGAAACAATGCTTCTATTAATATCCAGAATACTAAAGAGCATAAATATATGATTTGTATAATCTTATAAAATCATAATAATCGCTCGGTGTATGTCTATTGATCGACCCCGGCGGCGATCAACACACCGGCAATGCACGGCGTAGAAAACGGCAACGTTTTCATTTTTCGTATTCTTTTTCAACATTTTCACGCCCCCCCTGAAATTTTGTCACGCTTCCCTAGGAGGGCGCGCCCCCCAGGTTGAGAACTCGTGAAATATTCGATGATTCAATTAGCATATAAACAGCATCACACTGATATAATAAACTACACATATATATACATGCATGTACACCTATATACATCATCATGCATTGTATCTGATTCTAATGAAATAATACATATAGGTACATATGACATGTCACGTATATGTCAGAAGTAGGTACACATTGTTATATCAGAGCTCGTTCAGGGATTTCGATCGAATTTCGAACGTATTTCTATGATAACTATCGGTGCCCTTTGTATTTATAGATGTTATTCATTATAGTTTCAATGTTATGTACACCGCTAAGGCTTGACTTGTAATAATAATATAAAACAAAATATTATCGTCTAACCGTGTAAGTTAATTACAACGCCTCAATACAATGATATTTGTAATGCCAGCAACGATGACGATGATCCCAAAACCTTGTTACAATGGTAAGCTTTATCATAATAATAATAATAATAATTTTTTTTTTACTAACAAGACTATACAAAACAGGGGTTCTTAGATTTTAACATTATAATACGTTGTTTTGTGCAGTTGGCTAGAGATATTATTCTACCCGGTCAAGTTTAACTATATAGTAGTAGGTCGTAAGCTACTAACAAACGTTTAAACACTTCAAACAATTTAAGAAATTTGTTTTGCATTAAATATGATAATATTATGATGAACAAAATTAAATATTTTATTTTTATATCTACACTGCGTTTCTTATTAAGTACCTTTAATTATATAAATACTTACAGGTAAACATTGCATATGTGCTGTGCGCTAAGTAAAACAAATATAATATAAACATTAATGTATCATGACATATAGGGTGTCTCAAAAATAATGTGGGATTTAAATCTGCTATAAATTAAATGAATTTATTTAAAAAAAACATAAATATATATTATTTTCTTCAGGAGAAGTTAAAGTTTATCAATGAAAAACAATATCGAGCATAGGTGTAAACTGGGTGGTAAGGAGGGGGGGGGGGGCAATTTTTCCCTAGAATAAATTAAGAGGGGGCGGGGCCCCTATGATATTTAACATACCTTGTTTTAAAATAAATACAAAACAGCTGGTTATAGCTATTACTAGGGCGCGGATTTTAATGCCCTAAAAAAAACCTAAAAATTCCTTAGAAAAAATGTAATTATGACCTAAAAAATTCAATTAATGACGTAAAAAAATGTGAAAAATGTCGTAAAAAAATGCACAAATTTTTTTTATTTTATTGAAATTGAATTAATGACATAAAAAAATGTACTAAAAATATGAATTTAAAATATGAAAAATAATTATAAAAAATGCTCTAAAATTGTATTACTTTATTTGATCAATGCTTACAGCTGTTTCTTGATTCTATGTTTCTTGTATTTTAATTGTCACGTTAAACTGAAAATTAATTTTAAACCAGTAAATTAAAAATAGTATTAGGTATAAAAGGTCAAAATTTAAAAAAAAAATCTGCTTTTTTATAATATTTAAGTATTTTACTTTGAAATAGTATGTGATGGTTGCACTGCACAACAATATACTGTTTAATGTATTCAAAATTTGAACTTCAAATGTCAATGTTCTCCGATTATCAGCTAATATTTGTTAATAAATTGAAAAACTTCTTTCGACATCTACAGAGGTGATTGGTGCAAATTTCATGTAGATCATATCATCAAACGTGAAGTCTTCAGGAACGGTATCCTCATCTCGTGAAACATTTTTTCCCTCCAAAATGTTCTTAATGTTTTTAATATCTTTAAATCCGTTATTCTTTTTCAATACAGCTTCAAATTTTTTTTGTATTTCTTTACCTTGACCAATGTTGTTTCGATTAATAAAAACTTCAGCTTCATCAACTATACTTATTGCGTCAATTAAAGAAAGTCCAGATTTTTCAAGACGTGTAATGCAAGTGGGTAAACTACCGTAGTTCGTTTTCACGAATGCCAAACTTGCCTCCAGTTCTTATTTAGCCAATAGCTCTTGTGACTTTTTAATAGCTGTAGAGTCGTTTTTGTTGAGTTCGTTTACAATTGCCTTAATCACATGGAAATGTTCACAACAGTAATTTGCTGCTGACACCAAGTACCCCAGCGAGTTAAAATAGGTTCTGGCGGCATCGAAATTTCGGGTGCAATACTCTTAAATAAAAGTACATGAGATGGAGCTTTGAGAAAATTTTTATTAACATTTGATATGAGAACATCAATTTCGGGAAAATTATTTTGAATTTCCTCAGCAATTCTATGCAATCCATGAGCTATGCAAGTGACGTGAATCATTTTCGAATATAATGCATTGATAATTTTTGCAGCCTGAACCATGGATGGCGCTGCATCACTTAAAAATAATAAAACACTATTATATTTAATACCAGTAGGCCACAAAATACTCATAGAATTGTCAAATAGTTTTGATATTGTACTAAAGTTTGCTTCTTCCAAAACTGCAGAGTCTAATAATAATGTTTTACCAGGGCAATTATTTTCCAATGTTCCAACAATAACGTTAGCGATATATCGGCCTTAAACGTTTATCGTTTCATTTATGCTCACCTAAATCTTTTTGTTTTCTACGTATGCTCTAATACAGCGATACCCAACCTTTTTAGTCGTGCGGACCACCAATTTCGTAAAAAAAATCTATGAAACCCACTAATAGTTTTTATATATTTATAAATACACATACTTATAATCATATATAATGTATATATAAATCAGTTATTACAAAAATAATTAAAAAATAATTTTTTATCAAGAAAAAAACTTTATCGAAGCTGATTGTCCAAGCGTTAAACAATTTTTTGTGATTTTTGACATTGGTTGTCCCCCACAAGAAAGTCAATATCTAGATTAATACTTCATAGATTTAGTCAGAAATCACTTTCAACATTCAGTTTATTCTTATATTTATTAAAAAAAAAATTAAAGTAGAAATATCTCGTTCACACAGAATAGCCCATCAAATTTCTAAGAGCAATTTTTTCGATTACTGGATAGTCTTGCCGAAAATTTAACAAAAGTGGCACTAATAGTGTGGTTTTAAATAAACGATTGTAAAATCTGATCACACGAAAATCCAATCGGCGAATCTTATTCACTTTCTGATATTTAATATTTTAACCATATACGTTAGTAATATTAATATAATTTGGTTTACGGCCCAATATCACGCTGCTCCCGACCCACAAGTGGGCCGCGGCCAGTGGGTTGGGAACTGCTGCTCTAATATAAGCAAGAGTTTCATTATAACAAGTACTTTTTTCATTTTTTTTTTTTTTTTTTATTTAAATAGATATAAATATGTATTTACAATCTGTAATATACTAAAACAATAAGTAAATTTGATATATTTTTTTTTTTTTATGTACAAGGTTTAGAGGCTTGAGTGAAGGGGCGTCCATCGACACTACTCCAAACGAGTTTTTTTTTTTTATTAATTTATTTATCGAAGTAAATCACGAGGCCAATTTCGTTTTAGTCGACGGGGAGGGTTATCAGGGAGAGTCTTAGAGGAGAGCGTTGCAATTAGTGGGTTTGGATGATTTTATTTGTATAACAATGACATTTTTTATAGTGTGCAGAAGCGAGGGTGTAAAGAGTAGGGATGTTAAGATTTTTATGGATTGTATGATTACTAACATACCAAGGTGCATTTATCAGGAGGTGGAGACTAATCGACTGAAAGGATTGAAGAAGATTTAGTTTTGACTTTTTGGTCAATCCCCAAATTTGTATTCCATAAGTCAATGCAGGACGAATTATTTGTTTGTATACAAGAGTTTTGTCGTTAAGTAAAATTTTAGAACGGAGGAGTTGTCGAAGTTTATGTAATTTTATTTTCATTGATTTTCTTTTAGTTTTTATGTGAGTGGCCCATGTTAATCTTTAGTCAAGATGAATACCTAAATATTTTACTGAATTTTCTCTGGGAATATTTTCGTTTTTGAGTGTTACCGAGGAGGTTATTATTGGGGCGAAGTGTAAATGTCATGTGTGAAGATTTATTTTCATTTATTTTAATTCTCCATAGATTAAACCAATTTTGTAGCTCATTTAAATGGGATTTTAGGTTTTCCGTTGCAGTGTATATATCTGGGTCAGATGATGTTACGAATGTATCATCGGCAAAAGTGGCTAGACTAGTAAGGTTAGAGTGAGAAATATCAGATGTGTAAATATTATAAAGCGTTGGAGCAAGAATGCTTCCTTGGAGTACACCTGCTTTTGCGATATGAATTTCGGAGAGTTCGTCTGCACAGCGCACTTGGAAGGTACGATTAGAGAGATATGAGTTAAGGGTAAGGTAGAGAGAAGCAGGAAGAATTCGGATTTTGTAGAGAAGTCCTTTGTGCCAAACGCGATCAAACGCCTGGGCAACATCTAAAAATACAGCCGAGAAAAAAGGTTTTCTTTCTAGTGAAGAAGCGATGTTATCTACAATTTTATGGACTTGATGAAAGGCTGAATGTTTTTTTTCTAAATCCGAATTAAGTGTTTTGAACATTTATGATTGAGTAGATTCTTTTCAGTATGATTTTTTTGAGTATTTTTGAGAGTGAAGGCAGTAGGCTAATTGGTTGGAAAGACGATAGAAGATTTTCAGGTTTGTCTGACTTGTGGATTAGTATAATGATTGAATACTTCCATGAAGGTGAAATATAGGATAGTCGAAGGATCGAATTATAGATGAACGTAAGAAGTATTATGGATTTTTTAGGTAGGTTTTTTATCATACGATTAGTTATTAAGTCATGACCTGGTGCTTTGTTGTTGTTAAGTTTTTTTGATTATGTGTAGAACTTCGGACGGGGAGGTATGTTTAATAGGTAGAGGCATGGGAAAAGTTTGGATAAGTAGGTATTCTACATGCAACACGTGATCCCTGTTTAAGATATCTGGATGGGGCGTGATTCTATTTTTAAGGTCTGTGGCAAATAAATTTGCTTTATCTAGGTTAAAGACAGCTAGTGAGAATAGGCGCACATTGTGTATGAATTCAGGGGGTGCTGGAATTTATAGTACACAGGTCCGTGGGGGGCATTGCCCCCACACCCCCCTAATGCCAGAATCAACTGCGTTGCTATAGTTTTTAATTTTATTAATGAGTATTTAAAAGTAGGTTAGGTTATGTTGAAAAAATTTTGAAATTATGATTTGTATATCAATCGGCAATGTATCTGCAACTGTTTGAATAATATTACAATTATTACGAATATTAAGTGAGCTGAACAACCAATTCCTATTAAGTCATTACCGATAGAGTCCTTTAATCTAGAATACACATTATTTTTACCACGTCTTGATGATCCACCAAAATTTGTGTTGGTATTATCAGTAGATAAAGCAATTAGCTTATGTTCAATTGACCAAATTTTTAAAACATTTAATATATAACTAGTAAGTTGTTCCGATGTTTCATTTTGAAGATCCATAAATTCTAAAATAACAGTTTTTAGTACTTTATCTGAGAGAAAATATTGAACGAGTATTGGTATAATTTTTAAATCTTTATGATTCGAAGAATCTATCATTACTGTTTAAAAGTTTATATCTTGTAGTTCTTATTTTAAAATTTCATTAGCAAAAGGAGCTAAAACATTAAAAATAATTGATTTTGTCTTAGTAGGACCACAACTAAATTTTTTGTCATATAATTTACGAATAATATTAGAAGTGATACTCGTTGAACGAAAACTTTTACTATGTTTACAGATATGATAAGCAAACGTACCTTCATTTACTGCTAGGCATTTCTCATTTGATCCAAATGTATTCAATGAAAAAAAATCATTAATTTTTATACCCTGAGGTGCACTAGTTGCAGATTTATGACGTTTTATGTCCAAATGTTGTTTTATAGCTGACTGTCCACCATTCTCTATACTGAATACAGCACCACATACTATACATTCTATTTTATCATTAACACCTTCTCTAGAGCACTTTTTTAAAAAAACTATATTGTTTTTGTAACGATTCTCCGAAATCACATTTTCGTTTCGGCATGGTAAACTCATAAAAAAAAGAATTCCTATTTTAATTTTTAATTGTTAACATAAAATAAAATCTAAATTTAAATAAAAAAAATAAAATTTTTTTTTTGTTATCGTAATTACTAATTCATAATTCGTTATTTACAATGTGAAAATTTTGATTTATGATAGCGAAATTCAAATCAGCATAAAACAATGTTTAATCTAAGACCTTGGTATATATAAATTATAGTCTGTAGATAATGTACAACGGATAATAATAAATACTCGTATTATAAAAGTACCAATCGAATAGCAATAGTAATCATAGTTGACACGGATGTAAATAAATCCGTGGTTTGTGATATTAATAACCACAGAATAAATTAATAAAGTCAGTAGTCACCAGTGTGGTAATTTGAAGAAAACAATTTTTTTTTTTTTTTGACTGATAACCGTTTTAATTCTTAATATAATAATGAAATCTAATGACACGAAGAACTAAATAGGACGTCAAGAAAATACAGGACATTTTTCATGTTTTTTCATTCTATCCCAGGACACAGGAAACTTGATCAAAAAACAGGACGTTCCTGTAAAATACAGGACGTCTGAGCACCCTAATGTAGGTAGTAAAATGACGTTTAACCGCAGACACCCTTTTCGTTAAATATGTAATTATATATTTGCCCCCCTAATAAATATCCAAGTTACGCCTATGATATCAGACATATGACCCTCCTTACTAGCCATACTGACGATTATTCTTTCCATAAAATTGACCATCACTCAATCACACATTTCCCCATTAAGTTCGTTGAGGACACGAAGAATTTTTTGCTTAAGTTTCAGGACATTTCGAACTTTGTTCTGGAAAATTCGTGACTTAGTGTATCCCCATGAGAAAAAATCACACAGCGTCAAGTTGCAAGACCGAAGTGAGTAGCTTTAGTCTCCACGCAACGAGATTAGTCTGTCCGGGAACTTCTCACGCAGCAGAGTGATTATTTTTCTTGAAATGTGACAAGTTGAAACCAAACATTTTTTATGTTCTTTTGGTTCAAATAAGGCCAAAGAAAATTACTAAGCTCAGTAAGTATTCTTGTATTGTTACAAGATGGTGCAACTTGTTACACTTCAAGAAAAACAATCCCTCTGTTGCGTGAGGAGTTCCCGGACAGACTAATCTCGTCGCGTGACCAAAACTACCCACCTCGATCTTACGACTTGACGCCGTGTAACTTTTTCTTATAGGGATACACTAAATCACGAGTTAACCAGAACAAAGTTCGAAATGTCTTGGAACTTAAATAAGAAATTTGTCGTATCCTCAATGAACTTGATGGAGCAATGTGTTATCCAATGATAATCAATTATATGACAAGAATAATCTCCTGTAGGGCTAATAGGGAAGTTCATATTGTTTTTCACTGTTAAACCTTAACTTCTTCTGAAGCGAATGATATATTTATGATTTTTTAAAAGAAATAAATTTAATTTATAGCAGATTTTAATCCTGCTTTATTTTTGAAACACCCTATATCTGTATTATATTAAGTACCTATTTAAATATATTACATCAAATTATCATGATTATAATAACTATAGAAATAATTTAACATTATTTTAAATGATTTCAATAACGTATAATTTTTATAAATTCTAATTGTGGCTGAAAAATACAAATTTTTTCATAAAGTTATAAAAACGGTTTTAAAAATAAGAGTATTACCTATTATTGTGGATGAAAGTCAAGAAAATAGATAAGACAAAAAGTGATATAAAGCATTTTTAAAAATTGTATGCGAACATATAAAAGCCTTTTTTCAAAATATTAGCGGAAACGGCTTTAAAAATAAGTGCTCAGACGGAATATTCACTCCAGCAATCCTTTTACATATTTATCATATCTTTTATTGTATTATTTCCATAAAAATTACTTAACATACATACAGAATTGATTGATGTCATATAACTGTAAATGTACATATAAATAATAAACTGTAGGTATAAATAAACGTTTATAGTTAAATTGTACATATTTTAATCAACTGATTCAGTGCTCGAATTGGGAAAAATTAAGTAGAGGAGCTCAGTCAAACGATTTAAAAACTGCGTTCCACATACGCAATTATTTGACAGACCCGTGGGGGCTTCCCCCCTCTTCCCCCCTCCAACAACCTTAAATATATTTTGAATACCACTTTTCAGCTAAACAAGTATTTTAATTAAATATTAAAATATTAAATTCCAAATATAAAATATTTTGATAGCAATATCAACATCCTATATGTTACAATAGAAAATAAAAATAAAATAATAATTAACATAGGTAATTGTAGGCGATCAGGCAGTCTCATGAATCGATTGATATAATCATTTATTTGGTTTTTGTTTTTATCTATTTTTACTCTTTAGTGCGGGTAACGGCCTTAAAAGATTAGTCTAAGGTCGTGGTGAAGGCATTTATTTTTTTCCGAAATGACGATATCGTTGATCACCAATATTAATAACAAACCGTACAGTATATAAAGTGTAATACACCAAATTCACAGAAATTACTGTTTATATTTTTCCAGAAGTGATGACGTTGTCCCTTATCATAACCACCATATAATCTTTAATTATAAAAATAGTTTTGATATTATAAATCGTAAAATTAATTTTCCAATTGACGTAAATTGAAATTCACATAAAAATTATTTTGGACATCAATTTGGATAAACGTGGCGTCCCCCCGTTCCGGTGAAAAAATATAGTTGGGGTACGCAAAAAAAAAAAAAATAGTAGAGGAACTCCGTCCCCCTGCGCACCCTCCCAATTCGAGCACTGAACTAATTATAATCATGTTCTTTTAAGAATTGTGGAAAAATATAATAGGTTTTTAATTTTTCTAGCAGTATTTCTCTCGAATCACATTACTTCAGTGTCACAACAAAAATAAAGTTTATAGTAAGATTTATATTGCTTATTATTTTTATAATATAATTATGATTATTATGATAAATATGATAAATATATTTTAGATATATTTAGTTATTTTTTTGGAGATGAGATATGAGTATTATTTTGACAAGTAACCCATATATATCTATATATATATATATAATATCTGCTTATATTTTTTTTTACACCTATTTAATTTATTATACTACGAGACTATGCTTTCAACATTAAAATAATTGTATTAATGTAATTAAAGTTTGGAAGTATTTAAGTACTAACGATTTTACATTATTTTTAAATACTGTTGGTGAACAACTTATTTATTTTGTGAATTGTGAACCTTGTTGGAAATACACTGATGTTAAAAGAAAGTCTCTCCTGAATTTGGTTGGTTTTTGAAATTTATGCATAAACTGCAGAACTTCCTGTACATAAGTAATCATTTGACATAATTGAAATTTCGAATTTTCCACTCTAAACCAAATAGCCTGTATGTAGTGTTGTGCATTATCTAGATGATTTATCTAGATAAAAACATTAATCTTTTTATCTTATCTAGATAATAATAGTTAAAGTATTTTTTATCCGTCTTTTTAAATAAAATGGTTATCTAAGATAAATTATCTAGATAATTTTGAAAAAGATAATTTTTTTTGTGGGAATTGAAACGAGGAATAATAAACACTTAAATAATATATGGATTTATATAGAATAGTTTTAAAATTATGATATATTAAATCAAATTTGAATTTCATAAATATAACTTCCTTCATCTGCACCTGTCGAACGCTTGTCTAGCAGCGGAAGTCAAATATTAACACCAAGTAGGAACCGTTTAGGCGATAAGACATTTAAAATGTTGTTGTGTTTTGTCCAATAAAATTAATTTGTAAAATATTGTATTATTTATATATATTATATATTTATTTGCATTTAACTGCGTATAAATCGAAGACAAAGTAATGAGTCATCACTGTTGACTATTTAATTAAATTTGAATATTACAAGATAACAAACTTAAGTTACATACATCTATATAAAGTTTTATGTAAATTTCTAACCCATAAATACCTAGGTATATGTTTAAATCATAAAAATCATAAAACTAGGTACATTTTTAATTATACATTATTTAAATTATAATAAATTAATTTGATTTGTAAACTAATTAATAAAATAAAATAAAAAGAAATAAAAATAGTTGATTTATAATATCTTAAAATATTTATATTTAAAAAATTTGGGTAATGATAAATAAAAATAGGTTTATGTATTGTTTTCTGTCTAAATTAGCAAAATTAATTAAGATTATTTTAAACCAATTAAATCATAATTAATAATTAATTTTTTTCTTCATAGAAAAATAACCATTTTACAAATGTAAGTTCTAAATGGAAATTTTTTAAAAAAAATTTTTTATCTAGTTTTATTTGTTTTTTATTTAGATAAATGTAGTTATCTATTATTTATATAAACTTTTAAATAGTTATCTATTATCTTATCTAGATGAAATTTTAATGTATTATCCGTTATCTTATCTAGATAATATTTTGGTTATCAATGTACAACACTGCCTGAATGGTTACACAAATTTTGTCGATATCTACACGCATCGGCATAACTAGATTAATACTTTTGGACAGTAATATAACTTGACAAATTTAAACTGAAATATCTCATAATTATATATTTTTGTCCAAAAATAGTTTCTTTTTTAAAAGCTATAATATTGGTTTTATCATAAAATGCTAACTTTTTAATTTAATTAATTGGTAATTAGACTAGGTTAACTTAAATAAACTTGTTGAAATAGTAATTAGAATAAAAAAAATATTTTACATAGATTCTTAGGTGTTTAGTGTCAAAAGGTACAAATCAACTTTTCAAAATCAATAAATCTGTGAACATAAAAAAAATATACAATTTAATTGTTTAATATATGTATTATTAAAATCTATAATACTTAATAATATTATAATATTTACAGTTAATTATACATATTTTTTTTACACTACACCAATTATTTTGTCCCTTTATTGTAATTTATTTACTTTGTGTACCTACTAAAAAAACGTAAAAATAATTTAAATAAATAAGTTAAATGAATTGATTAAATATTACAAAATAATTCGAAATGATTTATTTATTTACAAAAATCAATGGAATGATGTAAAATAGTGTATAAACTCATCAGTCGTAATTAATAATCATATGTTTCTTAATAATTGAAAATTAATAATTCGTTTTTAAATATACATTTCTTGACTCAAATAAAAATATTCTTACGTAAATAAATGTCTATAATTAAATTATGGTATAAACTTATGGCGAATGAGTCATTAAACATACTTACATATTCAAAAACCTAATTAATAAAAAATAGGGTTAGTGGCTGTATCCGAGTTGGGTCCCGAATTAAAAATTGCTACACTAGTTAATTCCGAGATTTTTACAGGTACTACACTAGTTGGGTCCATCTTTTTTTAAAGTTTATTAAAAAAATCACATGGATGTTGGTAAAAATATATAAAGTCGCGTCCACACCTAACAAACAATTTACAAACGTTTGGTCAAACGTTCATCAAACATTCAAAATATCCAACCAACATGTTTGTTGAATGTTTGGTTGGTATAGACGTGTTCCCAAACAATTTTGTTTGTCAATATCCCAAACAAAATTGTTCGCTAATTATTCGAACATTATGGCATAAATTTTGGGAGAAACAAAATGATTTCATACAAATAACTGTTTATTTACTATTTATTATTTGTAATATACACTTGGGAGTGGGGTTGATATTTAAAATCGTCCCCTTTTTGAAGTTTGGTTAAAAAACCAAAAAATTATCAAACAAATCACTTGCGTATTAATCCAAAATGAAACGCTCACCACTATAAGTTTTCGGCGTTGTAGTAGTTGTCCACCATCGTCTTTTATTTCTATCTTTAATTTTATTTTCATAGTGTTTATGAATAATAATGAATGTAGCTCCTACACACGCGACTTGCTCTCGAAACGCCATAATCAAAACTGTAGATTAATGAATTGAGCAAACATAGCGAACAAATAAAATGATTGTTATTTTGACAAACTGTTCAACAAATATTTGACAAACGTTCAACAAACAATGTTTCCCCAGATGTTTGCTAGGTGTAGACGCAGCTTTAGATAGATAATTGAGCACCAACATATTTCATATAGGAAAATACCAAAATAATAATAGCTAAAATAGCTAATAGTGGATTATGAGAATTTTTAATATTTTTCGTTTAGATTGTATATTTACTTATTATACTTTGTTTCTTACTTAAAATAATCCCGAACCCAATTAGTGTAGAACCCGAAAGTATCCCGGACCCATCTAGTGTAGTACTTGAAAAAATCCTGGACTCATCTAGTGTAGTATCTGGGATAAGATCCTAGTACTTCGGACCCAATTCAGATGCACGGGGGTTAGTATGGTAGCTCATGTCTTAACCAAATACACCAAATATTGATAGATAAACTACATATTTGAATTACAACCCTACACGATTAACATAATAATTATGGACTCTCATGCGATATAGGTGTCATAGGGGGAAAGGGTGATAATAAATAAGTCGTGGTCATTGACATTGAAAAATATGTAAAATGGTCCGAGCCTTGTGTTGAGTTGGGAATCACTGTTTTAAGGGTTTTATGAGTACATAATGCTTTAAAATAATATTTTATTTTACTTCATAATTATTTTTTAACTGTCCAGAAATAAATACAATTCCATAAAAAATATTGTTCTTTGGAAACATTAAAATGTATTTGTTAAAAAATGTGTTTGTACGAAAATAATACATGAAACGTATCAAATGTAAAAAATAACAGATCATATTTAAATCTCGGTCGTAATTTTATGTCATTCGTGTTCTTATATAACTCTTTGATTTAAATTTAAATTAAACGTTTTTATCGTTAATTTTTAAGTATTTTCAAATGAGCTGAATCCGTGTTAATGTGTATAAACATTCATAAATCTATTGGAAAACTTTTAAAATAGTTGAATACATCCATCGTATTTCTTTCGAATAGCTAAGTTGTTCGCTATTAACTATTTTTTGCTCTCCATTCCGTCCAATTGTTGAGTATGGTTCTATTCTTTGGGACCCATAATTATCAGTTGATTTCATTGATTGAAAAAGTTCAATAAAAATGTTTATCTATTATTGCCTATTTCCTAACAATCCTTGGTCCTCCCCATAGCTATTTCTCAATTAATTCATAAATTTACAAAGTCTTGTTGATTGGAGGCACACAGCTAGTATACAATTTTTTTACAAACTCTTTTTTATTTCTATTAATTGTACTACACTTCTTAACTAATACATTTTAATGTTCTTCTTCTATGTACGAAGATTATTCATTATTTTTTAAGTCTTGTTATACAATTCATTTTTGAAAAGTAAAAAAAAAAAATTAAATACATTCATAAGTAATTATAAGCGCATATTTTGGTAGTTTTTAGTACATGTATTTCGTAATCCTACTAGAAAGTAATAAATCATCTATTAAATAAAATTAAAAATAGTTAAAAATAATTACCATGATGATTGGAGCCTAGATACAATTAACTCTATTTCATCATTAGACGGTATTGTTTTCTCTTTATCCGTAATAGTTGTACTGTGAGTATCACAAAATAAATTTACGCTTAAATCCACGTTCCAACAGTCTGCTTCTTCTTTTACTACTGTATATTCAATAATATTTAACCATTCTTCAGGTGTAACCAAATCTATCCCTTCAATGATAAGTTTTTCAATATCTATTATTTTGGAAGCAGGAACACTGTTAGTATTCACATGATATTTCACTTTATTCCATGCCATCTCAATTGCGTTTAGTTCGGAGTGATAGGTTGGAATTCTAAGAACTACTTTATTATTTTCATTTGCAATCGCATCAATCAGATATGGGCCGGTTTTCGATTTAACTTGTTTTACAAGGTCTATTAACTGGACTTTAATCATATCATTGTTAACGATTTGTCCTTTAGACAACAACCATTCAATAATTTTATAATTTGTCCAAGTTTTGTCTGGATATTCAACTTTATGAACCGAGTTATAAGAAGTGTGGTTCATTACAATAACAGCATTTTCTTTCAATAATGGCAACACTTTTTTAATCCAATTCATGAAAGTATCACTACTGATATCGTCATGATAATCGTAGGAATTTTTATTTGACTCAATGCCTAATAAACCACCTTGGACAAATCCATCTATTGATCCAACGTGTAAAATAATGAATTTCTTTCTTATCTCACTTTGAACTTTTGAAGTATGTGGACAAGAATAATGTTTTTCATTTTTCTGTGTGTTATCATTGCTATCGTTAGTTTCAATCAATGTATCGCCCAAAAAATAAATAGGCCGTCCTTCATTTCGATACTTCTTAAGAGCTTCTAAGTAATGTCGCCTCCGACGAACAATTTCATCATTTTCGATGAGAGCAAACATACCTGACATAGGAACAAAATCAAATTTTAATTCTTTTAGGATTTTATCCATGGTAGGTCGATTGAATCTCGGTAAATTTGAATCAATGTTAACTGCTGTTATAATTTTTTCAATTGTTGGAATTTTACCAGCCAACCACATACTGTGAATTTTTTTTCTGATAGCACTTTTCTTTAAATTATCAACATTTTTAGCCATAGATTTTATTTCTTTTATTTTTTTGGGCAGCAACATATTTTTGGATCGTAGATACTTAGATATAGTATTTTGAACAATGTGTTTATCCAAACCACTATCTTGAGAAATAAGATTGACCAAATCATTGTTTTTTATATTAAAATGCTGGGCCTTTCGCTTCTTGAAATATTTTAAGATGATCTTCTCTTGATGAACATTAACATACTGAAAGTAAACAATTACATAATTATTAAGTTTTGGAATATTTATTGAAGATTGTAATATTTTGAATGGTATCAAATTACCAAAAAAAATTTTAGATTTTATGTCGACCGTAGCAGCAAATTTGAAAATACTTAATAATGTGATTACTATACATGATTTTTCATTAATTTGTAATTTATATAAACAAAATTATAATAGAACATTAGTTAAAGAAATAAGGTAAATAAGTGTAGTAAATGTTCCATTATTCAATAACCGTCATTCTTTCTATGCCTATTCCGGGCATCAATATACAGCCTATCCGAAAGTAAAAAAGACAGAACATTTTTGGATGTCAGTACATACTGATAACATTATCAGTAGGGCTCGAAAGTTTATGCACTTTGCATTTTTTTTTTTTTTTTTGAACTTTTTAGACAATGCTATCCTGGCTACAAATGTGTTTCATTAGCATGTGAATCCGAATAACTAATTTTTATTTTGCATTTTTTGGTTTTTATTACTTATTAGTAATTTTTTTACATTTTTAGACATTTTACTGATTTCACTGAATACTAGTTCACTTCTTATCGTTTTTTGTCGACCATTATGCCGATAACTTAAGACTTGTCCAAAGTGGTGCATTTAAGGGGGGGCGAAAGGGGCAAATGCCCCGGGCGGCAAATTTTTGGGAGCGGCTAAATATTCTAATTTTTATTATTGATGTGTTCATGATTTTTTTAATTTTCACACCTTTTTCGAAATTGTTTAGTATTTCAAAAAATATTGTTGTGCATCTAATAAGCAATTAAAAAAATTATACTATACCTAGTCACCTAGGTAATAGTGAAATAGCAAAATTGGTATATTACATTTATTATTCGATAAAATATTATATTTTCGTTCAATGTTTATAATAAAAACTCGGGTATACAGAACATGGCAATAACTTTAGGACACATTTAAAAAGTTTACAAAGGAGTAAAATTGTACCTAAAAGTGTTCAATGTATGTTAGTATTTATAAAAGAGAATAGTTTAGTTGAAGTATATCCTTATATTGATATTGCTCTAAGGATGCTACTATGTATGTACACCTTCAAGTAATTGTACAACGGAAAAATCATTTTCTACATTAAAAAGGGTCAAAACTTATTTAAGATCAACAACGAGAGAAAATCGTCTTAATTAATTAACAACCCTCAACATTTAAGCTGATTTAACGAAAATTATTAATTTTAATGATGTTATTGAACATTTTTCTTCTCAAAAGTCAAAAAAAAAATTATAAGCTATCGATTATTTTATTAAATATAATTAATAATAAATATAATATATATAATCTAATAAAAAACCATGTATTGTTAATCATCGTGCATATAATAAGTGTTAATTCCGTTTTCTATATTTAATATATATATAGGTAATATATAGGTAAAAATATATAGGTATATATTTTTTTTAAGAAAAGAAAATTCACTTTGAAAAAAAAAATAGGTTAACTTTAGGATATTTATTACTATGAAATTATCTAATACAATATCGTAAAACAACTGATTTATAATTTGTTTCATAAAATTAATTTTTTTATTGCTTAGCTTTGAATTTATTTACATATACATATATATATATATATATATATTTTTGGTAAAGGGAAAGGGTGGAAAAATTTATTTTGTCCCAGGACGCGTATATATTAAATGCGCCACTGTTTGTCCGATTTTATCTCATCGATTACAGTCGTCGCATCGTCATGTTATAGTGAATAATAATAATAATAATAATAATAATAATAATACCTATTAAATCTAAATTTTATTATTTTTTTCGAAATATTTTCGAAATTACGAAAATTAAAACATCGGTGGATTCCTATGCGCGCGTCTAAAGACTCGCGGCCGACGCGACGCAATTTGAATTTTGGCCGCGCGATCTAATATTGATTCCTATGTACGCGTCAGAAGACGCACGGCTAACATTACGGGACAAAAATAATTAGGCACGCACATGCAGTTGTATAAAGTCCTCTGTTTGGTCCTGTTATATGCATCTAAATGTGTTTTAAAATATTATTATTATTAGTTTAACCATGTCCTTAATCAAGGTCAGATTAAGCACCTATTGGGCCCCAGGGCTGAAATTTTATATGGGCTCTTTTGACAAAACATGCTTTACAAAGCTGCTCGCTACGCTTGCAGACCGATACATTTTTTTTAGCTATTTCACAAATTGTCAATTGCATTATAAAATTATAAAATTAATAGGTAGGTATATACAATTTATGTCTATAAAACTACTAATATTAGTATGATAAAAAATGTGTATCAGCTTAGCCGTTTTCCTCCCAAATGTTTCTTTGAGTTCAAGAACAAATGATAGTCGGACGGGGCAAGATCTGGGCTATAAGGGGGATGGGAGATCACATCCCAACCAAACTTCTCCAAGAGAGCTTTTGTGTCACGGGCAACGTGGGGCCTGGCATTGTCATGCAAAAGACAAACCCCCTTTGTCAGCATCCCTCGTCTTCGATTTTGGATGGCTCTGCGAAGTTTTTTCAAAATTTCACAATACGAAGCTGCATTAATGGTTGTCCCAGTTGGCATAAACTCAATTAAAAGAACTCCTTTCCTGTCCCAAAAAAAAGTAGCCATGATTTTTCGAGCAGACTGCGTTACTTTAAACTTCCTTTTTTTCGGTGAGCGAGAATGTCTCCACTCCAGTGACTGTTGTTTAGACTCAGAGGTGAAATGGTAAACCCATGTTTCATCACCCGTTACTATGGAGTCTGAAAAAACCTCTCCTTGTTCGGCATAACGTGACAAAAATTCTCGAGAAGTCTCAATGCGTTGGCGCTTATGGTCTTCGGTCAACATTTTAGGCACCCACCGAGCACAACATTTGTGATAGCCTATATCATTAAAAAATAGTGCTTTTTGACAACTCAAATCTTTGTTCAAGATCTCGAACCGTCACTTGTCGATCTTAACGAAGCTCTCTTTCAATTTGTTCTTTCAACTCGTCTGAAATCGAAAGTCTCCCACTTCTTTGTTCATCATGAATTTCCGTCCGACCTCCTGAAAATTCTCTACACCACTTTCTAACATTTTTTAAAGACATGCAACCCGTACCATATGTTTGACAAAGTTTTCGATTAATGGATATTGGTGTTTCACCCGTTGAATGCAAAAAACGAATTACAGCGCGAAGTTCGCATTGAGCATACACGGGAATAGAGGTGGCGGCAGTCGACATAGAAATGTCCATCTTAAACGCGTGTCAGACGCAAACTAAACATCGGATCTAGTTGAGCCGCCTCTCGTTTGTAAAGGGTACGACCGACACTATACAACAGTATTACCAAATTTTGAAAAATTAATTTATTTCTGGCTCTAGGAGCATGGAGACCTTACTTTTGGGACACGCCTCGTACTTTTTTTTCAACGAGTAGAAGAAGAACAAGCCATCAAAAAATATGTTCTGTCAAAAAATAAAAAGGAAGTGCATGAAATTTACTTAGCCTGGGAAGCTGAAGGAATTTTTGGTGTCCTGATTGAAAAATATTTATAGCGAGACGAAACCAAATTCAGAGAATTTTTCAAATTAAGCTGGGATCAATTTTACAGTCGTGTAATGATGGGAGGCAGGGGGCCCGCTTCGGGCAGCACTTTTTAGAGGGCGGCTAAATTTCACAGTAAATAATAGAATATATTTTGTAAATATTTGAACCATTTCATATTTTTAACGCAACTATAAATTCTGGTCAAATGAAAAGAGCACGGAATTTTTCATTACTTATTCTGTGACGAATTCGTGAATTCCCATTCTTTGAATGGTATTTTTTGCTTGGATTGTTTATGACTTATAATCAACGAGAATGAATTCTATTACATATATATTACGTTCAATATTGTTTATTACGTCCCTTTAAGAAAGTACGTGATGATTTGAAAATTCAAAGAAAGTTTTATTCATGGATCTTCAGTTGTTTAGTTCACACTGATTCGTTACTGTGATTTTTATGCAAATAAGTGCGTTTAGTGGTTATGAAATTATTGGATAACTTTATGAAAATTTGAATTTTCTACTAAGTTTAACTATATTCAACAGCAGTTATCATCATCACACATGTGTAAGTATTAAATGTTTTATTTATGTAATTGTTTGTTAGACTGTCTGATATGTTGTTCAAGCTTTAATTTATTAAAATACGACCCTATATGAGTTTTACACTCGCATACCCAGGGTTCCGAACAAATATTTACGGTTTTCAGATTTTTGCCTATAGATAGGTGTGGTGTAAAATATACCTAGTTTTTGAATTGTTCGATAGTTTCTTTTGTAATTCTAACTTTTATCATTACAATTTTTTTTTATTTTAGTATCAAAAATGAAAAGAATAAAAGAAATTTGGGCGGAATAAGATACTTATAATAAGTATAAGTATCAATAAGTAGGTTCTATTACCTACTTAAAATTAGTGTTCACCTTGACGATCGCATGATTAAATAATATCTTTGTACATAGGCGCAACTAAGATAAAATATCTGGTAGGGCTACAGAGCTCTCCTATCAAAACTTAAAATAATCTGTAGATCACCCCTACTCTTATAAACCATGTTAATACAGGTATTTTAGTTGGATTTACTGTAATGTGTCTTTTTGTATGTGGCACTATTGTGAGTTAAGTATGCTGTATGCAATATGCCATGTATATCATGGAATTTTTATGGGAAGGGCTAATCATTTTAGCCACCCCTCCTTTAATTGCGCCTATGCCTTTGTACCTGTTATATCAATGGTTGAAACATTTTTGTATTAATAAACGTGATTGTAAAACAAATAAACTTTTTTATTTAAAATTTAACCTGTATAATTCAAAATAATGATTACTGTTTTTGCCGAAAAGTTCTCTAGAATTAATGTATGTAATGTATAGTATACATTAAATTTAAATACCTAATTAAGAAGGCGGCAAAATTGTCTTCCGTCCCGGGCAGCCGATACCCACGCTACGCCACTGCAATTTAATGATACTTTAAAAGACATTTTGTGTCACACGGTATTCACAACATTTCGAACTTCGAAAATTAAAATATGAACAATAAATTATATATGAGCTATTAGCGGCTCGTGCGATTTGACTGCTCTCAAAGGTCATAGGAATCGTTTATATTTAAAAACAAGTAAAGTAGTACTTGCGCGGTTAAAATTAAATAGCGCCGCATCGGCTGCGCGTCTCTAGGCGTGTCCATAGGAATCACACCTTTAGTGTTTATCTGTATCTCCCAATCACTTTATTGGACGTGGATTGAAGTTTTTCCAAATATACATAATTATAAACAAATAATTATCGTTCATTAACTCTTGATAACATCAAATACGCTCTAATTGTACGATGCAATTATTTTGCTTTTGAAGTAATTTGATATATTTATAAAACAATATTAGTAATTTTTTAATTTCATAATTTAAGGCGTTGTTTGTCATTTTTCTGTCATATTTTGAGTAATTTGTAAGTTTTGATAAATTTATATAGAATATTACAATAAAATAGAGTAAAATATTTAAAATATGTATTTTTATTAATTTAAAATAAATATTTGTAATTTTCTAATGTTTTTAAGGTCATCAACTTTCGAGCCCTAGCTATCAGTATATGAAAATCATAAGAACCAACATTTTTCAAATTTGATGAAATTAATGACATTCGTTGACCCAGAAGTTATAAAACTTTTTTATTTACTTAACTCTAAATATTGAAATATTCTTCTACGTCTCGTAAATAATAAGTATACAAAAAAATATTTGTTCAAATGTATAATATATATTACAATATAATTATTTGTGAATGATGTAACAGCTATCAAATATATTATATTGCGATAAAAATTTATAAAATATTTTAATACTAAAAATTCTGTTTAATCGGTAGATATGTAAATAATCTAAATTTGAAATATAAATTAATAAATTCTTCAGAATCACAAATTTCCCCGATTAATGATGGACATTAAAAAACATATTTTGAAATGTGCAATATACCTAATAGAGTAAAAAAAAATGTCGAATACTAAATAATTGCAGTTTATTTTATTATACTCATTATCCGAATGAAATTATAGCTTATACTTAATGTAATTTATATGCACAAACCTTTTCAGGGAGACTTCTATACACGTTTGGATCAATTGGCTCCTGCATTTTCGACACAAGATTTCAATATTTTTTACAGCAAAAACCTTATAGTTCAATCACCTAATAAAATTATTAATCACCTAAAATTAACTTGAATATGATAGTTACATAGATATACTAAAATACTCCTGGTCATATAAATATTGCATTATAGTGATCAGCAGCAGTTCTTAGTGTGCAATGTTGCTATGTTATATGTGATCTATATGTTTACCTTGATAATAAAAGATTCCTTAATTATTATATTATATATCTTCTTTAGTGTGCAGCAAATAGCAAAAATAGTGTGTAATGTTAGGAGTGTTTTTCAGGCTCTTTTTGTAGTTATCTTGCAGTCTCATCGATACGATTCTAGAACAAAATCGAGTTAACATAAGTAATCTTCATAATAATATGGATAATTTTTTTAACGTGTTTATCAAGCTACGTCAATGAAAATATGAATAATGTATGCATGATTATTGTCAAACTGGAAGAGTATTTACAATATATCCTATATTAAATGGGTTTTATATTAGAAATATTTTGTCTCATATATTTTGTTTAGTAAAATGTTAGGTAAATATATGTACTACCTGTTCCTAACCGTCCCAATACCTATAGGTATAAATAAAATTCCATCTACCCGGAAACAGGCGAATGCTTCATCGCCATACTTGTAATTTAAATATAATACATAACATATTTGAAATAACTAAATAGTATTAGTACAACTATAACATTATAAGTTATTAACAGCAACATTTCAAAAATTATTAAAAATAAATCTTTTGAACTTCAAAAATAAAATTCAAATAAATATACAATAAAAATAATAATATTCTTTTCAAAATTATTAATATGAATATGTGTTTCGTAGTCCTTTATTATTAACATTAAATATATATATATTTATATAGATAAATCGTTATGATTCCACGTTAAAATATTAATTTATAATGAAATCCAGACTCAGTAGTCTTTGGAAAAGTATTTGTTCAATCATCAAGATGCCGATTTAGTATAGTCAATTTATATATTTTATTTACATTTTTTTATTATATAATTAGGAACTTTTAGAGGAGTTGTTTTTGTAAAACTTAAAGAATTATTCTTTTAGTCCTTTTTAAAAATTACTAAATAGCAAATATATGAAGATAGATTATATATAATACACCATACATGTCTGTTGTGCTTTTTATTATTCTACTATAGGTACTATAATTTTATTTTTAGATGTGGTATTTCATGTTTTTTTTTTTTTAGACTGATTGAGCGTTTAAACGAACAATTTTAAATTATGATCAGATTTTGAAAATATATCTTTTTGTATTTAATAACGAAATATTTTATTGCATAAATTACAATTCAAATAAATTTTAGAAATTATTCTTAGTTCATCAAAATATGTTTAAAAATGCTCAAACTACTCTTTCTCTGGATTGTAGATACCATTACGAAGACACTACCTAATTGTATATTTATTGTAATTACTTATTTAATGAGTAATAAGTTTACCTAGATGTTAAATATAACTTAACTAACAATTTTATAATACTGTATGTCAGTGGAGTGGCGAACTCAAAAATTTTCAGAGGCAAATATATTTTGTCGATACCCAACCAACCCTCTCCCCAAAAAAAACTGAGAGGTGGCTGCCTCTCGAATACCCACATCGCCACGCCACGCCACTGCTTGGTTCATTTTTAAAAAGACAATAAAGATAGTACAAACAATATTTTAACTAACATGAAATTGTTGGCAAACTAACGAATCATTTTATTATAGTAATTTTTATTTTTTTCTGTAAATCAACATGTTTAATTACACTATTTATAGTGGTACTTTTGATTTAAAATATTAAATGATTATTGCTTCGTTAGCCTTAACTACAATTATCGTGTGGAAACGAAAATCCGAAGAACGATTCGACAAAAATAATTGTCACTTAGTCAGGAAAATAACTAAAAACAGATTTCGTTAGTCATTTGTTTAACTTTTTATTATATTATGAGTTTTCAGTCTAGAGTTTCATATAACACAAATAAACATTATTGGAGTTTCATCCCAAAATAAATGGCTGTCCTGAAATACATAATTTCAATACCAGGACGCCATACTAAAAATCAGTATTGTCCTGGCCAAACCGGGACATATGGCAACCCTGTCGTATTCGAAGACATCCATATTTTCAAAATATTGGCGTGGCGTGTAGCGTGATAAACTAAAATAATGTCTGCATTAAATATGATAAATTTTAACACTTATGGAAACCACACAATAATAACATAAAATCATAAGAGTCAGTCGAAACAGATCAAGATCAATTTAAAAAAAATCTACAATTTAGAACAGTAATGTAGAGATATTTACAAGACATGAATAACAGAGTACTCTAGTATTCATCATATAAGTTGATCTATATAAAAAGTGGAATTTATTATCACAGATCATGCACTATAATTGTTATCAAAAATAAATTCTTTATTGTTTACTATTGTGTTCATGTTAAAATACTTCAATACTTAGTAGAAGTATAAAGCTATAATTGGTTATTATAGGTTTAATAACTAGATGTAATTGAATATTTTAACATTCAAATATATTTTTAATCGATTTTATACTGAATTTGTGTTTTAAGTGTATCGGACTGTATAACTTTTATAAATATAAGTTTTATGTTATAAATTAGATTTTTATAACAACAATGAAAATCTAATTGTATTTGTAAAATAATAATTTAAATTGTATCGAGTATTAAGTGAAAACAATATACAAAAAAAATGCCAAAACGCTATTTTAAAAATGTACTTTCTGACAATGGAGACATTCTTTCAAACTGTTCTGATGCATTTTGGAAAGGTAAAATAAACTACTTGGTAGAATCCATTAGTATCAATGCTTCATCATCTGATGAACAAATATTGTACATAGGAACTAGTGGTATTGCATATATGTTTTACCACTTAGCTACATCTGACAAATTTAAAAATGAATCAGAAATATTTTTAAATAAAGCAATTACAGTCTTGCAATTAAAAGGAGACATATTTTATCCAAAGAGTAATGGTAAATTTCTTTGTGGAGATGCTGGAATAAATGCTGTAAATGCTTCAATCTATCATTTGATAGGTGATAGTAAAATGGCTGAAATGTATTTAACACATTTTAAAAAAGGTGTAGCTGATTATAGGCTAACTAATTTAACGGAAAAAGACGAATTATTTGTTGGTCGTGCTGGTTATCTCTACGGAGTTTTATGGTTAGAAAAAGTTTTTGGAAAAAAAATTGTGGCTGATCAGGATATTTTTGAACTTTGTTCAGCGATCGTGGAATCAGGTCGCAAATATTCTGTAAGAAATAAAAGTATATTTCCCCTAATGTACTCATATTATGGCAAGGAATATTTAGGTAAGTTTTATTTTTAGTTAAGTATATAATTAATGAGTTTACTAGAAGCATTTTTCATATTAGACTTTCTGTAAGTCATAGAATGTCTTGGTTAACGCTTACATTTTTTTTTTCTCAAATTAAACTTTCAAATAATAATTACTCTACATCAAAAGTTTCAAGGAAATAGAAAATTAAATTGAAAAATAGCATTACATATTTTATTCTAGGCCAATTGTAAGCTAATTCACCTAATTTGTAAGAATTAATATGTTTATATATCTATTATAGATATTATGTATTAGATTTTGACTGAACAAATTTTTTATTAAAGTTGATCGCATTGTAAAATCAAATATTTATATGAACATTAAGAGATATTTTATGTTTGTTTTTACTTTTAATTATTAGATATCTAGTATAATGTTAAAATATAAATAATAAGGATCTTTACTAAAAATATTAAATTTATCATACCAATCTGGTCAAAATAATTATTTGAAAAGATAATTCATCAATATTTATATAAATTTTACAGAATAGCTTGTAACTTATTTTTTATTAGGTGCTGCACATGGTTTAAGTACAATTATTCAAGTATTGCTTTCATTTCCACAATTTATTGAAAAAGAACCACAAACTAAACAAGATATTAAAAATTGCATAGATATAATGAAATCATTGCAAACATCTAATGGTAATTTTCCTACTAAAATGCCAATTTTAGAATCAAAACAAAGATCAGAAGAAGATGAATTAGTTCATTGGTGTCATGGTGCACCAGGTAATTTCTATTTTAGAAATACTATAATTTATTTTTAAATATTTTATAATATTCAAAAAATTAATTTATTTTTGATTACTATTCTTAAAATAATAACAAAGTTATATGAAATACACAAATAATTGAATTGTGAATTTCGAAAAGGGCTCATATCTGAAAATTAAAATTGTTCAGGAAACTAAAAAAAATAATTTTCTTTTGAATTATTTTCTTTATTTTAGCAATTAACAAATAATTTATTCATTTATTCATCACAATAAAAAAGAGATATAAGCCCTTCTCACTCATAAAATGACGATTTATGTATAGATGAAAAAATATAGCAAAGTCTATTTTGATAAAAACTTGTGACAGACCTTTTTCGAAAATTTACAATTCAATCAAATAAATTGTTATATTGAAATAATAAAAGTAATATTCTCTTTAGGTGTGATATATTTATTTGCAAAGGCATATTTGGTTTTTAAAGATCCTTCTTACTTGGAATGTTGTTTGAAATGTGGTGATTTAGTGTGGACAAAAGGTCTATTAAAAAAGGGTCCTGGTAAGCTACTTGTTGTCAACATTTTTACTTTATATGTATTTATGGATAAAATATTAATTTATTTTTTAGGCATTTGCCATGGAATAGCTGGAAATGGATATGTTTTTTTATTGTTATACAGGTTGACTGGTGATAAAAAACATTTAAATAGAGCTTTAAAATTTGGAGAATTTATATTCACTGATGAATGTATTCAAAGATCTAGGAAACCAGATCATTTGTATAGTTTATACGAAGGATTAGCTGGTACCGTATGTTATTTAACTGATTTGATACAACCAGAAAAAGCTAGTTTTCCATTTTTAGATGTATTTTAAATTACACACATAAGGTTAGATTTACAGCAAATTAGGACAAATATGTTATGAAATGTATAACATTTTAGTTTGATAAAAATAGTTATATGATTTCTAATGTATCCAAACATACTTTTTAAGTTCTAAATAGTAACAATTATTAATTTTTTTTTTTTAACAGCGCACAACTTTTTGTAGGAATTATTATACTTAAGTACTTACATTGTAATCTTTATTATATAAAAATTTCTAGTTGTAATGTTATGTAAAAATATATTAATTTTAATTATTTCATTTTACCAATTTGATATAAATTTTTATCAAAGTTTAAATTGTATAGTGTATAACCAGTAATCACTCATGAACAGTTAAAATAAATAACACAAAGTAAATAAATTACTGATAAAGAAAAGTTTGATTAGTATAGAAATTACAAAAATGGAAAATGAACACTAAAATTTCTGTGAATATAATCTGTGCCATACAATACTACCACTACCATAGTTATGTTTGATAGTCTATGATCATATCTTCTATTATCTCTTCTCTATCTCTATCTATTATATTAAAATAATTCCCTGGCACGCGATTGGTCGCATTTCTTTTTAAATCTCACCGACTTTTTTCGCACGGTCTCTTGATCGTTTCCGTTCTTATTCATCTATCCATTTCAGGGATCCATTCGATTTTCCGACCGGCCGTTTTCCCGTTGCGTCAGATGAAAATCCGAGATTTCGACGACTAAGCACCAGCCCAATCGGAGCGATCCGCACCTGTTCCCCTCCCGCCGCCGTGACGTTTCACACGCTCGTGACGTCACTCATCGACGGTTGTCGCTCTACCTTATCTCCCCATCAAATCGTTTAAATGCATACGTTTTCCTCAACGATTTCAACTCGATAGGTAGTTACAGGTTTCGATTCCGACCCCGGCGCTGCCAGGATTCTTCGCAGGAATTACGCCGCCGCTAGTGTCGGTTCCAAGGATGCCCATAGGAAAATTCTCAAGGGGGGGACAACATTTTAATTTATCAATCTATTCATAAATAGAAATGACCCACGGTATTGGAAGAGCCTTACAATTTTACATTATATACATAAAACTGGAACACTATAAAATAATAAATCAACCCCCCCCTAGAAAAAATTGAAAATACACCACTGATAACAATTATATACAACACTTTTTATAATTCTATTGCTCACATATACAAGTATATTTATTAAGTCTATTGTTCGACTATGATTTAATTGTGTCTTTAAATTATTATGTAAAATTATTATAAATTTGTTTTTTAAATATGTTAAAACATTCAATTTGATTTCTTTTTCCAAATAATATAGGGAGATAGCTGTTGTATGTTTTCATTATACTTTTTTCATTGGAATAGAATTGAATTCAATGAGTTATTGGTGCTAATGGTACTATTCAAAACAAACACAACTATAAAATAAAGAAAACTGTACGAATTACAATTTTTAACGCTCTTATTCCACTATGATATAAATGTCTTTTTAAAATATCTTGAACTATATTGTTTACTTTGCTCATAATGGATTGCAGAGCAATGAATTAATAAATGCTCGAACATGAGTATAGTACTGTTGTACCCAAGAGCTTGGTTATTAATACACTTTTCTCCTAATATTATAAGAAAATATTATTGTCGGTTATTATTATAATTTATTTACTTATACCGTTAGGTTAGGTTAGTATCTTACTGGAATGTTGTATAATAATAAAAGTATTTGCTTTGATTTTGTTATGTTTCATATTTTTATATATTCTTCATATATTCTTTAGGCTTAAAAGCACATGATTACAAGAAATGTCCACATTCTGTCTTTCATAAATTATTTATATTTTATATATTCCCTCTATATAACTTTTTATTATTGATGATAAGTACTATAATGTACCTAATCTGAATGTGAAAAAGGCGTTGGCGATCTCCATGTTGTCTTTCTTGGGTGCGTTTTTCACTAAGAATGTTTAGAGTGTAAAACGTAACTAACGCCAACATTCATTTATACACACCTATTATAAAGTATTCACTTATCTCATACATTTTTTTTTCAGATAACATCAAGGAAGATTTATCCCCATTTTTATAGTTTTTTTGTGTGCAGATACACATTGTATATATATTTATTAATTATTATTGAAAGAATAAGTTATGTGTTATGTCTTCTTTCTTTGAACCGACTATGATGTATTTGAATGTTTTTGTACTTTGATAATTCCATATTTCAAAAAATGTCAAGTTATCTAGCGTTTATGAGACTTATAAATTGTTGTATTTAACATACTTTAATAAAAGTGTCCCTTCGTTATGCTATAGGTTAGGTTACTGGAGATAACACTTATAATACTTTTGTAATCATAAATATATATTTTATTGAAATATTAAGATCTATATGCATATTTATACCTTTTTTAAATTCTATGCCGTCTATTAAATATAATAAATAATACACATATTTAACCTTTAACTATTGTTGAGGAGATACATAACATTCTACGGGTACAATTATTATACTTGATTATTTTCAAATACACGGCGGTTGGCCCTCTACTATTAATTTTTTTTTTTATACATATATTGGATTTTATTTGTTTGATACCACATATTAATCGTAAAGGCGGGATCCCACGGCGCGAGGCACGTTGCGTGGTACAGCGCGGTATTATAAACGCGCCGCGGGATTGGTGGGGCGCGGCGCGGCATGGCATGACATGGCGCGGCGCGACTGTTCCCAATGATTGTCGGTCTCTATGACACGCGTTAAAGGAAATGTTACGTCAAATCATATGATCAAAGGTAATCCCACGGTTCGCGACAATCTTCCGCGCCGTGGGATCGTGTAGGACGCGCCTAGACAGGCGCGCATGGTACAAGTCGAATAACGCGCCTCGCGCCACGCCACGCACCGTAGGATCCCGCCTTAAGTTTAGTACCATAATACTTTTAAAAAAACAATTAGGTGGATATCTGCTAGATAGCGAACGCCTTTGACGACGAAGCCGTCTTGGTTTTCCACTCATAAAATATCAATAGTAATCATTATCACAAGTGGTAACCGTGGTAGTATTGCATGATAAATTTTACATAAAAAATGTTTTGAATATTATTAATTTATATTACTAATATTAATTACTAATAAATATATTAAGCGAATTTCACTCGAAGCGAGGCACACAGAAGCTAGTAGGTATTTATTAATTATATTCTGTGATATAATACCAGAGGTTGGACACTCTTGGGCGGCAAGCCGATAACAAAGAATCAGTCAACCATGACACCTGAGGCCTACAGTAGGACCAGTTCAATAGAACTGTTTAACCAGTTATTCACGGAAAAAATAGTTTATATCATAGGTTCCCAAAGTGTGCGCCGCGATGTCTGTTTAAAGGCACCACGCCGTCATGAAATACAATCAGGTCCAACATTTTCCTTATAATTAGTCATGCTATGTCTTGGAGAAGGGCGCCTTGAAAAAACCTTAAATCAAAAAGGGCGCCGTAAGTCGAAAAAGTTTGGGAAGCACTGGTTTATACAGTAAAAATCAAAGAACTAATTATTTAAAAAAAATTGTTTGTGTAATTTTAAAGATTTTCACTTAAAAATTATCATACACTTTTAATTAATAATTCAAAGCAGTATATATTAATATATTCAAATTTTATTTTGGATTATCAGTTTGCATCATTCCTGTAATAGTTTTCCTTTTTTTTTCTTTTCCAAATATAATATCTGGAGAATTATTGATTAGTATAATAAAAAAAGTTATAGTATGTGGTAGGAAATATATATAGTAAATCATAACAAATAATTCATAATAAACTAAATATAGTAATAAAAAGAAAAATGCGAATAGGTACATTACATAATAACAAATATTACTAATAATTAATAACAAATTATAAACAATCAATGTAAAAAACGACACGGACAAACAAAACAATAAGACTTCTAATCAAGAAAATGTATAAACATGGTACTAATCATTACTATACTCAATATTAACATAAATACATATGTAAAATATTCATTATTTTACCATACACATGTCTTCACTGTATAATAACTCGGGAGTCATGGTCGAGGTATATTAATATATATATAATTATATATCTTTAATTGTGATTAGATAGTATTTATCTATTTTTATCTATATTAATGCTATTTAGTGTTTTGATAAGGCTGAGGGATGATTAAATAAAGGAGTTATTAAAGTAAATTGTTTTTCGCTTTTCATTGTATTTAAATATTTAATGTTTATTTATTATATCGAGTTAAGTTTTAACGGCTTACGTATTAGCATATCTGTCTTAAGAATTGTATTATCATGGTTTTATTGAAAAAAATTTCGTCTTGGTGCTTTAATAACATTCATGAAATATTAAACAAAAGACTTGGAGCAATTTGTATCCTGACTCATAATCAGATAAAAATTCGTAAAAAGGTATATCAATTCAAATTTAAAATATTTGATTAAAACTATTACAGTTTAGAACTGTAAAAAAAACTTGTATTTTTATCATTTGTTTATAATACATTTGTGTGCATCTTGATTGTGTAACTTTCAACTGTTTTTTTCTACAGAGTTCAGTTTTAATGAATGAAGTCAATGAGCCTATTTTTGAACTCACTGAAGACACACAATTTCAAGCATTAGAAAATGCTGTAACACCGCTATGTCGAATCCCATATGATAAACAATTAAATTTTAAACAACAGTGGACTAACAGAATTAGCAGAGAAATTCGAAGTCGAGTACACAATTTAAAAACACCTATTAGACTACCCAAAGTCTATCCCATTTCTCCAGCAGTAGGTATTTACCAATGGTTATATAGGTACTAGAAGAATGTCAAAATTAATTTTGTTTACTCAACCAGCCACAGATAAACAAATACCGTAATAAAGATGAATTTAATTTCCGACCGGGTATAGATGGTAACCCTAAAACTCTTGGATTCTTTGTGAGTGATCCTAAAGGAAATATTTATTGTATTCCTACCATGAAGCTAATAAATATGAAAGAATCACATAAGAATATTGCTCAAGTATATTAAAAAATAAAATTTGGTTTTAATATCTTGTATATTTTGTGTTATTGAAATACATTTAACTATTTCGAAAGGTTTTTGAAAAGTTTGTTAGATTATCTGAATTACCTGTTAGTCATGATCATCTGGATGGTGGCTTTTGGAGAGGAATTGTTGTGCGAAGTAATGTAAAAGGAGATATAATGGCTATAGTAATTGCCAATCCTAGGGGCTATACTAATGAAATCATGTTAAATGAACAATTTAAATTTAATGATTATTTAAAATGTAATGACATAGATATTCATTCATTATATTTTCATCCTAGGTGAATATTTATACCTTTCTTAGAAATATAGGTTGTAAATGAGATTTGTTATATAATGTTTCAATCCATTGATTTTGTTTAATTGGTTTAGTTTACATACAAGGAGTTCAAAAGATTCGACTTTTATCCTTGTTGATGGCGATAAGTTCATATATGAAAATTTATGTGGGCTTAAGTTTAGAATATCTCCAGATTCATTTTTTCAAATCAATACTTCAGCGGCCAAAATTTTATATGATCAATTATTCAAATTAACTTCTTTATCAAAAACATCAACACTACTTGATTTGTGTTCAGGCACTGGTAATATTAGATAATCATAATATTTAATCTTTTACTAATCAAATATAATTTATCCAAAGGTGCTGTAAGTTTAATTGGCAGTGAACATTTCCAATCTTGTGTTGGTATTGAATCTGTAGCACAGGCTGTCAATGACGCTAAAGAAAATGCAAAAATTAATAATATTCACAATTGTGATTTTATAGAGGGAAAAGTAGAAATAGTAAGTCCACAGACATAATTTTTATAAACAAACTAAGATAATTATTCTATTTTGTTTTCAGGTTTTGAATCAAGTTTTAAATGAATTAAGCATGAGCAATGAATTATGTGCAGTTTTAAATCCAGGTCGTGCAGGAGTGCGTAAGTTGACATAATCTTTTTAATTTTTTTAATTATTAATTTTGATTTTCTGTAGATCCTAGGGTAATTAATGCTATTAGAAAAAATCGATTAATCAATAGTCTGGTGTATGTATCATGTAAAGCTGATAGTCCAATAACTATGAAAAACATTGTAGATTTATTAAGGAATGATAATAAAACTGCCCCTTTTATTTTAGAATCAATTAAACCAGTTGACATGTTTCCTCATACTAAACATTGTGAATTGATGTTAATGTTTAAGCGTTAGAATTATTATAAAATTAATTGTTTTATATTATAATGTATATTATATTTATATTTACTTTATTGTAAAATTATTTATTTTAATCAACTATAGTCTATTTTTTACTTTACTGATATGACATGCATTTACTTGATCTAAAACAGTGATTTTTAAACTGGGGATCACAAAAAGTAAAGGGCAGAAGCTTCTATTTGTTGCTACTGACTATTAAATAGTTTGCATCATATACTACAAAATAATTATTCAACTTAAATTTGTGCAACCAACTCTTTATAAATGTATTAATATTAGTCTACTAATTATTCAACTAAATTTTGCACAACCAACACCAACAGCTCTCATATAATTATCAATTGTATCCAATCATCTCTATTTTGGTCTTCCTCTTTTCCCTTCAACATTCGTTGTCATTACCATTCTTAGTGTTTTTGTTTCCTCTCACCTCATCACAAGCCCAAATCATCTCATGATGATAAAAATTTAAACAATAATATTTTTTGATATGTTATAGTAACAGTTATGGCTGAAATTGTAAGTATAGTAAATAAGTTGTTTGTAATACATATTTAATTTATTTGGTTGTATTCTGTAGATAATAATTATGGATAAATAATATAATGTATTTTATAATAATCTACCGACATATATAATTGTTTTCAAAAGTCATCTCAGTTTATGCTTGATTGATTTTTTAAATTCCATCCTATTCAACCACTTGTTGAACATTAATTTAAATCATTCAAAGCATATTTTAGAAAAAATAAAACCAATCGGTGTTAGTTGACTTTTAATAATTATTTTTTGACAATTTACTGCAGTGTATGTTTGGCATTTTCTTTAAAGCCAAATGTATTCACTTAAGGGCTTAATATTTGGACACATGTTTATCAGGATATTGATGAACTTGAAAACAGTAATAATCATAAAAACTGTTCTAAAGCATATCTTACATTTTCAAATAAAAAAAAATAGATTTTTTTATAATTTTCTACACAAAAAAATAATAAAAAATAAGAGGCAAAGAAAAATATTCAAATAATAAATGCTGTTAAATTATTAGGCTAAGGAGGTCTTATCTACAAAGTTCATAGGAATAAGTACACATTATCGTTATTAGACCCCATTGCAGACAATGGTAATTTCCTTAATATAACTTTTAAAAGAACATTATATCGTTTTAAATGAACATATTGATAAAATAGTTAAATGTAGTTGAGCAAAAGATGCATGTCATCTCATAAGTCAATAAATGTTCAAGGTTAGGTTAAGAGGGTCGTTAATAAATTTTTTATCAAAAACTACTGTTAATGTAATAATTGATTTAATTAATATGTTGACGAAAAAGTCAATAGTTATGAAAGTTCAAGCAGCTGGTATGATTTCCATTCAAATAGACACAAAATAAGACATTTCAGTTCAAGATCAATGCTCAACCAGTATACAGTAAGTCAATATAATGAGTGTAATAAAAAATAATTTTCAGTAGTTATTATGGATTAAGATTCAAAAAGGAAGAGATCTCAAACTATATTGGAAAATATTTTAACTAAAAATGGACAATTTTATTTTTATTAATTTATAGTATATATTACATAATTAAAACATAATTACATAACATACAAATTGTTTACACTTGGTGCACAACTTAATTCAGTAAAAATTATTTAAAAAAAAATATTCTGATAATTATATCAGTTTTTTAATTCTAAACATTTATAAACTTTTTTTAAATGTACACTGATTGTTAAGTAGTTTATAACAGTAAGTTATAAATTAATATACTTGTGTTATTTAGTACAAGACATGGTATTACCTGTGCTCGAATTGAGGGGGAACGCGGGCGGACGGAGTCCGCTTTCATTTTTCCATAAATTTCAACGCAGTGGCAGTTTTGATAAAACATCAAGGGGGGGGGCGCTATTTTAAATTTTTTTGGTTTTTATTGGCACTCACCATAATTACATACATCAAATAAGTTTATGGTCCTATAATAATTAATTGACATATACATTTTTTATTTCATAATTCAAGTATTTAGTTTTATTGGGATCTTTATAAAATAACAGCCTCTGAATCATACTTACATCTAACCATGTACATAATTTTATATAAAAATATAGTAAAAAGTCCATTGATTTGGCTATAATCTAAACAAAAACATAGATAATAAATGCATAACTGAAGTAATAAATTTAAAGCAATTTAAGCATATTTTAGTGAAATTTTAATTAAAAATAATGCATATTGTTCCATTGTTATCAATTCAAAGTTCATACTGATATCAAAAAAAAAAAAAAAATCAATAAATAATTACAAAAAAATGTTGAACATATATTGTGAAAATAATATGACATACATAATATAATCATTGATACAAAAAAAAATCCAAGGGGGGGAACGCCCCTTCGTCCCCTTAAAAACCGCAACTGTTTCAACATCATCCTTCATTTAATCAAGCGAGGAATGCTAAAAATGAGTCTCCTCGTGAGAATGTTTACTTTTGAACGGTGTATTTGGATTTTGTTTTCGTTTATTTCTATTTTCTATAGCAAACTACAAAGTAATGGTTATTTTTTCCCAGAAAACGATTACCGTTGATGACAATAATCATGGCTAAATAACTATATAATTTTGAAGTGATTTCGGTTGTATAGTCGTACGGTGCTTCTACTTTCTACTTTTGACAACCTTTTGAGAACTTTTTGTTTAATTTTCCACCAATTGACAAGATTAACACAACAAAATGGATTGAATCGTGGGTTAAAAAAGACAAACGAACAGGAGAGGAAGAAAACTATCCTAAAAAGATAAAAATTACTAAAAAAAATGCATGCTAGTCATTGTGGAATTTAATTAAAGAATAATATTTATTTCTGTAATAAATATTATTATTTCATTATAAAATAATGTTATAGTAATAAGCAGGGTTGGGATTTTATAGCATTTGCATATTTCTTATGTTTAAAAAATAGCAGAATAAGTTAAAAATGTGTTTCATGATACAGAGAACCCAAATAAAAATTTTATTTTGCTTTTTTTTGCATATTTTGCGTTTTATAGTTCATAGTGCTTTTTTTAGATTTTTTGAGACTTTTTTGCATTTTACCTGTTTTAATCAAAATCGGACATATTATATGAAATTGTATTTTGGTAAACGTGTTTTTTGATTTTTGTTGATCTAATTTTCAAGATTCAAAATTTTAATTTTAATTTTAAATTAAATTATAAATGTATAGATTAAGTAAATAGACCGACTACGCTAATACAGCTCTGTACAATTACAGCGATAATATATAGGTAAGTATAATATAATACGATAATTTCGTTTTAGTTATTTGGTTCTAATTTTTGTTATCTGCTGATTTTGTTGGGTTTTTTTGTCGATTTCTACTAAATCTACTAATAGCCGAGTATCAATAAACAAGTATAATTCGCTTTAGGCCGAGCGCCCACCAAAGTAACGTGACGTGTGGCGTGGCAAGTGATATAGCAAACACGTAACAACAAAATGACGAATGGTGTGACACAACGCCTACCTATGTATCTAGAAACTAGTAACACCAGTTGTCAATATGTCTTCTTCTTCATCGGATGACGAAAGTTTTTTGGCTTTAGTAAATTTAATCAATGTTAATAACAATGTTAATTACACCAACAAAATGTATGTTAAAATCTGGATCGTCTTTCATTTTTAATTTAGAAAATTATGAAAAGAAAAGTTAGAAAATTAATAAAATAATTAAAATAACAATATTTTTTCAAAACACTTGTCACTCTAGTCGGTAAAAACACGTAACACGTGGCAAAAAATGGAACATGCTGCATTTGAATGACACCGAAGTAACATGTAGTTTGTCATATCACAGTCGTATCACTTTATTTGGCGTTAAATCTATTAATTACATTGTTTTGATACAAAATAGCATACTAGATGCATGCTACTTGCTACTTCACTTGCCACGCCACATGTCACGTTACTTTGGTGGGCGCTCGGCCTTAGATGTGTGTTGACCATCGTTTTTAAAATAAAGAATCCGTAATTTTGTTTTTTCTGGGATGAATATAGTAGTGATAGGAACAATCGAGTGATTTCAATAATCGAGAGATTAATAATCGAAAATATTTAACAATCGAAACATTTTACAATTTTTCATTTTTATTTTTGTCATAATTCGATTACCAATATTTCGGGTATGATTAGAAGAGTAGAAACAAAAAGTAATCTAGTACCGACTACCTATTAGTTAAGTGTTATATTATCTTAGAACTAATTTAAACTAACCAGCACTTTTCGCTCGATTACTTCAACTGATATAGGATTTTGTTACCGAGAGAATAACTCGGAACTAAACGAGTGTATGAGTAATCGAGTATTTTTCACTCATTATTTCAACTGATTTTGATACCGAGAGAATCACTCGATGATTTCCAAAACAATCGAGAACAATCGATTACATCGAACAATGAGTATTTCGAGTATTTTCTCTCGATTGTTCCCATCACTAGAATTTAGTACAAAAAAAACAAGATGGAAAAACCCAATGTTATTATTCAATCATAATCAGTTAGATTTAGTGATATCATTGATTATATATACTAGTATTTATAATCAACCTCCCCCCCAACAACACTACCAATTTCTTTAATAATTATTTGATTTATCTAATCTTTTAGTTTTTGTTATAAGTATAAGTGGACATAAAAAAAAATAAACCTTCAATCAGTAACAATATTTTTGTGAGACTATTGTCTGTTCATGTCAATTCAATTTTGAAGGCCTAGTTAAGTCTATCTCTGTGACTCTATGTATTCTCTTCAGTGCTCGAAGTGGGGGGGGGGGATACGGAAGGATGGCATCCCTCTACTTTTTTGTATTTACAGTTTTCATCCCTTTACTTGTTTTGTCTAGAATAACGCATTCCTCCTAAGACTTGTATTTTAAAATGATATACTTATAATCATTTTTATATTTATACATATATATTTGTATATGTTACGGTAAAAGATGAATATTGGTGAATGGTCATTCTTCGGTGAATGACGTCTTTTACCAAAATGATTCGATTATGTAGGTAAATGATGTAAAAAACCAGATTTTAAATTCAAATGTACATCTTTCACCGGTCATTGATGTCATTTACCAAAACTGGTGGTAAATGATGATAAATCTCAAATAATACACTGATTTTTTTACTATAGGTACTATTTATAATAATGATTATAATAATTTATTGTTAAAATAAAAAAAATAATAAAATACGTGCATATTACAAATTATTTATTTGTACAATTTTGGTTACTAAGAAATTTTGAACTGCACAACATTTCCACTACATTGCTAGCACATTTTTTAGTACCACAACCAGTTTTGCAGTTGCATCGATTAAATCCTTGATGACCAGCTATTCCATGTCCTGCTGCTTCTCTTAATGTTATTTCCCTGTCTTTAATTTTTTTCATGGCTTCATCTAGCTCTAGAAATTTTTCTTTACATAGAGAAATTTGTGCTCGTGTATATTTGTATTTCAACACCCCATATTCTGTCATTTCTGTCACAAATTTTTACAAATAATATTATAAAACACACATTTGTAGCAAATACAACTCGCTATAATATACCCGTCGATACTAACTAATAAACTAAAAGATTATCTCACATTATTATTCGGGTTATCGACGTTATTGCTAGTTGGGATTTTCGTTTATAAAAGTATTAAACATCATTCTCCAATTAAACTGGTGATTGACGACAATAACCGGAGAATGTCTGCATTTACAACGTTTACCAATTTTTAGGTAAATGATGTCATTTACCGGGGAATGACGTCTTTTACCACGTTTACATCATTCACCGTAACATATATAAGACATTTTTTTTTTCGGTGAAAATAATTGTTTTTAACATTCAGACCCGGGCGCCCGGCTCATCGTGTTGTTTAGTATAACCCGTATTATACCCGTATTTAGAGCCACGGACTAAGATAATATACCTTATGTGAATTAAAAAAAAAATAAATATATTATAGGTACACAAGGTGTGAAGAATGTTATGATGATATCAGGAAATTTGAATTGTAAGGCATCCCTCCACTTATCTTGAGCCATTTCGACCACTGATTCTCTTTTAAACAACTGAAAAAAAAAGTTCTATTAGCCATTAATTTTTATAAAAAGCAATACCTACTATATGATTGAATTTTTTATAATAAATTATTTTGTGTAAACAAACTAAAAAGAATATAAATACATCAATTAAGCTTATATAATTAATTTTATATTTTAAATATAATTAATAAGTTAAGACATGTTGAAAGCTTAATTTTTTGTGACGATAAATCAATTATTTGATCATTATCAATATTTATCGAAATTTCTTATTCAACTGACATTAACATAAACGCTTCATTAGTAAGTTTACTTCTTAACCTATTTATTATATACTTTAAAGTAGAAAAAGATCGTTCACAAGCAACTTGGGTAACAGGAAGACACAATAAGTACTTATAAGCAACTGTTAAGACTTGATGAGCGTTACTATATAAATTTTATTTTATCAATACTTTTAACAACACAGTGTACAGTTTCTACAACTATTACACATAACTTGACTTAATTTCTCAGCAACCCCAGCCCTTCATTTCTGTCGGCGAAACATACACAATAATAATAATGCTTTTCTGTATCCCAAAATACTCATATTAACCTTCCAGCGGGCGCGTCATTGTAAATAATACAACATTTCATATTTATTTGTTTATTCAACTTATATTTTTATTTTATCGGCGGTCATGGATATTCCTATGAAATGTTATTAACTATGTTTTAGACAACTTTTGAAGTGCAAAAACTTCTTTTAAAAACTAACTATTTAATTTTTTTAGAAACTAATTATTTTAAAAAAAAAGTGTTACGGCCGTTAGGCCAATGACAAATCCCAATAAATAGGTCAGACCATCGGGAACCTCCCGGTATCCCGGTGGGCCAGGCCGTCCCTGGTCTTCAATGATGAGAATATATATAAATATATAAATATATTTGAAAAAGAATTAGTCTATTAAATCAAGAAAAAATATTTGTACACATTCTGGATAATATATTAATATAGAAAATATAAAAAAATATATGAGAATTTTAAATATACAAGATAAATTGATAATTTAATATCAATTAATAACAGAAGAAATAAATTAATTAAACAAAATTTAAAATGCTGTTAAAGTATTCTACTTTGTAGTATGAGTTTTCGCGTCATGTCCTCCCCCTGCCAGGACAGCATTTAGCCAAATCACAGAATAAGATAAAATCTCCAGTTGAGACTTAGTAGAGGTGGCTAGCTCATTTATTTCATATCTGAATGACATGAATTTAACGGTAATCATTTATTCATTCACATTATTACAAAACTTAAGTTAGTTTCACACAAAGCGCTAGTTTTCGTATTTTTAAAACGTGGAGTTTAAATGCCGAAAATAAAACAAACGGCAGGGCCGTATTTAGGAATTCGACACCCGGGGGCAACGATAAAAAACGCCCCATTATACCATATACAAATTTCTGCGGGTCGAAAATGATCTTTCTAAAGAGCAATTAGTAGCTGGTGTACACAAAAACATTCTAAGTGCAATGTGAACATAAGGATAGATTGATTGTTTGTAAATCTTTGGATCTATTGACAATACTCAACCATTACCGAGTATGTGAGTGTGTGTATGTCATGACGCTGTGATTGGCAATATATATATTTTTTTGAGATACACTTTTTATTATGTAAAGAAGTTTCATTTAAAAAAAAAAAGATCATTAAATATTGAAAATATAAATAAAATAGCCTCCCTCGCATATTCAACCACCATGGAAAACAGCACCGTGTAGCTCCCCCCTAAATACGGGACTCCAATATGGTTTACATGCACGTATATACAAAATCGCGACAGTGGATGAATTCGACTACGGGTGTTTCAACGTGTAGTATGAGACCAGTTTTATACATGTGCGTATTTTAGGGGGTTATGTGAATGGGCGATCGCACTCCCCTGAATCCATATTTAATAAATTAATTATATGTGAGATATTCATTTCAAATTTTTTTAATGTGGATCATTTTATTAACGAAATCAAATTACGCATTGCTTGTGAATACTGAATTGGCCTTTTTATCGAGTCCATACTTAGTGAAAAATCAAATAAAACAAAAGCGTAACTTTCAAAACACAGACAGGTGTTAAAAGAGAGCTACTCAAAAGTCGATTCCAAGTTTCTATTTCTATTCGGTATTATATTAAAAAAAAAAACCACAAATGTTAAGGATTTACCTGATTTAAATATCACTAAAAATTTTACTTGTAAATGTTGAACCTGAATTAAAGAAAAAAATTGAGTCTCCCCCCCCCCCCCTAGAAGTAAGTCTAAAGACGCCCCTGATTTTATAGACAATTGATAATTTAACAATAATTAATTAATAATAATTAATAATAATAATAATAATAATAATAATAATAATTATATAGGGTAATTTAATTGACAGGTTTTGGACAAACACAGCAAGTATAGTACATTTGTATGTGCGACAAATTATATAAATTTATAGAATACATTTAACTTATTCTATGTTGGAATTTAGTGGTAGTCGTTAAGTAGTAAACATAATCCATGTATTAACAACAAAAAATTAGTTATTTTATTGTTCTTTAATCAAATTGAAAAGCTTTTTAAATTAAAAAAATAATTATATTGAAAACTATAATATGAATAAGTGGATATTAAAATGTTTTCAAAATGGAGATGATAAGTATGAAGAAATTTTCAACTTGAACTATGGATTGGTATATTTTTAATTTTATTGATCACAATTATGATTGAATAATACAATATTGTGATACGGTACATTGTTTTAATAATTTTAATTTTTCAATTTTCAGAACAATATCGGAAGATCATGGAATAATACAATTGTTTTGAATAATGAAACTGTATCTAGGAGTCATTGTCAATTATGGATTGAATATAATGGCTTGGCAGTAATTAAGGATCTAGGAGTTAGTATATAATTTTATTAATATTATTTAGTGATTAAAAAGGTCAGGTAATTGTACCATTTAATTTTGCATTGTGAACAATATTTAACAAAATTTGTGTAAAATTTAATTTTTTTATTATTGAATGTTCAAAATGTTGACATTTTAATAGCTTATCACCAAAGCCAGTGTTAGTGGGAGACAAAACGGCTATCGAACGATTGAGATCGTAATACCTTTTTGGCCGAACAATTAAGAACATTTAAAAATAACAAAGAACTTACCACTGACCCTAAAAAAATACAAAAAAGAATACGATTGAGAACTAATTTACGTGCAACGTTGCCATATCATTTACTATTTATCATTTAACAAATATTCTAGAAAAAAGTCATATGTAATATATAAATATGTTAAAAAAATAAATTAAAAAAATGTAATGACGAATGAGTTATCTATAAATTAGTTATAGCGGGATAGCGTAATCCAACATAATCTAAATATTTTAATAAATTACTAGAACTTTTATTTGTTACATACCACATATACATATTTATTATGAATATTAATTAATATTTTCTTTTGATTTATTGGCATTTCTTTTTTTTACCCTGTTCTACCGTTGCTATTTTTAATGAAGTTTCTGATTGTGTTTCTATTAGTGTTTGAATAACAATATATATTGCTGGATGAGAACTGTAAAATTGGCTGTTAAATGTTCTATGAAAGCTTTCAGCGGCATTGGTAGTCGTAGAAAGTTATTAATTGTAATAATTATTAATATGCAAGTATTAATTTATTTGAAACTTACCTGGGATTTTCCGAAAGTTTCATTGCCCACAATTTCGTATTGAACGGACAGTCAGGCTCTATGTAATTATGTAAAACATAATCTGAAAAAATGTGACCAATTTCATTTGGGAAAACAGCGATTAACTCCAAGAATGCATCTTCAACTTCGTTAAACAATATTTATTATTATCTAATAGTACTAGATCTTCACCTCGTTCACTTCGTATAATTTTAATTTCATTATTTTCCATTACACGAAAAGTTATTTAAAATTTTAATATATTATAATATCTTCTTCTGTATATATAAAACAGTAAGCTGATTGACTGCTATCAACGCACAGCTCAAACCATTGGACGGATCTGGCTGAAATTTGGCATACAGATAGCTATTATGATGTAGACGTGCGCTAAGAAAGGATTTTTCGAAATTTTAAATTTAAAGGGTTGAAATCGGTTTAATATTTTTTGACCAGGTCGATAACTGCGCTAATGAAAATGAATTATATTAAAAAATTATTAAAAAAAACTATTAAAAACTATTTAAAAACTATTAGTTTTATTTTTGGTAGTAAATGACGGATATTGCATAAATATTAAACAAAAAGATCCCGCAACAGGTGCCAAAACAAATAAGAATGTTAGTTCAAAAAATTATTATGCATATCGGTTGATGATTAGACGCGATCAGGACTAAGTTATTTTACGATGCATAAGCTTTGTCAACAATTCATGGTCGAAATATATATAAAGATAGATAGCGAACGATTTCGATACTTCGATTTTGATTCAATCAAAAAAAGCTGCATACAAAAGATTCTCAAAACAATTGTTAGATATTGGAGATGGGAAAGTTACTACAGATGAAACGGGATGTATAAAATTACCGAACGATTTCTGCACAATCATTTATTCGCAAGATGCTCTCATTGACCAGATATGTCCCAGTGTACACAGACAATACACAAATCATGAGTGGCTGGCAGAAAGAGCAATTTTAGTAGCAAAAAATGTGGAGGTCAACGAATTGAATCTCAAGATACAAAATTTGTTACCAGAAAACTTGGTGTCATACAAATCTAGATATAGTTTGCGATGCTACTGAAGTTGTAAATTATCCAACAGAGTTTTTAAACTCATTGGATTTACTAGGCATGCCACCGTATAATTTACAATTGATCATTACAATTTACCATCGATAAAATACCTCCTTCAGAGTCATTTAAAGTTGTAATACATGCAGATAAAAAACCACCAGAAGAACATAGAGGCAGGTATAATGCACCAACGGCAAATGAAGTTGCTTTAGTGTTAATAGATCAGCAGTTTGATCGAAGACACATCATCCTCGAAAACCGAAGTAACTCACTTCACCGTATCAGTGAGATACATCGAGCATACGACGCACTGCAGTATCCTTTAATGTTTTGTTGGGGGGGATGATGGGTATGCAATCAATATACCACAACGCGATCCAAAAACCAAGTTACCGCTTAAAAAAACTGTCTCTGCATCAAGTTTTTACTCATATAGAATAATGGTCAGAGAAGGGGAAGACAACTATTTAGTTAATTATCGTTCTCTTTTCAGTCAATATTTGGTAGATGAATACGCCAAAATTGAAACTGAAAGACTAAATTACATCAAAAACAACCAAGCCAAATTGCGTGCAGATAGTTATATTCATTTAAAAGATGCGATTGGACGACGAGACATAGAAGCTAATCAGTTAGGCCAAATGGTTATATTCCCGTCAACTTTTACTGGTGGGCCAAGGTACATGCACGAAAGAACACAAGATGCTATGACCTACGTTAGACATTACGGTCGTCCTGACCTTTTTATTACTTTTACATGTAATCCTCGCTGGGACGAGATAAAAGAGCTCTTACTTCCCGGTCAAAGATCATATGATCGACATGATATAATTGCAAGAGTGTTTCGGTTAAAAGTCAAAAAGACCATGAACTTATTGACAAAAGGTAAAATATTCGGAGAAGTGAGATGCTATATGTATTCAACAGAATACCAAACTGTAGAGAGGTTCAGGTAGTTGTAAGCTATAACTTATCGAATAGGTTATGATAATAACTAAATTAATATGTATAAAATATTATTTCAAAAATCTTAATTAATTTAAATTTCAATAGATTTAACAAAATTTAATCTTGGCAAGTTACATACATTTATATACTTAAACCCGGCAACGACGGGTAATTCAGCTAGTTTAATATATTTTAATATAATATTTTATAAACTGATGAATATAAACGTTGACGTTTGTGCGATGACTACAACGCCTATTAAGTCATTCTCTCGTATGTCTGGTATCTAAGTTATAAATAACATCCGATAAACGTATAACGGTATAACGTTCTTTATCGTTCGATTATGGTGGTAAAATTATCTTTCGATTACATTTGGCAACGTTGGAAAAAAAAAATATCGAGCGTTCTCAATCGTGTTACCAAAAATAACGTTCTCAATCGTATTTTACCAGACAAAACGGGGTATTTGTTCAGGGCTTCACTCTTAAAATTTAAATTAAAAAATATTTTGTTTGGAAATCTCATAAAATAAAACGTAAAATGTATGGATCACCTAGCGAGTTGTTGAGAAATCCGTTGGCGTGCAAAGGTGCATTTACATTAGAGCCCGCATACGAACGAATGGCGCATGAACGCTACCGCACGAAGATTCCCTGTATCGTTTACATTAATGCGTTCGTTCATGCACTTAAAGTTCGCTTCCAGATACACCTAGTATACTTACTACCGATTAAACTGTTGTCGAGTGAAGTCATGTTGTCAAAATCACGTGTATTTAATTTAAAAATTCAAACATTTTTACAAGATCCTAGAAGACTCCATTTTTTTCTTTGTTTCGTTCAAGTTTCGTTTTAATTCATTAGCTATTTCCAACCAGAAGTTAATTTTTTTCTTGCCCATTTTATAATGAGGATGTTCAGGATCCCATAGAATTGGTCTTGATTAATATAAATTTATAAGATATGAACATTCATCGTCCGTCCACTCCACAATTGAGTCAAAATAAAATATTTAACATAAAATACGACGCAAACAACGCATACGAGCCGAATGCCGTTTAAATTAAATGGATGGTTTGTTTGATCTTACCGCTCTTCAGTCGATCACGACTAGGGATGTGCAGTTCATGAGTTAGTCGACTCTTAAAAATGAACTAGACGAATCGACTCAGTTTTACAAGAGTTGGCGACTTAGTGACTCAGTTAAACTCACAACTCACAACTGCACTACTGTAGATACACAAACTCGACTCCCTGGATAATGGTTGCGAATCCAAACGCAAAATGTAATACCAACTTAAACAGTAGTTCCCTTCGGATTTGCTTATTAATATTTCTATTGTTTCTTAAAACAAGATTTCTGATTTTCTGAGAAAAATTCGTAACGTTGTACGCTTATAGTCATAATTAGTTAGTGAATCGAATCAAGAGTCTAGACATGAAGAGTTGAGAGTCGACTTTTTGATTCGACTCATTACACTGAAGTGAGTTGAAAGATTCAGCTCAGCAGAATGAGTTGGATTCCCATCTCTAATCACGACCGCACACGAACGAACGTCTTCGTTCGTATGCAATCGAACTGTTTACATTATTCGTGCGGTTGTGTTCGTGCGCCATTCGTTCGTATGCGGGCTAATGTAACCTTAATAAAACAAATTAAGAAAACAACAATATTATACTATATTTAAAGGTTTGTACACACGACCACGCCGAACATGCAACGGCGCGGAGTGAACCAGTTTTTGTCGGTTTTTCCAACGAAAACAAAATAATTGTTCGGAGCAGTGTGGACGTATTTTTATCATCCTTAAAACGCACATGTTGCTTTAACAACGTGCTTTTGAAACTAATATCGTTATTTACTGATATTTAGTATTAGTACATCATCGTAACTCAAGGGCGAATTTTAGGGGAGAGCGAAGGTTTTTAAAAAATAATTGAAAGGTACTGTTACTACTATGATTATTTGTTGTGGTTTTTTTATACATAATTCAGACTGAAGGCACAATTTTAATATAGGAACTATTTGTATTGTTATTATTAACACTTATTTTATATGCAGTAGGTTTTAAATAAATTTATTAAATAAATAGTTAATTCAATTTCGTACTTGTATTTTTATTTATTCACTCGAATGAGCAACAGGAACATGAGCTGTAGGTAATGAACTGTAAATTATTTTTAAGTTTGTATAGAAGGAAAATTAATTTCGCCCCCCCTCCAAATAGTTTCAATTCAAATACGCCCTTGTCGTAACTTACCACTTACTATATAGTACTCGTATTTGTGTAATTTTAAGTTTTGTATTTGCATATTTGAATAACTAATGGAGTGGTCAAAAGAAAATTGTCTACGGTTGATCGAGATATATTACTGAAGTTGTATTACTTATATTAAAATAACTAAATTTCAAATAATTTCATAAAACAACAACGATCAGTCACGGTACGACTTCGAACATCTGAACTATGCAAGAAAATATTCGCTACAAACTGTGCGCGTTGATAGTGGATCGTTGGCGCCGCGCGTGTCCGTAGTGAATTAAAAATTACATTGCATCGCGAGTGTAAAGCCGCGTCCAGACGGAGCAGCTTTTGCCGCACTGTACGGCCGCGCGGCGTAAGTGTAAATATATGAATACATTTTCCGCAGCCTTTTTTGATGCCGCGCGGCATAATTTCCGATCGACCTAGTAGGCGGTCTACATCAAAGGAAAGCCTATGCCGCGTGTGTGTGGACGTATTTTCGGCAAAGCCGCGCGGCATCAATACTTATTTTTTAAGTAGGTATTTAAATTATTTTTTAAGTAATTAGTAACAAAACAAACTTTTTTCACTGAGGTAAAACTGATTTTTATAGTAATCTCCAGAAGACACAATTTTTATTCTATCAAAATGTCGATACTGAAGATTCTCTGTTTTTAAAAATACAAAGATCAATAATGATTTTTCAAAAATCTTTAACTTCATGTTTTTCAAGATTCAAAAATATAGATTATTTGCTGATCTCGTGCACTTAGTTGCCCATTAAAAATGACACAACTCTATAGCAACCATGAATAATAATGTATTATTATTATTAACTGATTTAATACAAATCAGGAAATAAATGCCGTACCATGTGGACGCGTGTTTGCCGCGTGGCACGGGGCCGATGGTTACTCCGTCTGGACGCAGCATTGCATGTTTGGTGTACTCGTGTGTACACTCCTTAATATATCATATAACTATGCACTATGACACGTATAGCACACCGCACTGCATGGAAACTGGGATCCCTAGAAAATTTATTTTATCGCATTTCTTAAATTTAGTCTAAATATCGCGTGCAGCTGTTACCAAATCGCTTTATTTACGGCCTAGGTGCCTATGGTTATCGGTAAAATAAGTATTGCCCAGGGCCTCGCAAAATGTAGTGCCGGCCCTGCTTATCACACATTAAAATTAAAATATTTATTATCTTGTTTAAAGTAAAATAATTTTCCCAGACGTTTGACCATGTGGTACAATGACCTCTGTGAGTTTTTAAAAAATATGTAATGTGAAGTAGTGGTGATTTGAATCGATATATTTCACGCGATGAATGGATTTTTTGAATCAAGCTCCTTATTCCGATCTTTTAAAAAACCGATTATTTTTGAGAAGATAGAATTGAATTGTTAATCCTGTTTTTTATGTGAATCAATTGATCTTTGGAAATCGAATCGTTGATATAATATTTTATGCTACTCCATTCATTGTTATTTGTTGCTCCAACTATTTAATAAAAATTGTCGACCGTTTTCTTTAGATAGACACTTTTTCTTAAATAAAAAAAAGTCATTTATAATAAAAATTAGTTACTTATTAATGAGTGTAGTTAATTTAATATAAAGATTTTTTTTTTGTTCCATTTCAACTAGAAAAATATGTGGTTACCTATAAGTATGAGTATAAAAATTTATTTTTTCCAGAGTATGAATGGTACATATGTGGGAGCAATACGATTGGAGATTATTGAAGAATACTTTTTAAAAGAAAATGATATAATTTGTTTGTCGTGTTATGAAAAAGGAGTTTTACTCCAATTATCTACGAACAAAAATGTGAAGTAACATGGATAAATTAATATTTTATGAAATAGATCATCCATTTTCGTTTTTTATTTTTATTTTTTACTATGAAATCGAGAACAAATATTATTGTAAAGAAATGTAAATTTTGTTATTTATTTTAGTTGAATATAGAAGAGATTTTCCTTCCATATCTTGTTGTTTACTTTTAATAATATTCTGAAAGCATTCTGCATACTCCTTACATATTTGTTTGTCCGTTAACTTAGCTATGATAGATTTATCAGTTCGTCCTCTATTTGTTAGATTACATTTCTAATATTTTATAATGTTCACTTTCATTCATATACCAACCAGTAAGTGATCGGAGTTCATATCAGCTCCCCAAAAGGTTCTTATATTCAGAATACTATTTTTGAATCTATTATTTATTAGGAAGTGGTCAATTTAGTTTGTATGTCTCCCAGTTGGCGAGATATATGTATATTTATGTATGTCTTTTCGTGTCTTTTTCGTAATTTCCTAAAGCAAAGTCGATTTCTATAATACTATTACCATTTGTGTTTACATGTAGGCTATGGTTTCCAATAGTCGACCTGCAGCATTTTTCACGTCCTATTTTTGCATTTAAATCACCCAGTACTAATCTTATATCCCCTTTCAACAAGTTAAACGTACCTTCTAGTGTCGCATATAACAGCTTTTTTTCCTCTTATCTTTATCCTCTGTTGGTGCGTATGCGTAAATTAGTACCATGTCAAAATTGTCTGTTTTAAGTGTTAAAATTGCAATTCTAGGATTCATATCTCTAAAGTCCTTTATTAAATGTATAATTGACTCGTGCACTGCAAAACCAGTTCCCAGTCTATGACCCTTTTCGCACTCTCCGTTGAAGTTGGTTGATTAAGACGTTTTGGTCATCCCGGCGTCTTCTCATTTAATTTCTTGAAGTGCTAAACACTTCGTTCGGTATTTTTCTTAACTCCTTAATCAAATCCAAAGCCGCACCTGGTTTGTGCAAGGTTCGCACATTCCATGTACTACATAGCAGACCGTTTTCCAGTTTCCAGTTGTTTTACTACATACTCTAGCCTGAGACTTGTTGTATGAATCCTGAACAAAAATATTTTTGCAAGGTAAGGTCGTTAGTCCTGTGTCCAACCACCAACCTGGAAGACCAGATTACCCCAGCAAGTTAAGGCCAAAGCAGGCGCATACTGGGTTAATTTTTCCCACCGGGAAACTGGATATAATTAGGGCCCATTTAATATAAATACAAATAGAAATGAGTCTCATGTATACCTATCAATAACAATAGCCAGGTTATCTATCCATTTCTTACACATAACTATAAAATAACTATAAACCTAAATAAAAACTAAATCTAAATTTTGATTGAAGTTCTATAAAAATAAATATATACACAACAATATTAAAATAATTATTTTTATTTAAGTTATCTTGAATAAATTGTAAATAAAATATTAAAAATAAATTTTAGAACGTTGTATCAATTTTATAATATGAATAGTATTGTGGCATTTAAGTAATAACAATCACTCACAATTACATTTAATTAAAATAGACATTGCGGAGTGTAATTCACGGTGTGTCGCGGATTGTACTCACGGACTGACTGAATGAGGGTCTGACCAGCCGAAATATATATATATATATATATATATATATATCAGCGTCGATTGTCTAGAACATTCTCGAAATTACCTTAACGAAATAATCATCGCATATTCTAGAACATGGGATTTCCCTTTATCCACTGACAATATTTTTTTTTTTTTTTTTTTAATGTTTAACGTATAGTCCTGTGTATTATGCTAACCAGTCTCTGGGCCACTTACGCTGGAGTCTCCTTACCGTGTTACCCGGAAGGGAGTGTGATGAAAGATCTTTAATGAGGGGATTGGTGTGGTTTTGTAGTCTGTTGTGGAATTTAAGGTAGTGATTTTTTGCAGCTTCTTTGACATACGGTATGTTCAGGTCTGAGTGTAGAGTTACATTCGAGACGTACGGAGGGGCGTTAGTGATGAGACGGAGAGTTTTTGATTGGACTACTTGAATTTTGTTAATGTTTGTTTTTTTAGCAGCTCCCCATAGCTGAATCCCATACGTCCAGATGGGTTTTATTAGTAGTTTGTATAAGTTAATTTTTGATTTTAGGTTGAGCTTTGAGGTTTTGCCCATAGTACTACGGAGAATAGAGAGTCTTCGATTTAGTTTTAGTTTGGTCATGTGAATGTGTTTGGCCCAGTTGAGTTTTTTGTCAAAGTATAATCCTAAATATTTAACCGTGTCCGAATTAGGGATTATTTCATTGTTTAGTGAAACCGGAGGGGGTTGTTGCATTTTGAGGGTAAATGTGGTATTGATTGATTTAGATTCGTTTATTTTTATGTGCCATTGGAAGTACCAAGGAGAAAGTAGGTCAAGATGTTTTTGTAGGGATGTCGAGATAGTTGTGGGGTCAGTGTGAGTGGAATAAATAACTTTATCATCTGCGTATTCGGCAACTGAAGTATCAGTTGCCTAACTGACAATATTGCAAACAACTTGGACGATTCGCTGTGCGTTGTTTACGTCACCACAGTATGTTCTTAAAAATAATATATAATTAGTTCAGTAAAATGTTTAAAAACCAAACATACAACATTCTTAACATTGTTGTAGGTACTTTGTTCACACATTAAGTCAGTTGGCCAACAACTCCCTTTTACAGTTCATAAAAAAAAAATGATTCCAAATTATCTCGTATTAAACAACTTCTTAAACGTGTTTTTATAATTTTAAGTTTAGAAAACAATCGTTCACACGTTACTTGAGTAAGTGGAATTGTTAAAAAAAACTTGTAAACTTCAAATAATCCATCATATTCTAAAGCAGGGGTGGCAAACCTATGGCACGCTGACCAAATTTTAATGGTCGTACAAAAAATTTAAATTATTAAAAATTGTACACAAAAAAAATATATATATATATATATATATACTATTTTTATAAAATGTTGGTTGTAAGAAATTTAAATATACAAATTATATAAGTTTTAAAAATGACAATATTCCTTATGCTTTCATATTTTTCGTCAACTTTAGTTTTTGAAAGCTTATTCGCTATAACAAATTTAATTTAATTTAATTGAAAAGGAAAAAAAATGTTTACCAATGAAACAGTTGATAGTTGTGTTTCACTAAGAATGACTAAAATTTAATAAAAATAATATAATAAATCTGTAATTTTTATTCTTGGAAAATATAATATTCTTTAGGCACGTGAACGATTTTCAAAACCTAAAGAGGAAAATTTTGGCACTTGAACCAAAAAAGGTTTATCTTCCCTGCTTTAGAGAATACATATTGAACTCATAAATAACATTTGTTATGTATAATAAACATGAATTTCTTTTTTTTTCTTATACACATTATATTACCTGAGGATATTCAAAATTATCGTTATAATTATTAGGTAATCCAAGTAATTTATAAATAACTTTATTATAAGCAAATACAGTCAGAGTATACCATGTACCTGCATGGCGCTTTATTATAATTCACTAGAATTTTAAATAAAAATTATTCGTTTTTGGTGAATATAACGTATGCATAATATACATCATTTATACATATTATCATTGATTATAAATACTATTATATTTATAATCAATTATATTATGTATAAGTATAAAATAGTTAAATATGATCAAAGCTAGTAGTTATACGAGTAGTATACTAAAAATTGCATTATCAGTAAATAACGAACGAAATTTATTATTTGTCCTTTATGTTATTTTCTCTTTCAATTATTCAATTAAAATTGTTAAAAACAATAAAATTACTGAATTTAACTGAAACTACAGGTACCTATTTGGTAAGGGGCTCAGGTCATATAATTTTTAAGAGGGCCTACCAGAATTTTCCCGATATCCCGGTGGGCCAGTACGCGCCTGGGCCAGGGTATGGTTACTGCAATTTACCACTGGTATACTGGGCGATGGGGACACTACTTTCTCTACGCCAATGACGGGGTCCGCAAGTTTATCACACTCGTTACCAATTTAGGGTACATACGCACTATGCGGCTGCCCGTAATGTGGTAAGCCGTTCAGTTGACGGCAAGTGATAAACTATAAGCAAATTCTGTACACCCGAAAAATTGTATTTGCACTACGTTACGGCTGCCCGCTAACCGTTCCGGTCGCTTGGATCATTGCCGCTGCTTCGACGGCTGACCGCTAGTAATGTTAAAAAGTAGCAGTCACTGCTACTTTTCACAGTGATCCAATGAGTAGCAATAGCAGTGACTGCTACTCATACATAATATATAGTGATTTTATCAAACTGTGATGATATCACAAATCTGTTAAGTTGTCTAACTGTGAAAAATATTTGACACTGATTTATGAAATAGTGAAATGCGACCATTGCTAGTTGCTACTTGCTACTATTGTACTATACACTTGTATGCATTATATAGTCACAGTGTAGATAAATTGATGTTAAGACTGTAGATACTAAAAATAATGGGAGATGGAAGTAGTTTACTACATAGTAGTTTCCACCCCCCCCCTTCCCACAGATTTTTTTTAATGATATTTGATTTTTATTTATTAATATTTACATATTATAGTAAAATTTTTGATTTTACTATGATTAAGTATATATTAAAAATTGAGTAACAAAATAATTTTCATTAAAATTTAACGGGACATAATAATAATACCATTTTAAATGTAATATTATTACATATGACCTCGTCTTAAGATATACTAAGAACACTTAAAAACTTACTTTTAAACATCCCCCCCTCCCCCCAGAAAAAAATTATATTTACAACACAGGCCATAGATACGTACACAATAGAAAGTAGCAGTTTGAGTAGCAATCACTGTTCACTGTGATTTTTTTTATCATAGTAGCAATTTTACAGTGTGATGAATATTTTTCACAGTTTAACATCACTATTGACCGGTGCGGTTAGTTTGTGGTGAACTAATCTATGGGTGAACCGTTATTGGCGTACCTGGTGATTTTTAAATTTCAAATTTTGAACTACCATGGAATTTGATACTGAAAAATTTACTGTCGAAATCCAGAACCGGCAATCTCTTTGGAACACAAAGTGCTCAGATTATTTCTATAGAAATAAAAAGCAAAGATAATGGGAATAAGTGGTCAATATTTAATAATAATATTTATAGGTATGCAGAATTACCAACAGGGTGGATAGGCCCATAGAGAAAAAGAGATTTTCCCTGTGGGTCCTCGCCCTATATTATGTGTTGGTGGCCCCCTCGATACCATTAATTTTTTTATGGAAATTTTTTTTTTTATATAGTTAAATTATTTAAATTAAATTAGGTTGAGTAAACATAATACATTTTTTAAAAGCAATTTTTTTTCATTTTGGTGGCCCCATTAAAATATTTCCCTGTAACAAAAAAACTACCTATCCACCTCTGATTATCAATATCATAATAACATAATAATATAATATTGTAATAACAATTATTTTCTTCATATTTTTTAAGATTTTCAAAAAACATGTCAAAATGCCTGGTTTCATTTCAGGTTTGTAGGAAAGGATGTACCCAGTATTTTTTTATTCTTTTTCTTTTTTATGTAGCGATCATAGATGTAAAAGAACAGTAATAACTTCTTCAACTTCCATTGTTAAAATGATTCATTTATAAAATTAATATGCTCGTGCACACACTCGCAGATTCAACCGTCAACTGCGATTCAGGTAAACGGCTACCTGCTGAACCAACCGCAAACTGCGATCAACCGGATGGCTGGCCTAAGGCACCCCATGCACGCTAAATTGTTGTATATTATAAATCGTTGTATTAAATAACAATCAATAATTGTTACGTTATTACATCTTTTATAGTAAAACAAACGGCTTCGCGGAGCACATTTTGGAAACCGCTGAATATTCAGTTGATAAGATTTTATCACCGAATCGCCCGCCATTCCGGCATATTTGCTTGGTTTATTATCACGAATTCAAACACTAATTTCGAATGAAAAAACACAGATATTGTATGGATATCTGTGATTAAAAACAACACTCAATATCCAATGATTGCTGTGTAATATTATGATACTACATTGTTATTTGTCAAATTTTAATTTATTAACACTTCACTGTCTGTGAACGAATTAGCCAATTTGTTATTAGTATTTATTAAAGTAATAAGTGTTATATTTATACCTAGTTATGATGTATTTTGATATTTGACGTGTGTGCAAGTGTAAGTAGTAATTATATGTATTTAGTATGTTTTAACACATATATTTATTATTATCAAATTTATATATATTTATTTTTATTTTTTAGACTATATGGTTGCTGTATAAAATCAGTAATGGAAACCGTTAAAGATAGTATATCTGGTTGTGTGCTTAAATGCCTTCGAAATGTTAAAGATGTTTCTCACAGTTTACATCCACTTAAATATGGAGTGGTAAGGAAATTTATAATATAACATAATTGTGTTAAGTAATTATATTCATGATATTGAATTCAAATTATCATGTATGCAAATAATTATCGTAATTTAAATAAAAAATCTGAAAGTTTATAAAAATAAATACTTGAAAATCATTGAAAATATTTGTAAAATTTTTGTTTTTAAATTGATCTACTAATTTTGATTTTGATTCAAATTATTGAATTTTTAACTTTATTGACTTTATTTTAATAAATTTAATAAAGATGTATTTACAGTTAATATGAATTATTATCTTGATTGTATTACTTTTTATTTTTTATTTTGTCTTTGTCATAATAATTACAGTAACAACTATATTACTTATTAAAAGTTATAGATTATAATGTAAAAACATTTTTAATTTGTACCTATTATTTATTTTGTTTGTAGAATACTATTGGAAGAGGATTAAATAATGATATTGTACTTAAAAATTTAAATGTATCAAGAACGCACTGTCATTTACGTGTAGAAAAAAAAGGATCTATAGATATTGCATATGTCAAAGATTTGGGAGTAAGCTTTACAGTTTTATTTTAAAATATTTGTTTAAGAAATTATATTTATTTAATAAAAAATGCTATTAGTAAATACAATTTTATTAAATAATGCAAAGCAGACTGCTCACCATGTGTGTTGCCAATTGGTCTGAGTTAACTATTTAATACAATGTATTTAGTTATTAATTTTATAATGTATATTAAATCATGAAAAATAGAAAATAAATCATTATATAAATAAGAACATATAAATGTTAAGCATAAATAATATATAACACTATATGTAATTTAACATGTTTATATACATGACATATTTTTACTACTATAAATTGGAATTAAGATTATAGATGATATTGGTTTATTCTTAATATGTCCTTTAATACCATTTGATACATTTCTATCAAATTATACTTAGGAATCCCATGAATTTTAAAAAAATTTAATAGAAGAGGTCATGCTGTTTCTCTAGCATCAAAAACTATAAGCCTTGTAATTCCAGTTATTAATTTAGTATCATTGTCTCAGGTCTGGTATATATGAAGTATAGATCTCTCGTTTTTCAGTTTTAATGTCCTCTGTTCTCTTTAGAAAATATTTAAAAAAATATAAAAAAAAAAAAATTAAATACTTTCTTTTTAATTTTAAACCTACCAGTGATATTTTATTATTATTGTTACTACATTAACCTTTTGGAATCCAAAAAAGAAAAAGAAATTCATAGTATTTATCTATTTATTTCCACATTACCTAGAATTTAAAATTTATAGTTTATCATTTAGAAATAACTTAGAAGATTAACAATATTTAAAAAAAATATAATTTAGTTTGTGTACTATAAATTTATTATGTTTTTTGTATTAGTTACTAAATATATCTTATGATAGAAGAGTTTTTAAAATATAAGTTTCAGAATTATTTTTATCTAATAGAATTTATTTATTTATTAATTTATTTTACATTTTTTTTTTTTAATTGTTTTTACTAATTATACTAACAATAAGTATTTTATTTGTAGACATCAAATGGAACTATTGTTGGCAATATAAATTTAAAGGAATTTGATGAACATGAACTAAATGATTTAGATATCATAATTTTGGCTAGTGGTGATGAAGGAGTGGTACTTCAATATATCAATAAAATTGATTATTCTGCTAATTTTACAAATTTGTGTGTAAGATACATTTATTATCTTTATAAGTAAAAAAATGCCATGTTTATTATCTTTGTAAATGATATGTACATGCAAATTATAAATATATATAGTTTTAAAGCAATATTTAATAATAATTTTTGAAAATAAAATTGTTATAAATTATTTGTATAATATTAATATATATTTTATATTTAGAATAATGAAATTAGTCACAAGAGGAAAGTATTTAGTGTGGACAATTTTGATGAACCAACAGCTGTAAAAATTCCTAAACTAGGTAAATTTACTTCCATTAATAAAAAATCGAGAAAATCTTGTTATAAGGTTAATAAAGATCTAGATCAAATATTTATTGTACCTTTTGTTTTTAATGTGCATGATGCATATGAGAAATACTTAAATACTATATATTAAATAATAAAAAAAGTCGAACTATTTAATATGTTCATTCCAAATTTCGTTGTTGAATCATAGTTTTTATAATTCAGCCTTCATTTTCTTAAAATTGTTGCCATGTTATTTAGTTATAGTTTAATTAAAAATGTAATTATAAAATGTTTTTATTAGTTTATATTATAATTATAATCATTACAAATTTATCAAAATATTTCAGCGCTAGATATACCAAGTGTATTTAAAGAGCCATTTTCAAATGAAAATAAAGACGTATCAACAAAAATGACAATATCACCTAATATTGCTACTAATATTCAACAAATAAATTCTAAACAATCAATGTCAACTAGTTCTGTTTTAGAGTCTGTAAAAGATTCATGTAATCAGATATTAACTTCAGATAAATCTTTAATTGTTTCATCAAATAATACAGAACCGTCTTGTTCTTATTATAAAAATAATTTACAAACTTCATTGAAAATAAAAACAGAACAAATAAATATAAATAATGTATTAAGCCAAGGAACATATCGAAATGAAGAAGATAGTGTAATTGTCATTTATTCATCTGATGAAGAAAACGGTTTAGAATTTGTACTACCTAATATTAAAATTGAATTAGAAAAAATGCATGTTGATTCAAAACCAGCTACTGAATTATATCCATCTACCACCAAAGATGAAAGCAAGTTAAATGTTCTTGAATCGCCCATTCATTTCCAAAGAAATGAAACAGTAAGTGAAGATGATGATGATGATGATATCATTTTTATCCCTCCGATATCAAATTCTAATAATAATAATACTTTGATAAACTCAAATGATAGTGATGATGATTATAATAGTAAATGTCCTGAAGTATTTGAACCGCTTCCATCAAGAGCTATTATAAAAAGAGGGAAAACTAAAGTATTGGTTGAAAATGAAAATGTAATAAAAACTAGAGCTAGATCAGAAAAAATTATAAATAACAAAAAAAAAGCTGAAAAAATGACTACAGATCAAAATAAACAAATTATTCAAGAAAGAAGATTGAAACTACAAAAATTAGCTAGAGATAAATTATCAATTTTATCACCTGAGAAAAAAGTATCAAACACTATGTTGTTGACTGGTGTTGATTATATTAATAAATGCTCAACAACTGAAAAGTTAAAGAAAAAAACTAGAATATCTAGATTGCAGAATAGTAGTTATGATTGTATACCAAGTACATCAAAATTACAATTAGCTACAGAAATTGATAAAAATATTACATTAAGTAATGCAAATCAAGTTAAATTTAATAACCAAGAAAAAACATCCAAAATAAACTTTATAAATAATATAAGTTCTTTGTCATCAAAAATTGAGCTTCTTAATTTTGCTTATTTTGACACACTTAGCATAATATGTAAATGGAATGCTGTATGGTTACGCGTAAGTTTAAATTGTTTAATACAATTAAAATTTTTACTGTTCCAAATAATCAAAGTTTATGTAATTTGCAGGAAGAAAAGTTTGTTGATAAACCTCCACCATTGGTAAAAACTATAATTAAAATGAAAGGAGAATTTGTAAATCCATCAGATTATTCTTCTTCAATGAAACCATTGTTGTTGTATGAAATTTGGTCAAAAATAAGCGAATCATACAATATGATATTAAATAAAAATCCAAATTTGGAGAAATATATTTTTGAAAAATCCTTAAAAAAGTATGAACATTATTTTTTATAATATATGTGATTCAATAAAAACTTGATGTAATAATACTTCAATGTGCTAAACGTCGAATCTTTCCAATTTCTTTTATTCTTCTTCACCTTCCCCTTTCTCCTAATTATTTGGGATTGGCCATCCTTGTCATAAACCTTCATTCAACGTACATTGTTCCTTCTCACCTCATCACATGCCTAAACCATCTCAGCCTATTTTCTCTCATCATGTCACTATCAACGCTACACCAACACTACTTCTCACATATTCATTCCTTATTCTATCTTCCCTCCGTTCCGGTGAAAAAATATAGTTGGGGTACGCAAAAAAAAAAAAATAAATTAGTAGAGGAGCTCCGTCCCCCTATTTCGCTTTGCTTACCGCACTCTTCACTGTTATACATATATTTGGATTTGGGTGCATTTTTTCGAAAATCAAGTTTTAGAATGACAATATTTAGAAAATCTGTATTTTAGAATATGACACTTTTAGAAAATCTGTGTTTTAGAAAAATGTTAAATAGTGTTTTAGAATATAAAATATTTTTGATCGGGAAGGAGAAATATCAAAATACAGAGTTTTTAATTAAAATACTGTTTTATTTTGTAATAGAATTTAAGATACTGAATGGAGAAATTATGATACATTTCTAAATCTGTAATTAGTTTATGTTTGATCGGGAAGACGGGAAATATCAAACATACATAATATTTATAATTATAATACTTTGTTGCTCAATAATCATTGTCAAGATTTTATTTTATAGATATTATCAATTATTATCGTAGAATTACAATAGAGTTCTAAATTGATATAATATGGAATTATTTTATAACTGATCGAAAATACGAAAATTATCAAAAAGTAGTTCACTTTAGTCTAGTGCCGTACATCATACCCAATACTTATGTAGTGTAACATAAAATTATTATAAATTGTTTACCAAAATACAATTTTTAATATTACATTGACATTGATGAAATCGACTCATCAAAAACATGATACCTATGTTAGATGTAAATGGGTTTTTATACGTTTTAAATAAAATTTATAATCGTAAAATTGATGGAAAAATAGTTTATTATTGGAGATGCCCGTAAAATTGTAAGTTTAGCATTTTTGTCCCCGAAGAAAGTCAAGGAAGCGTGGGGTATTTTGAAATCTGAATTTGATGACGATGAAATTGATCTAGTACATATTTCGAAGAAAACTACGGGGTTGAAAAATTAGAATGAGGTTTAGAAAAAAAGAAGCAACGCGTTACGAACCATGTTTTCCAATTGATATGTGGTCAGCACATAGTTGAACTGTCTACAAAATGCCAAGAACATCCAATTCAGCTAAAGGTTGGCACAACAAAATCCATCGTTTATTATCAACTCATCCTGTTATACATTCATTTATCTCCAAAATTCAAAAAGAACAACATGAAATTGAAGCAACAATCGAATCGTTGATTTCAAATAAAGTATTTAAAAGAAGAAAGTACAATGAAACACGGAATAATGACTTATTGCAAATATTTAAATGAATAGTTGATGATTCTAATTATAATTTAGATGAATTTATGAGAGCTATTGCTAATAATCTTAATATTAACAATTATTATATTTATTTTTTAATATAAAAGAATTATTAGAAAACATTTTATATGCGAGTAAACAGCATAAAAAATAAAAATATTTCTAAAAGTTGAAATTCTAAAAGTTTTATTTTTTAAAACACAGTATTTCTAAAATATTATATTCTAAAATATGACTTTCTAAAACCTACCTCAATACCATACATTTGTATACTCTATCCAATCTTCTTTCTTCCTGCTTTTCTGCCATAACTTAAATTGTTTTTTCTTATTTGCTACTACTCTTTGAATCTCTTCATTCTACCATCATATTTTCTTGTTTTCTAGCATACTACTTGGTTTCATCAACAACCTTTTGCTATATTCTTAATACAAGTTGCCATTCTTTTCCAAACCTCATTTATATTTCCCTCAACATTTCCTACAGCTTTTTCTTTTACTTTATAAAGTCCTTTTCTTTGTTTCCTATTAATTTGCATTACCAAATTTTTAATTTCTTTTAGGTTTTCCTCTTTTTACTTATTATATTTTTCTTCTTTCCACTGCACAATGTCTCCATAATCATCAACCTATGTTGTGTTCAATTTCTTTTATTTATTTATATTTATTTTTAATAATTCTAATAATATCCTTTACCAGTTGCAGGGATTTTCATGTATCGTTAGGGGTTGTTTATGAATAAAACAAAGAATTCTAGCATTCATAATTTTGCAACTTTAATTTCAATTGTTTTTGTTTTTTGTTATTGTTTTTATTAATTATTTTGCTTGCGGCCACCATTTTTATTTTCATTTTATCAATATTTATTTTATTTATTATTAATTTTATAATTGCTTTTACCATATAGTCTTCATTTTAATATAATAAATTTTCAATTCAATACTCTATATTTATTAATTTTTGTTATTAGTGAATAATTGTTTAAATTAATAGGTATTTAAGGTATTTAGTATTTTATTGGAAGAAGCAAAAATTAAATACATTTTAATATTATTTATCTTATAACTGAAATATGTTTTTAGTTTTTTAAAATTATAAAATATAATTCAATATCTATATATATAGATAATTTTGTAAATAATGTATTTCTTGTATACATTTTTAAATAAATGTGTTATGTTTAAAATATTTTATAAATACATATTTGTATGTTTTTAGAGATACACCACTTCATACATTTGATATTCAATCTGTCAATAAAGAATTTTCCAAATCAGTAAAAGTTTTACAATCTATAAGTGGGCCATTATGGTGTTTGAAATGTATAGGTAAGTACATTTTTTAGTTTATAAAATTATTGAAAAAAAAAAAATTATATTTTAACAAAATAAAATTAAAATAACTAAGGTATATTAACTTATGAGTAACGTTTACTTATAACTGTATAAGTAGCAGTGGTGTAGCCAGGATTTTGCAAGGGGAGGGAGGTTAAGTATATTTCTAATCGTTTTAGCGCTGCAAGGGATAGCACCTTGTAACTTGTGTCCAATAGTTAAAGATGGTCATTAACTAGTTAAAAAGTTAATTTTTTTAAACTTTTTAACATAACTAGATTAACTGGCAGTTGAAATAACTTAGCTTTTTATAGTTGATTTAAAAAGGATCTATCAAGTTAAAATTTTTTTAAATTTTTCATTTATACGTAAATATTTATACAAAAATTAAATAATCATTTAAAGTAAAATGGTGGTATACACTGTAAATTAGATATCATATAAGACTTTGTAGGTTGGGGGCCCATCTTTGGGTATTGGGTTCTGGATACAGAATGTTATGTATAAAGAATTTTAACTATAAAGATAAATAAATATAGTAATGAGTGGTCCCTTGACATACATTGTACAATGTCATAGTATTTTTCAAACACTTCAGTACCACTGCTGTATATTATGACAAAAAATTCAATAGAATTATTTATTATAATTTAGGGAATAAATCTTTTTGAAGAACGAAGTCACTTTTTATGTGATCTACTTACTAATTAAAAAAATAGAACTTTTTAAACTGAGTTAAGTTAATATTTTTTTCTTATTAACTTATAACTTATTGAGTTAAATTTATAAATTGTGAACTGTTAATTTTTAACTTATTGATCTTATGTTCTCGTAACTTAACTTAACTCGAGATAATTATTTTCATTAACTTACCCACCTTTGCAATAGTGAGATACCTCGGTAATTTTCAACTTAAGATTTGTTTCCCTTTTTGAAGATTGGACAGATGATCACTGTGTTCGAGTCTTTAGGTATTTGCTCGTTAACCCATATGCTTCCAATTAATTTTTGTATCTGTGTTGCTAAGTATGATCCTGCCAATTTAAGAAGTTCCGAATTCATATTGTTTTCCCCTAGTGATTTGTTGTTTTTCAAGGAGTTGATAATTATTTTATTTCGTCAAGACTTGGCTCAAATATCTCTGGTTGCACTGTGTCGTATATTATTTGTTCATGCATATCATTCCAGTTCACACTCTTGTGTCGTCCAGTAATTTTTTAAAGTGTTTTTTAAAACTATCAGTTATGGCTTGTGCTTCATTGATTAGGTTTCCATTATCATCAAACATGGTGCAGTTTTGCACTTAATATCCTTCTTTGACCGATTTACATTGCTTAAAGAACAGTCTGAGATTCATTTTGTAGTTTTCAATATCCTCAATCGCTTTGTTTTCTGCTAATCTCTTTTGGCGACTCATTACACTGTTGGCTAGGTTTTTCGATTTTTTAAATGCTTGTATATTTTCCTCCGTTTCATTATGTAACATTTATAATCTACATATATTTCGAGTTTTTTTGCGTCCTGGCTTTTATCAAACCAATGTTTTTTGAGTTTTGGGCCTTCTTCTTGAAGGATACTTGCTGCTTCTGTAACTGTTCCTTTTATTTTTTCCCAAGTCGATCCAACTTCAACTTTTGGTGATTTACTTAACTCACTATAGATTTTGTCCTGATACCTATTTAATTATTTTAGGCCAGTAGCTTTAATCCAGTTGAACATTTTTAACTCCTTTTCTGTTGTTTTTTTTTCCCAAATAACTGATAGTTTTTCGGAAAAACCTATAACTAAAAAGTAGTGGTCCGTGTCTCCATCCGCTTCCTTATAGCTACTTAGGTTAATGATACAAGATTTATGCCGCTTTTCTATTATTATGTAATTGATTTGGCTCTTATTTATTGTGTTTGGAAATACCCATGTTTGTTTGTGGATATTCTTTTTAGGAAAAAAAGTACTACTTACCACAAGGTGTTTAGATACTGCAAAATTTATCACTCGTATGCCATTGTCATTGGACGCTATATGTAGGCTTTCTTTTCTAATACTCGGTATATAGTTGGACTCACGCCCCATCTGTGCATTAAGATCTCCCCCTATGATCTTCACTGTGTTGCCAGGTAACGATTTATATGCGTTCTCTAGGCTTTTGTGGAATTCGCTTTTTGCATCATTATTTTTGTCTTCCGTAAGCGCATAGCAATTTAGTAATGCGATATCACAAATTTTTCCTTTTATTTGAATTGTGCATAATTTCTCGTTGATTGCTGTACATTTTTTCGCATTAGGTAGTATTGAATCGTTGATTAGAAAACTGACATAATTTTCATGTCTGTTATTTTCTGTTCCGCTGTAGAAGATCGTATAATTTCCGGACTTAATATTGCCGTTACATGGCCATCTCACTTCTTGTAATGCTACTATTGATAGCCTAAACTTGTTCACTTCATCAATTAGTATTCTTAAAGCACCTGGCTTAAATAAAGTTCTGATATTCCATGTTCCGATCCTTAATTTCTTGTTTTCCTTTTTCCGTTTTGATTTTCATTGAGATTGTCTCAAGGCTTGGTTTTTTGATTTACCACAATATGTTTTTTACGAGGTAGGGTTGTTAGTTCTACGCTCAACCCCCAACTGAATCCTGAATCCTCAATCAATTAAGACCAGGGGATGACTATTGCAGTTTCTGTTCCTGGTTATGGTAACAGAAACTGGGCGATGGGGATGTTACTTTCCCAACGCCAAACTACTAAATAATAAAAAATAAAAATGATTAAATTGTTAATACTTGTAAATCTATATATATATAAATTAATTGCTGTTCGTTAAAAAAAATTCAATTAAATTAAAAGTAAAATTAAAAATCAATTAAAAGTAAATTAAAACTATTGACATATAAAATGGATTTGATTGCTAAGTATTGTGAGTTTGGTGAGACACGCTACTGGATGTATTTTGTAGAGTGGCAGAAACGTGGATTGCCACATGCAAATATTTTGATTAGGTTGGTTGTAAAAATTAGACTAAATGAAGTTGATGAAGTCATATCAGCTGAAATCCTTAATTAACAAGTAGATCCTGGCTTGCATGAGATAGTTATCAAAAACATGATACATGGTCCATGCGAAATACAAAATCAAAATGCACCGTGTATGATAGATGGTAAATATTCAAAGCGCTATACACGGACATTAATACCGGAAACAATTACTAGAAATTATGGTTATCTACTCTATCATCGATGATTACTAGCAGACAATGAAAGATCAAAAATTTTCAAAATAAATTAACAAGATATTGAAATAGATAATCGCTGTATTTTTCCATATTCACCGATTTTATCAAAAACTTTCAAAGCACACATCAATTTTGAATCTTGCCATTCAGTAAAATCTATCAAGTACATATGTACATATATAACCAAAAGAAGTGATATGGCTGTGATTGGATTTGGTGCAAAGAATTCAAATGATGAAATAACCTAATACCAAATGGGCCGCTATGTTACCAGTAATGAAGCATTTTGGCGAATTTTTTCTTTTCCAATTCATGAAAGATACCCCACAGTTGTTCACTTAGCCATGCACTTGGAAAACGAGTAGAGAGTGTATTTCACAGCTCAGAATTCAGTACAGAGAGCTCACCAACCACCATCAACTACCTTTACCATTTTTTTCGAGACGTGCCAAAATGATAATTTCTCACAAACACTGCTATATTCTAAAATGCCAAAATATTATACTTGTAATCAAACAACAAATAAATGTATGCGAAGGAAACAAGGAAAACCAGTTCCAGGTTATCCAGGTATATATTCAACCGATGCAATAGGTCGAATTCATTCCGTTCATCCAAGCAATGATGAATGTTTTTATTTACAGCTGCTATTAGTCAATATGCATGGCTCAACATCATTCCAACATTTACGAACAATTGATGGTGAATTGTGTGGATCTTACAGAGAAGCCAGTTATCGTTTGCAACTATTAGAAAATGATGTACATTGGGATCAAACTCTCAATGGTGCTGTAATTTCATCACAAGCTCATCAAATATAAAAATTGTTTTCCATTATTATATATACATGCTTCCCATCAAAACCAATTTATTTGTGGATAAAATACAAAGATAATATGCGTGACGATATTTTATTTAATGTACGCAATAGATCAGGGAACTGAATTTACAAATAAGTGAAGTAATTTACAATCAAGCATTGATTTCCATTGAGGATATGTGGTTGAAAATGTCAAACAAGTTATTATGTCAATCGGGGATGACCGTCATTTGGCAATGGCAAAGGTTTTGCAGTGATGTAAACTAATAGTGTGGGATGAATGCACGATGGCGCATAAAACATTTTTAGAGGCTTTTGATAGAACGTTAAAAGATTTACGGAACAACCAATTTAGTGGCGCAATGATTTTATTATCAGGAGATTTTCACCAAACATTGCCAGTGGTTCCACGTTAAACGTAAGCTGATGAACTGAATGCATGTTTAATATCCTCCAATTTGTGGAAACATATCATGTTGCAAAATGATCAATCTGGAAACATATTCTCTAAACAACTCGTTGATATTGGTAATGGTTAATTTCCTATAGATGTGCTGACTGGCTACATCACCTTTCCTGAGAGTTTTTTCCAGTTAACGCAATCAAAAGCTAAACTCATTCAAAAAGTGTTTCCAAACGTTGCTCAAAATTACTTATTCCATGATTTGTTGAGCAAACGAGCTATACTAGCTGCCAAAAACACTGATGTAAATTAATTAAATTTCAAAATTCAAGACGTTTTGATACCCCGCATTCTAATGATTCCGACTGACGTACCATTCGAGTTTAAACAACTACAGTTTCCAATACGTCTTGCTTTCGCCATGACTATAAACAAATCCCAGGAACAGTCATTAAGTGTTTGCAGTATTAATCTATAAAATCCATGTTTCTCTCATGGTCAATTGTATGTTGCCTGTTCCCGTATTGAAAACCCATCTGCTCTGTTTGTTTACGCGCCAGGGAATCAAACAAAAAATATCGTGTACCATAAAGTACTACAATAAAGTTGAAACTTAATTTAGAATAAGTAAAAATAAAATAAAATATAATAAGTAGGTATCATAATAAGAAATCTGTAATTGTAATTTTTATTGTGATTTTTTAGTGACTATTAAAAGAATTTTAAGTGTTTTATAGTGATGGGTCGAACTGTTCAAAATTCGAACTCGACATGAAAAAAAATCGAACCAAACTATCAAGCATTTTTTACTGTTCGAAAATCGAACTTGAAAATATTTGTCGAACTAGACTTACTGGTCACGATAGTTCGAAAACCAAATATTTGTACAATTTTTCAAAAATTATTTTTGAAAAATAAAAATTGATAATGATTATTTAGAAATAATTAGACTATTGGCGATAGAAAGTGATAATCTGTAAAGGGTACGTTATGCATTATTTATAATAATAATGCTATTATAATAATAATGTTATTTTTCCAGTCGCATGTTAAACATCCACCCAGTACCGTATTTAGACATTTTGCGACCTGGCGCAAAAAAAAAAAATTGGCACCCCTCTAAGGGGCCTACCCACGGAAAATATATGAGGAGATAGATCCTCATGAACTTTTAGATATTCTAAAATCAATGCTATATTTATGTAGTAGGCACACCACCGTATGCCACACGCGATAACATAATACGCCTTATTATTATAAATAACCTATGTTTATTGATATTATCACAACAAATTTGGGAACTAATATTAGGTAGGTATATTAATAATATTCCGGATCACTGATAGCTATATTGCTATAAATACATTGATATTAATTTATAATACTGTTATTAAAAACAAAAAAAAGTAATAATTCCAAAATAATTTTAAAAGTTCAATAATTCACAAGTGAGCACATTTCCTACCACTAAATTTTGGCGCCCGAGGCAGTTTTAGCCAGTGCTTATTACCAGATATCAACACCTACTAAAACAATTTAAAATAAATTACAAAATTCTAACACATGAATGATAATATACCTTTACGTTTCAGTCCGGTACTGGGCCGTGCCGGAAAGGTGTGAATCAGGCTTTATTACAGAGGTCAAAATCTATTTTAGGTAAATCTAGTGCTCAAATTGGGAAAAATTAAGTAGAGGAGCTCAGTCCAACGATTTGAAAACTGCGTTCCACGTGCGCAATTATTTGACACAGACCCATGGGGGGTTCCCCCCTCTTCCCCCTCCACCAACCTTAAATATATTTTGATAGCAATAACAACATCCTATATGTTGCAATAGAAAATAAAAATAAAATAATAACTAACATAGGTAATTGTAGGCGATCAGGCAGTCTCATGAATCGATTGATATAATCATTTATTTGGTTTTTGTTTTTATCTATTTTTACTCTTTAGTGCGGGTAACGGCCTTAGAAGATTAGTCTAAGGTCGTGGTGAAGGCATTTATTTTTTTCCGAAATGACAATATCGTTGATCGCCAATATTAATAAAAAATCGTACAGTGTATAAAGTATAATACACCAAATTCACAGACATCACTGTTTATATTTTTCCAGCAATGACAACGTTGTCCCTTATCATAATCACCATATAATCTTTAATTATAAAATTAGTTTTGATATTATAAATCGTAAAATTAATTTTCCAATTGACGTAAATTGAAATTCACATAAATATTATTTTGGACATCAATTAGGATGAACGTGGCGTCCCCCCGTTCCGGTGAAAAAATATAGTTGGGGTAAGCAAAAAAAAAAAAAAATAGTAGAGGAGCTCCGTCCCCCTGCGTACCCCCCGATTCGAGCATTAGGTAAATCCATGGTAATATTCCGATACTGCGACTATGCTGTTAATAAAAACATGTTTACAACTTACGTCTTACATTATAAATTCTACTAATCATTATGTATTTGTGAATTATAGTTATTATCAGTGGCGTAACTGAGAAGAAACCTAGGGGGGGCAATATTATATATTTATTATTACCAAAACCCTGTCATCCCTCCCCTCACCAGTTAAAACATATATTTATTGTATGTATTTTATACACTATATCTAATTTTTTTTTGATTTTACATGAGTCTTTTAACTCATTTTATGGTTTAGATAAACATAAATTAGATAGGTAGCATGCACTAGGTACCAATATTGTTAAATAATATCCATAAGAGTTTATTAATAAAAGGTGCTATTTGTACTGTTGGATTATCTGGGGGGGGGGGGGAATTATACCTTTATCTCTCAAAAAATTGTCAGAGGGGGCACTTGCCCCCCTTGCTCCCCACAATTACGCAACTGGTTATTATTACTATATTTTTTATATATTATTAAAATATACTGATTGTATTGTCATGTTACACTTAATACTCAATACTCAATGAATATTTTTTAAGCTACAAGACAACACAAGAGAGCACAATATTGGTTTTGAAAAATAATAATTATAATAAGAAATCATCTAAAATTTAAATGTATTGTTAATAATATAATTACTTAGACTTAAAAGTTAAAATGTAGAATAGGTAATACGAAAACTTAAAATACAATAGTAATTAATAATTATTGTTGATTTAATTTGTAGGTAGGTACAATGTACATGATATGTATTGAGTTTGAGTTCGACTTAAAATCATAATAGGTTCAGTTCGGTTTAGTAGAAAATATGAAGGTTCGGTTCAGTTTGAGTTCGAAAAAATAATTTAAAGTTTGGTTCAAGTTCGGTTTGATTTAAAAATCAGAATTTGACCCATCACTAGTGTTTTATAATTTTTATTTTTTGACATATTGTAATTGTTGACTGATTAACTTTTTTTTTTTTTTTATCTTACTAGCTGACCTGGTGTTCCAAATAGCAGAATTAGTATTAAAAAAAAATAAAAAATTATAGAATTGACTATTAAGTGGTACGAAGTTTGCCGGGTCAGCTGGTTAATATATAAATAAATAAACAAATTATACAGTAGTTATATATTTAGCCGTCCATCTTGAAAATGGACGGTGCATTTTTTTCACCAATGAGATAGCAATTTTAAAATGGAATCTATTCTCAACGATTGTCTTTACTATCATTGTACTTGATGTAACCGGAAAATACAGTGACATCTGAAATCTGACTTGAAACATTCCTAGAACAGAACTACAACACATAACATCATATTTTCAGTATCAAATTTAATATTATTTTACTTTTAATTTATATATTATTTCACTTTTAATTTATACTTACGGTCGATTTATTTGATAATTTATATGGTAGAATAACATTTGTCAGATCAGCTAGTAAATAAATAAATAAAAATTTAGCTTCAGATATTATTATAGTACTTTACAAATATAATAATAATCCCGGCTAAGCCATTATTTATTTATTTATTAAATGGCTAAATTGTATAACTGTCAATTAAAAGCCAAACTTTTTATATTAATAATTTACATTGAAATTTAAATATTTGCTTTGCAAAACATGTCTAAAGCTTAGAGTTATGTTTCATATGTAAAAATTATTTTAAATCAAAATATTTTAGTATAATTTAATATTTATAATATTTAAAATAATATAATTCCTTTAGAAACAAATAAAAAGAATCAAGAGACATTAACAAGACCAAGATTTTCACTTAAAGGTTATTTGTGTATTGTTATAATACAATCAAAATGCTTTGAAACAGATGCTGTTAGAGTGAAAAGACCTACCAAGTCAAGAAATATATTTTTTGCTTATGTAAATGTAGCAAAAAAAATAGGTAAATGTATTATATCTTTAAATATTTTTCTAAGTATTCTATAATTTTAATGTCCTAGGTTACCATTTAAGCACCCAGTTGTATATTGAACTTATTGTAACTAGAAAGACTGAAAATATTCCAAATGGAACAACTATTCATTTAATGGTAAATAAAATATAAAAAATAACTTTTTATTTTATCTTCTTTAACCTAAATTCTTTTGTAATTGTATGACATTTAAATAAATATATTCAATAGTGGCTTAAAAATATTCATAGATGTTCATTATATAATAAACTATTATGGCACATCAATATAACAATAAAAATAATCATTGTTGTATTAATTTAATGTATTCATATTATATTAAGTATAGATTTGTTTATATACACATTAACTGTATCATTTATTTTATAGGATATTTTTTATTTACACTCAGAATTACGATTATTTCAAGCTATAAATAATGTGACATCATCTTCATTGAGCAAAGCACTTATTACTCCACAAATTCATAACAACACTCTTGATTATTCAAAATCTGTTTTAAAAAGTTTTAATATAAATGTAAATAATTTAGGATTACATATAATTAGAGTATTTTAAATTTTTTTTATATATTTAGAGTTTAACATTAAACAATAGTCAAAAGGAAGCAGTAAAAATGGCTATTACAATTTGCTCAGCAAAAGAACCTAATGTAGGTTTGATTATTGGACCTCCAGGCACTGGCAAAACAAATGTAATCTGTAATATTATATTAACTTTTATGTCCAAACATGCAAAAACCAATAATAGACCTAAGCTTCTTATATGTGCTCCTTCTAATGAAGCTGTTGATGCTATCGTAAAACGAATCATAGAAATTAAAAAAGACATAAAAAGTAAGTTTTTTATTTTTACTTTTTTTTTTATAGATTATTTATATGGTAAAAATGTGGCTTGTTTGATTTAGATGAATTACAATTTAATATTGTTAGAGTAGGCAGTGGACAAAAATATGACCCACATTCTCCTATTGCTGATGTAATGCTGGACAATTTAGTAAAATATAGAATGAACAATCCTTTAAATGAACCTGATGTGAGTTAAAAAAAATGTGATGTTTATGGTATTTTTTTAATTATTTAATAGGTATTATTTTAAATTAGCAACCAGGCCAATCAAATACTTTGTCAATATTTACCAATAAGAGAGATCTTGAAGAATACATACTTAAAAATACTGATGTTGTTTTAACTACTCTAAACTCTTGTTTTTCGAAAACCATGGAAAATTCCTTTATGCCTTCAGCTATTAAGTATACAAAATGTTATAAATATAATAATTTTTAGTATTCTTGTTTGGATAAGTGAATATTATAAACTATTTGACTTTTATTATAGAACAATGAGTAGTTGTCATTTTACTGCTTGCATAGTTGATGAAGCTGGGCAAAGTATTGAACCTCTTAATTGTGTTCCAATATTACTTGGTATTGATAAATTAATTTTAGTTGGAGATGATAAACAGCTACAACCATTAATAAAGAGTAAAGTAAGTTGCATATCTAAAAATATATTTTAGTAAACAAAAATAAATATTTTTTTGCTTTAAATTTTTTAATAAGTTTGAAAAAATAATAAATTATTTTTTTTTATAAATCTTATTAAATCTTGAACCATTATTAATATCCTTATTATTTTAATTTAGTCTTAATTATAAATATGTCTTTATTTTGTTTTAGGTGGCTAAAGATAATGGGCTAGGTATTTCCTTGTTTAAACGGCTTAAAACATGGTTTGAACATAAGCGCTATACACAAAAAAGTTTGCCAATTAAAATTTTGGATGTACAATATCGAATGCATCATGAAATTTGTCAATTTCCATCAGTTTATTTTTATAAAAGTCTTATTAAAACTGCTCCATCTGTCAAGAAGAGAAAAAATCTACCATTTCAGCCATATTTAATATTAGAACATGAAAGTCAACAAGATTGTTCAGGGTATTTATTCTGTTTATTTATTTTTTTAATAAATTGTAATACATTCAACTATTTTAGTGAAATAAACTTAGGGGAAGCTAATATGATTGTGAGTTTAGTAGAGATTTTACTGAATTCGGAATGTAAATCATTAGACATTGCTGTATTAACACCTTACCATAAACAGAGAGAAAAAATTAATGTATTGTTAGGGAATAAGTAAGAGATTTTATTTTAAAATTATCTTCTATTTTTAATTATTAACACTTATGTTTCAAAAGGAAAATGTCATTGAACGTTAACACAATAGATTCATTTCAAGGTGGTGAATGTGATGTTCTATTGATATCAGTAGTTCGTACTAACGGAGTTGGATTTTTAGATGATATTTGTCGTTTGAATGTCGCTTTAACGCGTGCCAAACAATCTTTAATTATATGTGGTAATTTTAAGTCTTTAAAAGTGAGTAAGAAATGTTCTAACAAAATTGTCAATATTATGTTTGTATTTATACATGATTATAATTTTCATGTATATGTATTCAGGGTGAACGGGTATGGTGCGACTTATTAGAAGATGCAAAAAAACGTAAATTAATTAAAAAAGTGTCAAAAAATGTATTTTCTAATTCTAAAGCTTTGTTGACTATGATAAAATACTAATTTGTATTTGTTATTAAAAATAATTATTAACATTATGTAGTAAATTATAAATGTTTGTATTTTTAGTTTTAAAATATTATTTTTAATTTAAAGTTATATTTACTTAACTTATATATCACATTTTCCTGGTAAGACAGTTTTATTTTTATTAATTTATAGTTTATATTACATAATTAATACATATTTATATAACTCTCTCTTCTTTTTGGTTTCAGCCTTTAAGACCCTACCGCTAAATAAAAATCTTGCCATCTGTCCCTGTCATCTGCAGCTTCTCTCCATCTTATTCCTGGGCCTATCGTCTTTATGTCTTTTTTCATCCAGTTTTCCCACCTCAACCTGGATCTTCTTAAAGGTATTTTCCCTATAGGCTCTTACTTTATGACTTGCCTTATTATAAATCCTTGCTTACGTCAGGCATGGCAATCCCTCATGAGTCTTCTTTTTGTGTTTTCCTTAACTATATCAGTTCTCTAAAACAGCATTTGGAGTTCACAATTATGCAATTTTCTCCATTCGTTTGTTTCATTATCAAAGACTTTCCTCTCAAATACTCCTAGTGTTTGTTTTTTTTTGTTATATTTACATAACATACAAATTATTTGCACTTGGTGAACACCTTAATTCTGTAAAAATAATTTTAAAAATATATTCTGATGATTATATCAGTTTTTTTAAATTTTTAATTCTATACATTTATAAACTTTTTTTAAATGTACGCTGATTGTTAAATTGTTTATAACTTAACTATAACTGTAAGTTATAAATTAATATAATTGTGTTATTTAGTACAAGACATATGATATGCATATACATATACATATACATATGGCAACGGTTCTCAACCTTTTTATATTCTTGTACCATCTTCACAATTTGAAAATTTTTACGTACCACCTTACTTAATAACTCTTTTTTCTTATTAAAATGTATAAACTATTGCATATGTATAGAATTTTATTTTATTACACTACATATTTATGAGAATATAAGTATTTAATGCACAAAAAAAATAATGAAGTTAAATAAAATATATACAATTATTATTATTATGATTTACTTCAATGAGACGTTTGGTATTGTTTTGAACGTATGACATCAATTTCGGGCTCCATATTGATAACTTTCAGTCTTAAATCATTTTCTAAGTTCAATATATTTCGATACTTATTATTCGTATACATTAAGTGGGAAAATGTATTTTCGCACAAGTATGTTAACACAATAGGGCAGTGATTCTTATTGCAGTGATACTCCGTTTTTCATTCATGTCACCTTTAGTTACTAGAATCAAACACCGCGTCACCCTAACATCAAAATAATAAATAATCTTAACTGTGTATTTTAGAATAATTTTTGAAATAACAAAAAAAAAAAATACGGTACACAGATAAATAATAAGTACACCTACAATTTATTGAGTTGCAGGGTTCAATAAGCATTGACATTTTAAAGTTTAAATTTGCAAATTAAAAAAAAAAAAGAAAAATATTAATGATTTGTATAAAAACTGATGAGAAATTGGGCCCTGGTGGTTTTTACAAAGTTGAGGGTTGATGGTGGAAAGACTGAGTCTCATATTGTCTTTTAGAGTTGTAGAGCTATAATATACTATAATAATACTACATATCTAGTGACTGCAAAATAACTGACTAACAACCCCGGTTAAGTCGATAAAATAATCGATAATGCAGCGATTTCGTATTAATAATAATACTGCACGTGTTTATCGGATCTAAATAATATAAAGGTACAAACTTAAAGGTATGTTATTTACATGACAGTTGTGGTAATAATATGATTTTATTAAAATTAATTATTTTCTTATTTTTCCTTTTTCCGTGGAGATTTCGTGTTACCCCTACACTGCGACCATGTCACTCCGGTTGAGAACCACTGCATTAAGGATTATAAATTGTAGAGCTTGTGTAGATAACGCAGTATATTCTTGTTTCACCTCCAGCCAAAAATTTGAAATATTTTTGGTTTTGAAAGCGGTTTTTACGGTAGAATCACTAGTAAGATCAATGAATGATTTTTTTTCCCAAAATAACACCTGAAATATTCTTAATATTATCATCTTCGAAAGGGCTTATGATCCATTTAATTTCTGAGTTATCCTAAAGGAAATATTGTGAAACGTTGAATTTTAGTGATTATAGGTGTTCCGAAATGTCTGTAATTATTTTGAATTCGGCTGAATTTTGTTGTCTTTCCAAAATTTGTTTATTGTCTCGAATGCTGAAAGATCATTCTTGGATACTTGAAAAATATATAAATCCAACTTTATCACTAGCATAAAATATGTTTGTGTTCGATCCTTGCAGACTCATACTTAGAATATTTAAACGGTCAAATATGTCAGACATGTATGCTAGTCTTGATTGCGCCGAACATTTTCATATATCGATTCCGCCGAAGGGTTATATATGTATATAAGATTATAACATATGTATTATAATATTAAAACATTTTCGAATTTTGTAAATACATAATATTGTTTCCAGCAGATTTTCTACTAAATACTGACACAGTAAATAATAATTTATTCTACTCTACAAATTCTAATTTAAAATTGCTATGCTCTAGTGACAAAATATTTATAGATGGTACATTTTATAGTTGCCCAAAATATTTCTATCAACTATTTACGGTTCATGTTTTTTAAAATGGATATTATGTTCCATTATTCTATTTCTTATTGCCAGACAAAAGCACAAATACATACACTACCGCATTCAAATGTATTAAAAAAAATTGATCAGCTTAAAATTTATATTTCAATCCATCTACAGTTGTTACTGATTATTATATATATTATTATTATTTATTTATTCTATAAAATGTTAATGTTTTTTTTCTTAGTTAGCTTCGTGCCACTATACCGTCGTGCTAGATATGATATATGTATATTATATATAGTATATATAATGTAATGTGCATATAGTAATTTTACATGTATATAGGTCAACGTAATCGATAGGTTTCTTACAGGTAAAAAGACTTTTTCGGCGGAGTCGATTTACGTCCTATTCGTTGTCACAAAACAATTTGAACTTTTCTTTATCAATATCAATCAGAAGTAATAAAACATATATATATATATAAACAATATGGTATTCTTAGGTATATTTAATTCTTAAATTTAGATTTTTGAGCTATTTAAAGATTTATTTGAAAATTTAATGTTTTCTAAACTTTTTTTTCGTAAAATATCAATAGTATTATTTTGATTATACACGGTGTAGAAAATATATTACAAAGTTCATTATACATATTTTTTACTGATCAATGAAAAACATTGACCCTAATTTTTAACTTACGTCAACATTTTGGTTTAACTACATCAATCATCTTTAGATCTTCCCGACATCTTTTACTCAAAGTCGTTTTTTTGGAGAGCAATAGTACATTGGATTCAAGCTTAAAATATTGATACAGTAGGTAATATCATTCAGCAGTCCGTGTATTTCACCTGACAGGAGTTTTGCACTTTTTTTTTATTTTAAAACTTGTTTGTAATACAGTATTTTTGTATAAGAAAAACCCTGAAGAAATTTACCCAAGTACCTATTGAAATTATGTTGCGTATTTTTATATCAAAGGTTGTTATTAATTGTCCAGCAAAAATGTTTACGATCTACTATGCTTCAAGATAGAATTAATTCAATAGCCATAATTTATATTGAAAACGAAATAACTCGGCAATTGTTATTTGATGAAATAACGGATGATTTTGTTGCTAAAAAACCATGAGCTAAGACACATCAAATTTGAATACATCAAACTTATATAAATAGTTGGTATAATATTTGATTTTAATTTCTCACATATTAATAATTTAAATAATTTATAAGAACTTTATTTTTGTTTACATTACATGCAAATAAATAAAAAATAAAAATTGTGAGGTTATGAATTGGAGGACTACAGGCTAAGGACTAAGGACTAAAGGCACAACTAGAATACAAACAATTTTTAGAGCGAAACTTTTTTAACTAGATTTTTGGAGGTCTTGTTAACCATTCTCGACTATGTTTTACTTGGCATTGAAGACGCGTGTTCAGAAGTGTCTACGGGCGCAAAAATCCCAAGTCCAGTCCTGTAAATACTTGAGATGTTCCAGGTAACCGAATTATTATTCGACAGCCGAATACTCGATGTAATAATTAATGCCTTGTTTACACCAGGGGGTATTTAGACTTACTTCTTGGAGGGGGACTCAAATTTTCTCTTTAATTCAGGCTCAAAATTTACAAGTAACATTTTTGATAATATTTGTATCAGGTGAATCCTTAATATTTGTGGTTTTTTTTTTTTTTAATCTAATGCCGGATCCACTTAGAATGGTCTTTTGTGTAGTTCTTTTTTAACTCCTATCTGTGTTTTGAAAGTTTCGTTTGTGTTTTATCTAATTTTTCACTAAGTATGGATTGGGTCTTCGATCAAAATAATATATATTATTTATCGTTATGGGACATATAAACGTTATAAGCAATTGAACGTTTAACGCTATAAATAATTTAAACGTTATTCAATTTAAGCGTTTATACGTTATACAAATTTAAACGTTTAAAAAATTTTCCGTTTACCGTTATTGACAATTAAAACGTTATGATAAATTTAGCATTTTGCATAATTTAAATTAGTGTAAAATTTGAAACGTTTTCAAATATCGGTGTAATACTATAAAATAAATCATAATTTTTGTATCTTAATAAAATATCCATTATTTATATAAAAATTGTCTTGGTCTAAAAATTCTCGGGGGGGACGATTGCCTCCATCGCTTCCTCCCCTCAAATACGCCATTGGTTTACACGTGACGAGTACTCTGCCGAGAGAGTCAACTCGACCGAGTACTGTCTCGTGTAAACTCAAGGAACTAGTACTCATGCCAGTAAAATGAACCAGCTAATGAATAGAAACTGTTTGTATTTACTCGGCCGAGCGACTAACGCCACTACCAAAATTGACTGTACTCGGCGTGTATAAACCGCCATCCGAGTAGATCGTGTAGTGAACTTATGTGTCACTCGGCTAAGCAAATAAATACGTGTAGACGCTGACAGTCAATTTCGGTACCAGGGGCGCAATTTCAATGAAAAAACTAGGAGTGCCCTTCTATCTTTTTCATGTTCCTTAATGGTTATAGACACCGGCAACCCGTACAATTCAACAGTTACTAAAATATTTGGTAAATATTTAAATATTTCTAATTTAAATTATTCACTTTGATTTTATATTTTTATTGCGCGTACAATGAATTACCCGCCTGTAAACAAAAATGTTTCATTACATGATCACATTTAGATTCTGAGTGAAGCGATTTGGTAAGAATATTATGGTAATATAATGATGTTTGTATTTTATTTTTTTAATACTTTTTCGAATAGAAATACTGGTCCAAAAGTTTTTTCTAGGAACTTTTTAGATTTTTAATTGGCATGTGATGTTACTTTAGATAGATCATTTTTTTAAATCATAATAGTTTTTCTAGGTGTGAGGAAAAAACTGTCTGAAACGGTAAAAATTCGTTGTAAATAAGATTTTCATTTTTCAGATTTTAGTTATTTAGTCATAATTCCAAAAGTAATGTGGTTAGAAATTTGAAACTCTTACTTTATAGCAAAGATATTTTTTTTCGTATTTGATAAAATTTTCAAAAACCGCATTTGATTTAAATATAGAACTTTAAAAATACCTAATTTTTTGAAAGTCTACTTTATAAAATTTTTATTTTTGTATATTAAGTAAAAATGTAATATCACTTAACTCATATACGAGTACTTACTTATTTACCGATACTGAAAAAATTTGAAAAATATTGTTAGTCTGAAATTTATTTCATAAGCGTAAATTTTTATACCTACGATTTTTATGGATTTTACTGATTTACATTAATTTTTAACATTAAATGTTTATTAAAAAAATTTGGACCATCCAATTATAATGAAACTTTGAATAATAATATTAATAATTTTCTTCTTCAGACAGTAAAATGTTAAACAGGTTGATAAAAACAGAATCTACCGATAATTAGACTAAAAATGGTAAAATATACTTATAAATAGTTGATTTTTATACTGAACCTTTGCTCAAAACTATTTTGATAAAGAAATGACTTATCATTTCTTTAAAACTCATTATATCTACTACTATGCTTGCCACTCGTCCCGGTGTCCCGACCGCATTTAAGCATAATGTACATTGTTGAGAACCCAATGAAAATACTGTTCTACGATTGGTTCTAATCCCAATGGGATTAGATAACCTTCGCTATTAATTATCTGTTATCAGTTATCAAATTTGATAAATCACGGAAATTATATTACCAAAAAAAAAAATTATTTGTTTATCAATCTATTATATTAATTATTTATTAAAATATTTAATAATTAATACCTAATAAAAATATAAAATAATGAATGCTATTATGTATTATAAGACCCTTAAGGTATATGTAAAATATCTAATATATAAATTTATCTACCAAATAAAGATACCAATTTTAAATTTAATATCAAATTTATATTTCAAGATAATACATTGTTTCAAATAAAATATGTTAGTTATGGCAACTAAAATTAAAAAATAATAGAAATAATTGTAAATCATATAATCATATTAACAAATAATATATCTTAACATTTTGTATTACTTATCAGTCTGTAAAAATCAAAAAAAAAAAAGGCATATCATTGTTAAGTTCTGCGATAGCAGTCGTTCGATGCACACGCACGCCGTGTATGCTCCGTTACTAATGCGTTTTGTTATAGCTATCTTTAACATCAGTGCTCTTTGGTATAAAAGGTGCGCAATTATTAAATTATACGACTGTTTACATTTAAATTACCCTTTAAGTTTTTACTTAACTTTCTTGTTCGTCGTTCAGATTATAAATTATATTTATATTCAACAACCGGCTAGTGCGATATACTTCGCATACGTCGTCGCTCTTCGTAGGTCGCCGCGGCGACCTTGTTATTGTTATACATATATATATAACACTCACCGTCGGTTATCGCTGCCTTCCCGTTTTTCTGGCTCCGTTATCTTAAAACGATAAACCGTTAGCATAGTATTTTTCAATACCAATTAAAATGGTTAATCAGAATAATCCTAATAAAAATAACAACACTGGTGTTAACTCCAACAAGCCGGTCAGCCCGATTAAACTTAATAAAATAACAACGAACTCTTGTCCAAGTAATGAATGGACTATACAGAGTAATAATAAAAGGAATCATTCTGACTCATCTAATCCTACCTCACCTCAAGCACCGGGTAATAAAGTACATAAAAAATTATTCTCGTCTTCAAACCGATTCGCAGTTCTTTCCCAAACCTCAAACTCAGACAATAATCCTACGGTCGGTCCGGACGCTATTCTGGACACAAACTCTAATCGTGAAGATGACCCAATGGATTCTATTTCAATTAAACCTCCTCCTCCAATTTTTGTGCGTGGAGTTGAAAACTTTCCAGAACTATGTAAAAGACTAATTGAAAAAATCGGCGTCGAAAATTTTATCTGTAAATCTTTTACTGACCGTTTAAAAATCCAAACCAGCACTCCCGATGCCTACAAATCACTTATCCATTTTCTGAAGGAGGAGAAGGCTGAATACCATACCTATCAATTACAACAAGATAAGCCAATACGTGTTGTAATTAGGAATCTACATCCAACAACTCCAATTAGTCTCATAAAATCTGAGCTAGAATTCCGTCATTTTGAAGTGAGATCTGTGACCAATGTTCTTCACAAAACAAACAAATACCCTCTTCCGCTCTTTTTCATTGATCTGGAACCCGTCCCTTACTCAAATGACATATTTAAGTTGACGTCTCTGCTTCATACAAAAATTAAAGTAGAGGAACCATTTAAGACGAAAACAATAAGCCAGTGTGTGAATTGTCAGGAATATGGTCACACAAGATCGTACTGTGGTTATCCGTCACGCTGTGTTCGTTGCAGCGCTTTCCATCTATCATCTGATTGTCCAAACCCACCTGGTACTCCGCCGAAATGCGCGCTCTGTCAAGGCACTCATCTGGCTAGCTACAAGGGCTGTTCAATATACAAGGACCTCTAACGTCGTAAGAAACCCACAAGTAACTTTCCATTTGATAATGTTAGAGATAAGTCACGCGTTGTTAAAGATAGCCATCCTCCAAATCGTACACATACCCATGAAACCACATATGCGCAGGCCACTTCAGGCCAAAATGATAACCGCCCCTCTCCCCCTGCAGCTCCCGACGTTAACAACTTAATGTCCAGCTTTCTGCAAGAATTCAAAGCTTTAATTAACCCTCTAATAGCTCTTCTTACTAAAGTAATATCCTCTCTTCTTGATAAAAAGAATGACTAACAACACTTTCACAAACCAATCTCTCACAATACTTCTTTTCAACGCTAACGGTTTAAAAAATCATGTAAATGAGCTCCAATTCGTGCTTCACAATAAACGTATTGACATTGCGTTCATTGCGGAAACTCATTTTACACAGTATTCAAATTTTTACATTCCTGGTTATAAGCTGGTGAAGGCTAATCATCCGGACAAAACTGCTCACGGTGGTGTCGTCATTTTCATCAAATCTTCAATAATATTTCAAACTCTTCCAAATTACTGTTACGATCACTTACAATCGTGCACTGTACTAATACACTTAAGTAATATTCCTATGACAATATCAGCATTATATTCCCCTCCAAAACACAAAGTTTCAAATGTAGACTTCCACAATTACTTTAGTACCCTTGGCAATAATTTTATTGTGGGAGGCGACTATAATGCCAAGCATCAAAGTTGGGGTTGTCGTTCAAATAATCCTCGTGGCTATGTTCTTCATTCCTACGCAAGTGCAAAAAACTTAAATGTACTTGCCCCTCCTGACCCTACCTATTGGCCTTCTTCTCCTCGTAAAAATCCTGACATACTCGATATTTTTGTCACAAAAATTACCTCCATTCTACACTCTTCTGCTGTTAACCTCCTGGATCTTAACTCCGACCACTCGTCAGTCCTATGTACACTCAAAACCTTTCCGCTAACTCGCTCTGCGCCACCTAAACTATTTAATCCCTCTACCGACCGTTTAAAATTTCACAACCTCGTAAATCAGGGCGTTAAGCTAAATGTTAAACTTAAATCTATCAATGACATTGATCTAGCTATAAATAATTTTACAAATTTGATCCAGTCAGCGGCTTGGTCATCCAATTCACACACACATCATTCTCTAAATCAGACTTCAGTTCCTTCTGATATTCGTCTATTAATTGCAAATAAGAGAAGGGCTAGAGCTCTTTTCCAACGTACTCGCCTTCCCTCTCTTAAACATAACTATAATAAACTCTCAAATCTCCTTAAAAAAATGTTGTCCAAACACAAAGCCTCTTTACTTGAAAAATTCTTGACGAATCTGTCTCCTAATGACGGCAGTCTTTGGAGAGCCACTAAAATAACATGTAAACTCAATTCTCCTAACGTACCAATTAAAAAATCAGATGGATCCTTTGTCTGCACCGACTGGGAAAAAGCCGAATTATTTAAAGATTTTCTTCGTGAGACATTCCAACCCCATCCTGAAATCTTCTCTCTTGAAAATAATCTTGCTGTTGCCGAGTCTCTAAATTCGCCTCTTCCTGTTTCTCGCCCTGTAAAACACTTTTCACCAAGTGAAGTCAAATTTATTATTGATAAGTACCCACAGAAAAAATCTCCAGGTTTTGATCTCATAACAGGCGAAGTGGCCAGATGCTTACCAAAAAAAGCTATAATACACCTCACCCACATTTTTAATTGTATTTTAAGACTTTCTTACTTTCCAATATTATGGAAAATTTCAACTATTATTATGATTCCCAAGCTTAAAAAACCTCCAGATACCGTATCTTCCTTCCGTCCTATTAGTCTTCTGCCTTTTTTCGCAAAAATTCTGGAAAAATTGATCCTTAAGCGCATCTTACCTAGTATCTCAAACTCGATTCTACCTGATAACCAATTTGGCTTCCGTTCTGCCCACTCTACCATTCATCAGGTACACAGAATTATCGATGCCATCTCGTACTCACTCGAAAAAAAACAGTATTGTACTTGTGCCTTCTTAGATGTGTCACAAGCGTTTGACAGGGTATGGCACGATGGTCTTCTTGTCAAATTCAATAAAATCTTGCACCCTGTATTTTACCTAACTATTAAATCATACCTGTCAAACCGTCATTTTCAAATTAGATTCGGTAATGCACACTCAACTATATCCAATATTTCAGCCGGTGTTCCCCAAGGGGGTATACTCTCTCCCATACTTTATAACATTTATGCTGCTGACCAACCTACCACACCAAACACTTTAATAGCTGATTATGCAGACGATAAGGCAATAATATCTATCAATTCAAATCCGGAAATAGCTTCATACAATCTTCAAAATCACCTAACCCTTATGGAAGACTGGTATACCAAGTGGCGAGTTAAAATTAACCAGACAAAATCTATCCACACTACATTTACACTGCATCTCTCTCCATGCCCCGAGGTATCTATATATGGTACTCAAATTCCTACTTCTTCCACTGTCAAATATTTAGGACTTACACTTGATCGCAGACTTACCTGGGCTCCTCACCTTAAATCTAAAAGACAAAATTTTAACCTACGGCTGCGCTTGTTAAAAAGTTTCTGCAATAACAATAAATACACAAACATTAAAACTAAACTTCTTATTTATAAATCTCTAATCAAGCCCATCTGGACATATGGCATACAGCTCTGAGGTAATGCAAAAAAATCCAACATCAACAAGATTCAAACTTTTCAAAATATTGCGCTAAGGAAACTACTTAATGCCCCACCTTACGTCTCCAACCATTCTATACAACAAGACCTCAGGATGAATTCCGTCAAAGACGAAGCAAAAATTTACTATTAGCGTTTTCACAGTAGGTTACCCAACCATCCTAACCCTCTTATAAAAAATCTGGCAATCCCTTCGATTCCGGGTAATCCCGCTAGGCGTCTTAAACGCAACTGGTGTCGTGACCTGCTAAATGCATGACCCCTAGAAAATCCCCTTACTAATCTGAAACAAAATAGGTAATGTCATCATTAGGTGGCTTCTTCCGTCATATTTTTCATGTTTTTATTACTCTTATCAAATTTACTTATTGTTCTATGAATAGATTGTAAATATCTTGTAAAAAAAAAAAAAAATATCATTGTAAAATCAATACATTCATCATTTCGTTCAGAATATAAAATATATACATAATTATACTAGTTAAAATATTTATCCTGTAAGTATTAAAAAAAAGAAAATATAAAATATAATTAGAAATTCAACTTTTCTACCTATAAAAAAATATACATATACTAATACTGTAGAATACATTAATAAAACTTTTAAAATAAATAATTGTTATTCATAACAACAAATAATACAAATTAAAATTGTGTACAACTGTTCTGTCTGTAAAAATCTAGAAAAAAAAAACTGTAGACTTTATTAGCAAACAATTCGTTGGCCATTCGGAATACTGGATTGATAGTTCCAATGATTAAAATTTAACTCCCCACATTAAGAAACCTAATTATTGATATCATCCATTCATGATATGTTTGATCTGATGTTAACGGTTTTCCCAATTTCTCTAACAATGTCATTTGTATATTTTTTTGGAAATATCATTTTGTCAAACTTCAAATTCCAAATAAAAGTTAAAAGTTTAAAAGCATTAAAACGTCTTTCAGTGGCGTAGCCAGGATTTTTAAATGAGAGTGGCTAATCACTTTTTTGGATAAGTTAGGTAAGAGAGGATATGATAATTCACCTTTATCCTCCCCACACCATCTACCACCAAGTTTTTAAATTTAATTAATATATATTATATTTATTTATTATTATATTTAAATTTATTCTTTTTCATTAGATAAAGTTGCCAGATCACTTAAGCGGTCTTGTGACATTGGACTTTCTAAAGTAGTTTTTAATAATCTTAAGTTTAGAAAAACTTCGCTCAGCCTCCGTCGAGATAATGAGAATTATGAGCATAAAGTTTGACAAATAAATCTGATTCCGAAACATCTTTTTCATCGCCTAATTTTAAAAACATGGCAAGATCCTTTCAATACCATAAAATATCTTCTTATGTAGACGTTAAAGTTTTCCAATTTTATATAAAAATCCAAAAATATTATTAAAATATGATTTTTCAAATATTTTTTTTTATTAACTGAATTGCATAATCCATTAGTTCTAAGAAGTATGAATATCAATCCATTATCTGGATCTGTTGTAAAATTTGTATTACCTTCGTATTTAAACAAAATTTTTTTCGGTATCGAGCAGCTTTAAGTTCTGTTTCATCTCCAAAGAGTCTGTAAGCTCTTTTGATTCAAATTTAGCTTTATTAAATCTCATTTTTCTGAAGGTACCTACTTATACATAAACTTAGTTGCATATGTATGTATACATATATATTAGTATTTGGACATTGTATATTTTTACAATATTCACTTCTTGCAGTAAATTGTACCAATTATTCAGTTAAAAAACTCGAAGTCCCTAGATGTGCGAGATCCTAGGTCCTTTGCGAGTGTCTAGTTTGTCCTTCCCTCCGCTGGCTCTTATGCGAAGCAAAAAAAAAACTAAGTTTTAAATTTTACCATTTTTGTCCAGTGATTATACTCTGTCGAAAGTATTTTAAAAGATTGGGCGAAATAATGCGAAACAAACGTGTAATACTATAGTCGTACTATGGTATTATATATTGACTACTTTGAGAAAAATATTTTTTGTCGCCTAGTGAAAATTCCTTATAAAATGCACTGACCCTTTTGGTGAACTCAAAAGCAATTTTTTTGGAGAACAAACAGTATATATATCGCCTCCTCGTTGTGTTCTCTGGATAACGTTAAATGATACTCAAATATTACAATACTATATAATTTAAAATAAAAGTATATTACAATAATATATAATTTAAAATAATCATTACGAACTTAATTTTAAAATTATCTAAACTAGTCTAAGCGAAACGGGCTATGCTCTTACGGACTATCGTTATACCGGAAAACCGTATTTTGTAGGTAATAAAGGAAATAAAGGAATATTTAAATTTTTCTAAAAATGTTTGTTTACGCTAATGGATAAGACAAAAATGTTAGGCCCTTCGCGGATGTGATCAAATATTCGCCTATAGAATTTACCATTGATTATAAATACTATTATAGTATTTATAATCAATGGTATTTACCAATGACAGACATCCATTATTCGTCAACATTTAGTTATTAGGTATCAAAGTTTTAAAATATTTAAATACCAAATAGTAGTATAGACATAGGTGTGCGCAGATTCCTGTTTCCGATGTGGCTTTTATTTTTTTGATCACCCCCCCCACTTATAAAACCCCACCTTAAAAAAAAATAGATATACAAAACATAGTAAGTAGAAATAAAATTTATTAGAAAAACTGATGTACAATCTTATTATCAATGAACGCCAGTCTCGGCAATTTTTATTTTTTTTATAATTTGATGAAATTGATAAAAAAATTTCTATTTTTCAAAAAAAAGAGATAATAGCCCTTTTTACTTATGTACCTAGTACATAGCTAAAAAAAAGTCTCAGGTGTGGCTATAGTCCTATAAGCCCCACTCGTGCGTACGCCTATGAGTATAGGTACTATTTTTGTACTTACACATACACACGAGCAATAAGGGGGGGGGGGAACTATAGCTATATACTCATTCAGTAGCTAAATATTTAATAATAAATAATATTACATTTAACTAATTTTACAGTTATTGGTCGGGATCAAACAGTTGGCTTACTATTTTTGAAGGTCTTTTTAATTATAGAATAGAAGAAATTAGAAAATAAAAAATCTACTTTATGATCCAAACAAGGCAGAAGTAATATTTCAAACTTTGTAAGTTACAATTTAACAGTAAACTTATAGTTCTTATAAGTTATAAGTTAATATTAATTTTAAGTTTAAATAATTATAACACGAAGATAAGAGGATTCGTTTTTAATATTTACAATACACAGCTGATAATAACTTATCAATAACTGTACTTATCTTTTTTAATTTAAGAATTTCATAATCTAATGCTTGAACCACAGAAATGTAAAATATACCCGTCGTATGGTTTATTTATAATTTTATGTGAAAGCCTTTGAACTCTTTATCATAATATGTGTGAGATCTGAGGAATTATTTATGGGTCGTCCAGTTAGTTTCGATAATGTGTGTGTAATTTTCTCTATATGTTATTTGTTAGAAAGTTATTAGTAAACTGTGTCCATTGTCGACGAATTTCTGCAGTTAATAATGGACAATAAAGACGATGAATTACCTGACAAAGATGCGGCCAAAGAATTTTATGCTAGATATGAACCCAAAGAAATACTGGGCAGGTGTGTTCAAGTATTTTCATTTATTAATCTCTAATAATTAATTTTTTTTGTTGTAATATTTGGTTGCATTTTAATCCTTTATTTTAAATTCAATCGGTGTTTTGGTTATATTCTAGAGGTGTCAGTTCGACTGTGAGGCGGTGTATTGAAAAAGAGACTGGAATAGAATTTGCGGCTAAAATTATAGATCTCAGCAATGATCCAGAAAGCAGAGAAGCTACTATGGAGGAGATTAACGTACTTAGATTGGTTATTGGACATGAATATATTAGTAAGTAATTATTTTATTTATAGCAATATTCATTTTTAACTCTCCAAATTTTTTAATTTAATTTTAGTACATTTGCACGATGTATTTGAGTCAGAGACATTCATATTTTTAGTCTTTGAACTCTGCAGAAACGGTGAATTGTTTGATTATTTAACTAATGTTGTAACATTATCTGAAAAAAAAACCCGGTATATTATGCGGCAATTATTTGAGGCTTTACAACATGTTCATAAGCAAGGTGTTGTGCACAGAGATATTAAACCTGAAAATATTTTACTTGATGATTCACTTGACATTAAACTCACGGATTTTGGATTTGCAAGTGTTCTAAAACCAGGTCAATTACTTAGAGGTAAGTTGACAAAGAATAATTAAAATAGTTACATATTTTTCCTACAAACATCGAAATGTATTAGTCTTTTAAATTGAATTATTTTCTATAATTATCTATAGTTATTATTATACTTTTATATTTTATTTTAATAACATTATTTATTTCATATAAGAAGTTGTTTTGCAAGATACTTGAGGTGAGAACTACTATAATACCCAAACTTATATAAATTTGTTTATTTTTTCAATATTTTAACACATTTTACTAATTAATTTTATTTTTAAATAAATGATAATTTTTTAATGTCCAATCTTTTTTTTCTTCTAACACTTTTTTATTTTATTTATTATTTAGATTTATGTGGTACTCCAAATTATTTAGCACCAGAAGTATTAAGAGTAAATATGTTTGATGATGCTGAAGGATATGGATTCTCCTGTGATCTGTAATTATATTGTTAAAATAATTAATTTATACCTTATTGTTAATATTATGGTTTTCCTGCATTATCTTAGTTGTATAATCTGGCTCGTAGCCAGATCAAATCATCAAGTGGGGCAAACCAAATTTTAGAAGGGATATTAAAAAAAAACAAATAATGCATAAAATACCATTACATAGCACATATGCATTTTTTATAATTGTTGGAGGAGCAACGATTATGTTCGGGGGCAATGCCCCTCTTGTATCCCTATGGCTATGGGCTTGTGTAGGATTAAATTATTTTGTTAAGAAACTTCACAGTAAGTTTTAGACTTTTTATCTTAATGAATCTCAAACTGGAAATGAAAACAGAAAAATAATCAGTAATTTACATAAGGGCACTTGGAATATCAGAATATTTTTAAATTAGGGTCAATGAAAATAATTATTAGTAAGATAACAAATAATAATTTAAACATCATAACTCTGCTGAAGATGAGATGAGTAGTGAATGGTATTACTAGACATAAAAAGTCAACAATTTTATATAGAGGATGTAAGGAAAATCAAACTTGCATTTTGTGTCAGATTTATGATAAATAATATATTGTTAACAAACAAAAGATTTTAAGTCATAAATGAATATATATATATTTCATATATGAATTAATGGGCAACATATTATAGTATTCAGCTGTCACTTACGAACTGAAGGAAAATATGGAGAAATTAAAGACATGTTTATGATGAAAATGAGTAGGTTTATAATTCACATTAATATAATAATTTGAGACATAGATGCAAACAAAGGACAAGAAAATATATATAGACTAATTATTGCCGAGGAAAGTCTTCATAGCACTTTCAATGATAATGGAGCTCGTCTCATGTATTTCATAATATCTCATGGTATCATCATCAGTAGCACATACTTTTAGGAAAAGGACATCTACAAGCAGACATAGATATCCTCTGATGCAACAATCAAATCAAATTGTAATGTAATAATACATAAAAAATATCATTCGTGGTTCAAGAATTTCTGAAGTTATTAAAAGAGCAGATGCAGATATAAAACAATACTTAGAAGTAGCAAGCCTTACTGAAAAGTTATTGATTATCTGGAAGGAGAATACAAATTGGAGGAAAACAAATATAACTTATGTAGATAAATTAAATAAATTCATTGAAAATTGTACAATATATAGGACAAGAACTATAAGAAAAGAAATATAGAACAAATTCTAAAATATAAATGATGAAAGATGGAAAACAAATTGTCTAGTCATGAAGATTAATGGACAAATATCAAAAACATAATTCAGCTGCAAAAAATCTCAAAGTAAAACTCAATCATAAAAAATAAAAAAAATAAATACTGGTTCAATAATGAATAGACCTATGGAATTCAATAAGAGTAACAATGCTTGCATAAAAATGATGCACAACCCGTTGGCTGAGTAAATAATAATAAATAAATAAAATAAAGTAAATTTTAAACAATTTAAGGAGTTAGCAAATAAAGTAATAAGAAAACACCAAAGACTTTATAAAAAAAAGCACTTGAACAAGTATTTGAATAAGATAGGTGTCTCTATCTTATTAAAATACTTGTACAATCTATGGAAGATTTTCAAACACTGCAAATGGCTTTAATAAGGTTTTATACTACTTACATTTTTCTTAAAAAATGACCAAAATGATCTTCTTTCAGAACCAAGAGATATAGTACAATATTTTAGAAAAAATATTGACACTATTCAATACAAGTTAGAAAAATTGAACCAAATAAATAAAGAACTGACCTATCATATGGCTGATTTAGAAGAAAAAAGACTGCAACAGATCATATTGTTAAGATAAGACAGTTAATGGCAAAAAATTCTATGAATACAATAAAGATCTTCATATTATTTTTATAGATTTAAAACAAACACATGATAGTATTGATCGTGAAGAGCTCTAAGCAGTACTAAAAAATTTAGATATTTCATGAAAACTGGAAAAATTAGATGAAATATGAAACCAACAGACACATTAAAAAAATGCATTATATGGGATAGAAGAGAAGCCTGAAACATTTGAATGTAAAATTGTGTAATGCCAGTGATTTGATAAAAGATTTAATTTAGAACGATGTGGATGAATCAAATTTAGAATATTGATGTGATATGGGTTTTAGAAATTTTTTTCACTCTTAAAGTTTTATCTTCAATTCACTCCTTTTTTAAAAAAATATGTTTTAAATAGCAATTTAAAAGAAAAAGAAAATGAAATAAGTGGACTACAATTAAAGTTTTGGTTACTACAAAAACCAAATGCCAATTGAGATTGAGCTAAAAAGCGTCTATACTAGGCATGTCGACTTCCTTTGATATAGACTGCCAGCGCGCGGGTTACGATCAGCAATATGTTAGGCATAATAACGAAGCCAACAGCCATATCCACATTAGTGCAGCTTTACCGATCGGTATAGTGAGGACGCACTTTTACGATAGAAAAAAATGGTGAGAAATGTGGAATCAGCAAAAGTCTTAATGTTCTATTTTGAGCCTGAAAAGAAGAAGAAGGATTATCATTTATAATCTACTAGGTAAAATTAAATTTAAACCAAAACATTTAATCAAATATTGTAGGTATATGTAAATGAGGTACATAGTATGTTACTTTAGAAACATTCTGTTATAGTGGTATTAAATGCACAATTGCTGGGTTGAACTTGTTTTTGGCAGTTTTGCTTTTTGGTCAGGGCGACCACTCAGAGAGAAGAAATTGTCAATGCCTCTAATTTATAATATATATATATGATTTCCAAAAATGTTTGCTTATATATATATATATCTTGTTTATTTCATTCTGATGATTGTTTAATATTTATATAATAAATGTTTTTTTTTCATAGGTGGGCATGTGGTGTGGTTATGTATACATTGTAAGTAATTTAATTAATAGTAGACTAGCTGAATAATATAATTCAAAAATAAAACTTTCAATATTTGAATTTATTACAGATTAATTGGTTGTCCTCCATTTTGGCACCGTAAACAAATGATTATGTTGAGAAATATTATGGAAGGAAAATATTCATTTGATTCTCCGGAATGGCAAGATATTTCTGGTAAAAATAATTAGTTTTTCAAGATAAAAATTATTTGAAAACATAAATATATGTATAAATGTCAATTATATTTTTTATTTTATATAAGTATAGATTCACCAAAAGATTTAATAAGAAAACTTTTAGTTTTGGACCCAAGTGATAGGTTAACTGTAAATGAAGCACTGGAACATCCATTTTTCAATGTGAAAGTAAGTATATACTATTTAAATAAAGGAAAATTTTTAAAATTATTGTTTGAATTCTAGATGTTTGATCAAGAAATTGCACCACTTAAAAGAACACTTAGCATGAGATCGACAAAATTCAATGAAATATCCCAATTAGCTAAACAAATAAAAGTACGACCATTTAATGCTCGTAAGAAATTTTTGTATGTTATTCTTGTTGTGCGTGTGATGGTAAGATTATTAAGATTATTACCGTGTTCAACTGGTAAAATTTCAGTGAATTTGGTTAAACAAGACCCCTACCGACATAAAATTTTAAGAAAAGTAAGTCAAATCTTTAATTGTTTTTACATTTATAAAACTGGTGATTTTAAATGTTTATAGCTTATTGATGCAATGGCATTCAGAGTATATGGTCACTGGATTAAAAAAGGCGAAGGACAAAATAGAGCAGCTCTCTTTGAAAACATACATAAGACTGAATTAAAAGTAATTTATATGAGTAATTTATCACCATCTTTGTAAACTTTGAGTAATATGATTGTTATATTTATGATAGTCATTATAATTTAATTATTTTATAAAAATAATCAACCTAAGTCTAATTTAAACTAATGTCTTCCGTTGTGAACTTCCATCTGTTATATTGTATTGTTGATATTAACTCTTAAGATTAAGTACTTGTTATTAATTCTAGTACAGTTGTTTTTAATTAGTTAAATATTAATAAAATATTGTTTGAAATGATTTTTATAGAAATATTTTTTTATAGACCTATTTACAAAAAATTAAACAATAAAATAAAATACAAATATAATGATAATAGGATGTTTTTTAAAAATATAGTTATTAATATATAAGTGATGTGATGAATGGAAATATCAAATAATTTATAAAACTAAATAATGGTATATTTTTGTTTGATAGATTTTAAAAAATAAAGTTATTTATCGGTATTAGCTGTTGAGTATAATATTAAAAACAATGAATATGGTATTAATTTGTTTTTATAATATTTATACTTTTATTTTAATTATATTAATACTTTAAAAATTATATTGTAATTTTATGTGTCTTAACACTAGTTTAGAACACCTTAAATCCTGTTGTGTGTTTTGATTACCAGTACATAGTTATAATTGTTAATATTAAGTTATAAATTATACATAGAGATATCAACAAAATATCATGTATGAGTTTTATGCATATTCATTCTTTTTTCTGTTTAACCGAGAGACCGGGAGGGTCTGATAAGCCCGCTTCTTCTTGTACTGGTACTTTTCAAAGTGTTCTATAAAGCTATGATTATAGAAATTGAAAAAAAAAATTTAATACACTTGGTTATAGATTTATTTAATTTTCAGAAAGAAAAAGTATAAGTTTTTTGTTATCATTAAATGATTGATTTAGATTTTTGATACAATATTTAAAAGATTCATTTTAAAAAGTTCTAAAACATTTAGTTACATTAACTTTATATTATTATTATTATTTTGTTTATTTTATAATAGGTATATAAAAACACAATAGAAATATATTATTAATATTTATACATAATTCAAGTGTCAACTATCTAATGAAATTAAAATTAATAATTCAATGGAACTAATTTAAAATTGTTTATTTATTATTATTTTTCTTCCTGATGTTAAGATATTTTACCTGCAATTTATATTACAATATTACAATATAATTCAACATAACATTATATCATTGATTATAACTACTAATATTTATAATTAAGGCTCGGATTTTAAAGCAAATGCTTTTTTTTTTTTTATATATATAAGGTAGAACTTTAATTTTTAAATATAAATTTGTTTCACGTCTTTCTGTTTCCAAATAAACCAATTTATTTTTGCTTTTTTTTTTGCATTTTTGTTGTTTTTTCAGTTATTCCAGCTGTGGAATTTTTATATGTTTATTATATTATAATAATAATAACAAAAAAAAAATATTTAATTAATAACAAATGTGAAAATCCAGAATATGGACTAAATGGTTGTATTGGATTATTATTGTATTTCAGCTTAATTGTTAAATTTATTAAACATATAGATTATCAATCTGTAGACAGTTAGATCATTGACAAAATGTATAAATATTATCTTAGATGCAGAAAAGATGTTAAATTAAGCTAATACAGATATTTCAACTGTAATTTCGGGTAAACTAAATCGTGTTCTTGTAAAAAACGAAGGCTGGAAACGATAACTAGACATTAATAATATACTGGTGGCATTTAATCAAACAAAATTAATTATTTTAGGTTAGATTTAAGTGAAACCTCTTGCATAAAGTGTGTACTGATAACTTCATTGGATGTAAAGCATTCGTTTTCTAAGTAAAAAAATATTCTGTCAGATAATAAAGACGGTTTAACTACAGTAAATCTTACAAAATACATGGTTGGTAATTAATTATTTTTTTGATTTAATTAAATTTTTTTATTCAGTTTTATAACTAATTCATGTTATTTTTTGGTCATGCTTTTGTTTTGCATTTTTTAAAAATACATTTGCTTCATTTTTGCTTTTTTTTTTATTTATTATGCTTTAAAATCTGAGGCCTATTTATAATCAGTGATGATATTCAACAGAATACTATATACTACCTATGTACTTTATAGCAGAATACTCAAAACACTGTTTAAAAATTAAATTTTAAAGAAGTAAGTCTATAGGGTCACTGAATACCCAATATTAAATAAATTAAAGAATAATTTTAAAGACAGTGACGCAACTATAAGAGTTTGGGGTTGTGACCCCCTCCCCAATTATGTAGTCCGCTCAAAGTTAATAGTTTACCAAAGTGGTCTGCCGAGAAGAAAAGTTGGGCATCACTGTTGTAGTTTACTTAACTTTACTCCATTCTTTCCACTTAACCCTTTTTGAAATGACATTTTTTCCATATGTATACCTCCCTCTTTGAAAATAAATTCTGGTCGGGGCACTGGTTCTTATATTACGTATTATTGTATTGTGCAGGGTTAACATTTGAATTCACACTACACTACATCCAAACATCCAACACTATTTACAATGAGATTTTAGCGTACACACAGAAAAGGTAAACTAGCGGTGACTACTTTTGAATATTTTTGCAATTTTCAGGTGACTAACGAAATTTTTTTTGGCGGCGCCACCACAAATTTTATTTTTAACAACAGGTAGAAATCATATACTCTAATATATATTTCATATTTGTATGTATGTTTATTTAAAATCGAAACTCCCCACCCACATATATTGTCATAGCGTTTCCTTGGCCCAATTACGGGTCAACGACGTGCAATTTTTTTTTGCATACCTATTCCCCCGGGTGTCCCCTGAAATTCAAGTTCCGCTCGCATGCGTACACACGCACGCTGCCACGCTGCTCACTGTACGGGGGAAAAACGGCCGGGTTTCTTGCAACGGAGTTTCTAGTCACCGGCCGCCGCTATCAATCCTCCCCTCCCCATTGAATATAACTGATCATCGCTCAACCATACGACTTACAACACTACTACAGCTATACTTCACCATTTCTATTAACCGTGCGTACAATAATATTGTGCGACGAGCCCACATTGCCAATTACACTCGATACTCGCGCGTAAAATTAAAACGTTGCCAATTTCATTGACCGCATTTGTTTCGGCGAATAAGTGCACATATTTTAAATACTACATTGTAGATAGATATGACCTGTTTTGTTTGTGTGTATATATATATATACACATCTGTATGTGTCCCTTTCAATAGGTATTATAGTACGAGATCGAAATTCAGTATATATTTTTCTAACAGGTCAATAAATGTTGATAATAATAACGAAATTTATAATATTTTGTAACATCGTATGATCATCGGTCTATTTGATTACCAAGCAAAAACTGTGGGGAGTTTCGAAAACAATAGTTTGACAATTTCGATTCAACGCGGTACACACTCGTAAACAATATTTCATACTACCTACTACTATTACTGAGTCGTATTGTGTGTACGGAGTACGAAGGCGACGTTAACACCGCAGTATTATGACAAACCAGTATACGTAAAATAATACATTATATTATACTGTATTATATTGTATATGTGTGTATACATATATATATATATAAGGCCAGTGGCGGACAACGTGCGGATAAACATTGACGAAAAACTACGCAGCTTTACATGCACACATCGTATTTCACACAAAAGGACGCAGGACAGCGTTTTGCCGCGCGCTCGCATTCTCCGAGTTCGAAGGTTTGAGTGTGTGTACGATCTACTGTCACCACCGCCATCCGAAGTCTGCCACCGCCACCGCCGTCGTCGTTGTCGCTGTGCCGTCACCGCCGTACGCGCACGACTCAATACGGACGCCGCTGGAGGCCACGCCTACCCGGTGGACTTGTACGCGTCGGATTGGATGGCGACCCGGACACGTGAACAACCGCCAGCGTGCAGCGCCCGGGCCCCGCCGATCATTTCGGCTTGCGAAAATCCTACGCGCACCACGTAGCCCGCCGCGCACCCGGCAACACACAGCCAGTAGCCTCAACGGCACACAGCGAAGACCGATCCGTGGGCACGTTATAACGTTTTTTTTCACTTTTTTTCCGTTTTTCTCAATTGACCGGATCGACGTGTGTGTTTGTTTGTGTGTGTGTGTTGTGTTTGTGTGTTTCCGTATTAATGTTCGCGTGACTGTGTGCAACCGATTTTCCCGTTTTAGTGAATTACGCTTCTTTTTGTTTACCGCCACTGCCGCCGTTGCGTGTGAACATAGTTACGAGTACTCGAAAATTACTCTGCTAGTTATTAGATTTTTAGAGTAAGAAAATTACTATCGGCAAGAAGAGGATAAAAGTGATTGTTAATATATTTTATTCGCTCGTCCGCGTAACGAACTCTTAGTTTCCTGTTCGTTCTCGCGCCACTCAACATGAAGCGGTCGCGACGAGCGTGACTAGGCACGGCAGGGCGTCTCGCGATTGTGTAAATGGTGTTAGCGTCCAGGGTACTGTGATATGTTTGCTGTTGACACGTGGACGACGACGGAGGAGGTGGCTTGCCCGGGCCAGCATGAGCATGAGATGCGGGCTACAGACACTGCTTGAGGCTGCGCAATTCGTCGAGTTACAGGAAGAATTCGAGAAACAACAGTTGGTCACCTTACACGCAGCTGGTAATTATAACAATATGACTTCTAAATTATTTTATAGAGAACAATATGGAAAAAAGAAAAAAATATTTTAATATGTTGAGATGAAAGAAAAACAAAATAAAAAGTTTAATTTTCTTTGGTCACGCATATTTTTTTAATGTTTACCCGACCTCCGTGGCACAGCTCTTATGTTGTGCACACCGTGTATGTGCATTGAACGGTGCGCGTTAGAATTCAAGGGGGGATGAGCATTTCGCAATGGGTGGAGGGTTGGTCCGGTGTGGAGGTGTGTGGATCGGGTCCCCCGGGGGCGGCGGTGGTAGTGGGAAACGAAGATTCCGTGAACGGATAGAGAGCGGGCGTGGCTGGGCGCACACTGTATTTGTGGAATGACCTTCATTGTCCTCTCTCTCTCTCTCGCAACGTGTGATGCGGTATGGTGGCCACTCGCTGCCGCCTTCGTCATTGCTGTCGCGACGGCCGCCTTTGCCAGAACGTGGATTCTTGCATGCGCGCCTAAAGATACCAGCGTCCTGAAGGTCACGTGCTGTGGAAAAACTCGCCCTCTACTTCATCTACCCGCCGGTACATACACGCAAACATACAGACTTCGTGCGAACGCATGTGAAGTATGTGTGTGCGCGCGTAAACATTTGCCACATGGCTCCCCTACCCGCCGCATACCGCGTCACAACCATTCACCCTCGAAAATTTTCCTATACTGCCGAAATTATATTTTTTTTTATTAATTTAAATTACTCAATGTATGGCGTGTATCGAATTTTCGTTGTGTAGCTTGGCTTATTTTCAATCGTTACGTTGGCCATCCTGCCACGTAGCACACGGTCGACCACGTGGAGTTCTCGTCTGGTCCTGTCAGTCCGCGTCAATGCGTTTTTGTTATTATTTCTATTGCATATTTGTATATTATTATTATTATTATTATTTTTTTTATTACTATTACTATTACTACTGTGCTACACGCGGCATCTCTCCCCCACTTAAAACATTGCGCGTACTCTGTACGTGCGTATAAACACGCGGTGTCGTGAGATCGATTTGAAAAGGAAACGTAACGCACCACTTTGTTTTTATTTCTTTTGCGCGTCTTTGTACTTGAACACCCCACTACTTTCTCTTTTCGCTCATGATAATTTATACATTCGATTAATAACTATATGTATATTACATTTATCCATAGTTAACGATATACATATTATGTACAATGCTGAATACTGATTCTTTTGGTGAAGATATTGTTATTATATAAACTGGCTGAGGTGAAAGTGCAAACTCTGGTTTCCGTAACGCCAATTAATTGGTTTCTAATTTTCCAGCATGTGTACTCGCCGTGGTTGGCGAACCTGAGTTTCTCTGGCTTACGTTTCCCCCCTAAACTCGAAGAGATGTTCGGACAACTGTGACCAATCTTTTTGTCGTTGTCTCTCTAGTTCTCTACAATTACGTCCCGTTGAAAGTTGTTTTCCTCGTCCCCTTGCCGTACGGCAGTTATGTCACGAATTACTCATATGTGATAGGTATTGCAAAAATGAATACAAAAACTAATCGACAGAATCGATCAGTCGGCTAAAAACTCATGGTGCTTCAGCGGTTTCCGAATAGTGGTTGTTCCTATGACCGACCCCCTATATATTGTGACATTAAAATTGTCGAAAAGATCAATCTGTAATAAGTTTTTATTATTGAACAACAAAATGCATTAAAACAGATATTTTATAGATTAGTCAACTTGGCAATAAAATATACAGTACCTCTGGTAAGCGATTAAATATACATTTATGTATGATACGTTTTTCTTGAACATCCGCCACATTAAGTCATTACACTGTACAACCAATGATGCTGTTGGCACGTTTTCTTTCGCTGTTGTATGCGTTATTAAGTTAATAAATTATACATGTACTTATGAATCGTGAAAGTGTGTGTTTTTGAAATATTAAGTAGATTAATTCATTGATTTATGAGGGGGGTGAAAAAAATTAGAAATTTACTAAATTATGTATTTACATTTTACCGGTTTTTTACTTAATGATAATTTCATTAAAAAAGGTAATTAAGACTTATGGACTTATTTTTAAGAAAAAAAGAGAACTAGGTGAATTAATAAAATTCTTTGTCTTTTGATAATGTTGTTATTTTATTATGTATAACCTTATGTTACTTACTTCATAAGTAAGAGATTATCGACAGATAAGATTTTAGAACAACATATAAGATTGTTTGTAATGATTGAGTTTTATTCATTTACATATGTAAAATATCGTTTTTAACATCACAAACTTTTTGATTTCTTGCGTATTGAAGAAGATGACAATTTTTATTATTGTATTGTCGCTTGTTTATGAAAAATAATATTTGCTTTAATAATTGCACTAGGTTTATACTAATATCTTATATTATTATAATAATTTACTAATATTATTATATTATTTAATACTAATTATATTTTAAACCATTTAATTCAACCATTTACACATAATTCAATTAAAAATTTAAATTTTCATAATTTTTATGTAGTATATCATTGAAAAATATTTGAAGTTTGGTATATGCGAATATATAATAATAATATCAAGTTCAATTAAGTGTATTTATTAATATGAATTTTTTAAAAATTTGAATATATCAAGTAGTTTTGTACAATTTTTTTCTGAATTTAAAATTCTATCGCTCGTCATAGTGAATTGTAATCATCTTTAATAGTATTATTAAAAATTTAAAAACCGACGTTATCTTCTAAGTCAACATTTCATCATAGTATTATTGATTTTAATAATAATTATGATTGAGATAACTATAAATATTTAAATATTACGTACTTTTGTGCTATTATCATTGGCTGGAAAACCATACTAAACTTAACTTTGTATGGAATCTCTTTAAATTATATGATTTATTTTTGTTGTTGACTAATACGACGATATTCATTCACTGAGATAAGTTGTTGTGGCCAAAATTTGCAAGATGAGACGAATGTTTCATACTGAGTTGTGTCCTTATTGTTTTTTATTTTCTAAAATAATTGTATTATGTGTTCAATGATTTTAAAATATGATTGTGACTTTTTAAACATATTAGTCAATTTGTTTTTTATTAATTTATATAATCTTCATTTAAAAATGAAATAAAAATAATAATTTTTGATGCTATATGAATTTATAATGCTAGTTTTTAAATAATTTTGAGTTGACTTTTTAAAGTACTCGTTATAGCCGAATTGAACTTATTATTATTTCTTGTTTTTCTTATCTCAAATTATTGTATTTTATTATTCTTAACCAATATAAATAATGAATTATAAATATTACTAAATCATTTAACTATGAAATATGATATAGAAATTATTGATTAACAGCTTTAAATTGTATTATTTTGTCTTTTACTGATATTGGACTTGATGTTGATTGATTATTATTTAGCTATTAATAACATTCCTTGATTTTATGTATATTTTCTATTTTCTTTATATTTGTATAAAAACTACACATGTACTTATATTGTTAAATTAATTTTATAATAGTAAATATGTACTGATGTGAGATTAAGAAAATTCAAATTAATTTACATTTGCTAAAATTATAAGCTTTTGTTATAAAAGTAATTATATTTTATTTTTAAAAAAATATTTTTTTTTAATTTTGCATATCGTGTTGTAGGACTATCGATATTATTTTAACGTAAATAACTAGATATTTATAATCACATTCAATTCATTGTACTTGTTTTACATAAATATATTATATACATTATAAGCATAGGTATCTAAATGTAATTATTATTAAAAAAAATGTCATACAGCTTTGTATAGAGTTTGCTATAATGCGATCGTGATAAAAAAATAATCCAATTATTATATCTTAAATTAGATTGTTAGGTATAGTTGTAACTAAAAAGACAATCATTATTAATTTTTTTATGATAATAAAATATTTTCTTAATTAAATGATAATTTAAGTTTATTTTTGTTTGTCTAACCTATTTATTTATTACAGTTTAAAACTAATTTAAAATATCTGCACTCAAATTTTACCCGTTTGGTTTAATTAAATAATACATTGTTACATTTCTTAATTATTTGTATTGTACATTTAGAATAATAATACAAGTCTACTCGAGCACACACACTATTTTTTCTCTACAAAAGTATTTTTTTTTTTTAATATTTGTAGATTTTTTTTTTATTTCGTTTTTCGTGCGTTTTGACTAATGAAACTCTCGTTTGCAATGTAACAGTGTATTGTCCTATAAAACTGGTTATTTCGGTAATAATACAATATTCGGATGATTTTCGTCTGAGAACGAGACTTCTTATTGCCCGTATTATTTTAAATACTATACCGCGCCCATTTAGTGCTTCTTTCAATGCCCGTGAAAAATAGTAAATCTACAGCGTAAGCAAATTAAAATTAGTTAATAAAATGAGCGCACTCATATACACATACAGTTAGTAACGCGCGTGTAATGGATTTAAATATTAGTCCACGTGGAAATAATGTCTGTAACTTCAGTTTCCGGGATTCCGTGTGTCATCCTCCCCCTCTGTTGTGTTATATATTCGCCGCCACCACCGCTAACGTGTGCAATTTCATTATGCACGTTTTTCTTCGTCGATAAAAACCACTGCTGCTACTCTACTACTATATATACCGGAGAAATGACTAATGTGGCCGTCCTTAATCTGACGTCACGGCGGTAGTAGATCGACGTTTATTTGAATAACGTGTGTACCGAATTTGTATGTGTATTTTAAAAAAAAAAAAAAACTTAGGTATGGTAGGTGTTATGTTGCGTTGCCCAGTTTTCATACTGCTTCTCGTTGACAATTGAAGTTTTACATTTTTTTTTATTTTAGTTTTTACAATGCCGTTCGTTAAAGAAAACAATGGCAAAAACATGGAAAAAAATTAAATAAAAAAGAAATTATTAAATCATCGAAATGTTGTTTTATGTTAATTAAGAAAAATAAAGTGTAGTATACATTATATCATTAGAAAGCCAACGAACGTCACTAGAGGTTAGGTGCTTTGGGTCGAAAGATACATGCCGTCGTGTCGGCCTGACTACGTGACGACGATGCGGTGGGAGTGCTAGCGGTTGGTGGCAAAGCTATATGCTGTTACGGGTTGTTCGGTGGCGGTGTTGGTAGAGGTGAAGGGGTCGCTATGCACGACGGCCGAAGCACATGGGCTCGGTTATTGTTGTTGCGCATGTTCTGCCATGCCGCCGTTTCCATCACTTCCACTCCTGCGTCGTCCGACCGACGACGTTACTGAGCAACACAACACGTTGTTGTCTACTGCTCGCAGCGGCGTGCTCGCCGCCCGGTACACGCGTACACATGCGCGCGCACAAACACAGGCACCCGGCCGCCGCTGGGATTTCAAGTAATCAATGCAACGTTGTCGCTTAGTGCGCTCGGCAGCCGCCCACCGTCGTACAAAATCGGCAACCGTCGAGTCGTGACCGTTTTTGAAGTGTGTATATTATTATTATAAAACATTGCGTGCAACCGTATGTATTCGTGTGTTAGCGTATGTGCACGCGCGTGCGTTTGCCAACTCGTTTTCTGCCGGTCGTGTTTTTCCACTCGACGTCTCCGCATAGTGGCCGGAGACCGATGCGCTTATGTTTGTTGTTTGAGCTTGGTTGTTTTATTTTTTAATTTTCTCACTTTATTCATACGAATCGGGCGGCCGAGAACGTTAGTGGTCCGAAGAGAAGACCTTAGTGAGGGAGGGGGGGGGGGCAAGCGTGTTAATCAGCAGCAAGCAGTCTTCTATATCGCCTTCGTGGGCAGGTGGTGGACTTGGGCCTCTGTCGTCTCATCAGAACGCTCGTCCGTGCAAGAGTATTATTGCACGTTGAACAATAATAATAACAACAACAACAACAACGAGTTCGGTTCTGGCTGTAATGTAACGGCGTATCATACCAACAATAAAAAATAATACGTCTGCTATGTTCTCCATGGTGTATTTCTCTGTACTCGTCTTGACCACTACGGTTTCTCAACCATCTATCCTCCTTGTGTCCGCCAACAAGGAAATTAATGTGATATTTTAATTTTTTTTTATTATTTCGAACCATGGAAACAAAAAAGCTGCATATAATTTTTTTTTCTCTTGATTATAATGATTAGCACGAGGTGAAGAATCGTTAGGGCTTAACGGTCTTCTTCTGTTTTTATTTTTCGGGATTTTTGGCTGCCTACACATTGTGTTAATATTGGCTTTTTATCAAACTGGCATAAGTTTGGTCTGAAAATGTAATGGAACGGCAACTGTATCCATTCTACTGCCCAGTCGACGTTCGTAGTAAATGTCTATGAGAATTGGTCGTCGGAATTCAGAATTCAATATGCCCGTGTTTTTTACCGATATTATTTTTAATTTTCGGCTGAATTTTTAATGCTATGTTATTTTTACATCGGCTACTGTCTACTACTTTTACTAGTTTTCGTTGACAGGTTAAATTGGTCGATAATATTTTGTACCCTGAATTTATTTATATATATAGTCTATATGTATTAGTTATCAAGTGCTGGTGGGTTGTTATTGTTATTGTTATCTCTATTAACAACGGGAATTACTTATATAATGCTAGGTACTGTCATTTATTCATAGTTTTGCTTTTGGCGTAATATGCTTGAATGAACAATTATTGACGTTACCGTTTGTCCATTTGGTGTAGTCATAGCGAACGTGATAAAATTCGCTTATTTCAAATAATTTATTTCCAATTTCGAGAATATTATTTATTGAAGTGCCCTTTTTTACTGTCGTTACGTGAATGACTATAACATCTACTCACAGCCGAATAGGTCCGAAATTTCGCGTTGACAGTGCCGATGATTATCATCGCGGGGTTCAGTACAATAATGTAGATATTTTCTCGTTAGAAAAGTTCAATCAAAAAACCTCAAGTTTAATTTTTATAAATATACAATCATGTGTAACTATTATAATAGTTATAATCGTCAATATTAACATATTATAAATTTGTTAAAACTTATAAATAATTGTTTCCCAAGTCAAAAATAACTTAGAGCCATAATTATTTTTTTAATATTGTGTTTTGTACGAGAATCTTATGTATTTTTCGTATTCACTTTTTTGGGATGAAGAATTACTCATAAATACTAAAATATTTTTATAACTATTTTTCTCTTCAATTTTTTTGACTCGATATAAAATGTAGATGATACCTTAAATCGATAATTTTTTTGAGTTACCCATCCAAGAATTTGAAATGTTATCGAAACTACTGTGTCTTTATAACGGGAAACCTTTCGGAGATTCTTCTTGTTCTACAGGACTAAAAATGATTAATATTATTTAAATCCTATTAATAATAATTCTGGCTTACTCATCTTTTAGTTTTGTATTATCCAACAGAGCCACAGATATTACAACTTATATTCTGTTCATAGTTATATTTCAAAAAATATGCGTGTACATTGGCCATCATACTTTCTCATTTAAATTTGTTATACACATAAATCATATATATATCATCGATTGACTTCGTAATAATTCCTTTTTCCATACACATCGTATGTCTTGAGTTGTTTGAAGATATAACTTGCAATGGGTTTGAATCGTATGTATATTACTGAAGGCTTAAATATATCTGAAATAAGAATTATTACTAATAGGATCATTTTTTAGTTAACTATGTTCGTTATCTGTCCTGTGAATGTAAAGCGTTTTTAAAACATCTTTTTTTATTTCAATCGTTGTTGCATACGTATCGAAACAACAGATGGCGTTACCCGACAGTTGTGATAATAATATAATAGTAAATACACGTGTTTTCGTAAGACTTAATTGTGAATACCCTTGTTATTTCTATTATTTTTCTTTATAATATACGTTATTTACAAATAAATCATTAATTTTTTATTAATCATTATGAAATATTTAATCTATATTTTTATTTCTGTTACAAAGCAATTACAAGTTTATTATAATTATGTGTTTGTGCTTTATTATTTAGAAAACTATTAACATAAATAATTAACCAAACATTGTTTGAATTTATATCAATTGGCTGTAGAACATAAATTGTATTTGGTTAGGTTTTGTTGTTTAGATTTTCAGTCAAATGAAATAACACATAATTTTTATAAATATTTAAAAAAGTATCAAAAGATAACAAAATCACAATTATGAAATATATTATGAGTTTCCTTCTTGATTTTTCATTCATATTTTAACTAAATTAATAAACAATTTTACTCGGAAATAATTGAAGCGAAACGAAACGAAAGCTCACTGCTTGAGTATCCTTGAGTTGCTAATCTCTTTTGAGAAATATTTCATTCAACGGACTTTCTAATAAGAAAAATTCATTTAATTGCATGAAATTAAAATTTTTTATTTAAATGATTTAATTATGATTAAAAAAATTAAGCTGACGTTGATAACTTTATTATATATTTATTATGATTTATTATAGTTTATGTATATTTGTTACTTATCGTTTTTATGGAAAATAATTTCTATTAAAATATTGTTTTCATACAGGTAAATGCTTTGGTAATAGTGTTCATTTATTTATGTTATTTATATTGCATATTGAATCTTGACGAATTATTAAATAAATTTGGTTGTGATAATTATATTTCTATTTTTTTCATTTTACCTTAATTATATATTAGATAATAATTTTACTTTTATGCATTTGTTTATAACCAATATATTGGTATGTACTTAGGTTTTTGGTGGCATTTGAATGGCATTGTGCAATGAAGTAATTCGTTATTTATTATTGTTATCAGTGCCATACACAGAATTTTGATTTAGAGGAGGGGGTTCAAATGTATGATTACTCAACTGTCATAAGATTAAGTTTGAAAAATAAAGATAGTGCTTTCTTAGTTCTTCCTTATATTAAGCATAAAATATAAAAAAAATGCATTAAAAAAAAATAACATAAAAATATAATTATAAAAATAATGGCAACAAAATACATTTTAATTTTGATCCAGTCTAATAATTGTACTCGCTTAGGTGAGGTTTTTGAAAATTGTTGTAGAATTTCAAACTCTTTAAGTTCTTTTTTATTTTTTGAATTTTTGTTTAGCTAATCCATTAAAACGTTCCTTCGATATGATTTATCGTAAGTACGAATTCAACGTTTCAATATTGGAAATGTTTTCTCTGGTGTGGCTGAAAAAATAATCTAATGATAGTTTGATTGTTGGTAACAAAATTTCAATATTAATCATTTATATCTATAGATTGGTTGTAAATTGTAATAATTAGGTCAATCTATGATAACAATTTTAAGCATGATTATCTACACAGATATGACCGTGGTTTTATGATACTATATTAAATCGTGAGTAAATATAAGAACAAATAATAACAAATTTGTCAATGGGGTGTGGGCTTCAGCAAGTTATCTCCCACCCTCTGCGTACACCACTTTCTGTTATCCAACTTTCGAAACTTAATGCAATCATTAGTGAAATATATGTTCTTAATACATGTAATTCCAACAGAATTATCTATTTTAACACTATAGAAATAAAAATAATAACAGAATTATATAATCGTATCATTGATTTGTAATAATATGTGATTTTTACAATAGGTAAATTTTTTCAAATGGTCTGTGGAATAATAAAAATATAAATAGCATTGGTTTTTTGAAGATTATTATTTTAATTATATATAATACGATCTTCGGAATACTTCGGAAGACAAAACGTGTGTGCGTCTTTTACCGTTAATTTGAGCAAAAAAATCGGCTTTGCAATATGCAAATTGTGGCGACACGTTTGCAACAAAAATAAGCTGGTTTTTGGCATGAGGAACCGGGACATGCTTCCAAAATAGTTCTCCTATCTCTTTCCTCCCCTTTTTTATATTGTTAATTTCACAGTGGTTTAAAAAATAAAATTAGGGCAAAAGAATTCAGTTAGTAGAGACATTTTGTTTTTTTGAAAATTAATATTTTATTGAAAGTTAAAAATTATGATGTCATATGGCATAGATTTATTATTATACTCTTAATGTTTTCCAATCGTCGAGATGGTGGCTATAGTAACTTCACAAATTAAGTTTACTATTAGGTATCTATGTCATACATACGACATCATAATTCTTAAGATAGATAGTGTAAGCTTTTAGTTATAAGTAGGTATAATTTTATAAATTTGTACTTGTAAAAATTAACAAAATTCTTTAATTAGTTCTTAACAAGTACTTATGGCATGTATTCAACATTTTTAAATTTTCAGGTAAAAATTTTTCTATAAAGATAACGTTTTTTATTGCTTATAGCCACGAACAAACAATTAAGATTAAAAAAAAAAAATTTACTTTTTCGTTACATATAATTAACACTGTTACCTATTTATGCTAATTTACGAAGTACAATGTTTGTATTTTATTAGGTATACTTGGTTGTACATATTTTTATTTTATTTTAGGTAGGTACCTACAACAATGATTCCGTTAAAAGCGCATTTGCTCTTTTAATAATAATTAGGTAATACATGTATTAATAAGTATATAATAATTAATATAATACAATAATGCTAATGAGATAAAGTTAATTTTAGTATTTTTTTTATTCATGTATTACAATAATATAAAGTAAATGTTTAAAATATAATAAGTAAAATATACAGATACTTGTTGATTTCATACACTAGCATTATTATTTGAAGTATTACTTTCCAATTTTATAACATTTTGTTGCATACTATAGGTTCACCTAGTGTTCTTGAATAGTTTGTTTCTTATAAGTTATTATAAAAATATTTAAAAACAATTATTAATGTAATATATTATCTATTGATATAGGTAGCATATTGCTAAGTATAATATACGTAATGAGTTAGTTACATTTTATAATGGCTTATATTATAAATCAACATTAGGTGTCTTTTATTATTGTTAATTTTAATATTAAAAATTAGTTAGTTTTTACTAATTTAAATATTATTATATAAGGAATATATTTATAATCATATACGTGTATATATATTCACATTTTGTACGTAATTATTGTTTAAGCCTGTTGGTTTTGATTTCACATTGATTTACTTTTTATGTTTTTTTTTGTCCAATACGATTTCTACAATCCCAAGCTATTTTATATTATACCTGTATCCATTATAATTCTAGTTGCCATGGTTACATTGTAAAGCGTTTTAATTTTATAAAGTTGATAATATTTTTGGTCTAAAATATACTTTTAATTAATGTTAATATAGTTCTATCCCCATGCTTCGATACTAAATATTTCAAATTTCTCATTTTATAACAAACTCCATAAAGCTTCAGATATACAGCGTCTGTATTGAATTGTATTAGTTAATATATTAATAATTATTGGATACCTACTTAAATTCTATTTTAGTCTTATAAATATCCTATAGATATCAGGAAGTGGTGCTCTTCATCCAGAAATTGATAAAAATATAAAATGTATTTGAAATGTTTATAAATCATTTAGATTATAATTTAAAATATTTTTAAACATTCAATTAGTAAAATGAACCGATAATTAAAAAAATTACTATCTGGTAAATATATTTAATATTTTTCTAGTCAATTTAGTATATTTGGTACAAGCTAGTTAATGTTATATTGTAGGTACTTAGTCATTTTTGGTAAAAAATATTTCATTCAGTTTACAAAAACCAAGTAATTTAGAAAATGTATTAATGTAGGTGAAAATGTATTACATAACTAATTAATTAATTGTAATTGATGAATTGAAATTGTTTTTAAAAATGTATGTCATTGTTATATTCATAATTTATTCGGAATTCATATATTCTAATGATGAATACTTATAAAGTATAATTTGAGTTTTAAAAATTAATAACTGATCATAAAACTAAAAGGTTTGCTATTAATTGTGTTAGCAAGTAACTATTACAGGTGCTTTTATGTATCTGGGGAGTATCAATTTATTTATTCTTTGTTTCATATTTAGAATGTATGCTTTTATTGTATATTTGTATTCAAAATCATCGTATTATTTACTAAAATGTGTAACACGAAAATAGTACTTACAAAAGTACAATAATAATTGAGTCCTGTTAATATAAATTAATGGTGACTCGAAACCATTATTGTTTAAATATCCTTACAAGTATACAAGTTAAATTGAATGGTATTTAATTAGCATGGTAAACATGCAATGTTTGTTATAGTTAAATATATAAATTGTGTAACTTTATAGTTTTTGACATTTGTATTATAACAGATATCGTAATTATTAAGTTTTAATACAGTATTGTTATATATCTATATGTGATTAATTTTTGTTCTTTGAAAACCTCTCTGCGAATAGGTCCATACTATCAACTTTGGGTTCAAGTATTTCAGTCATATTTTATTATACGTCAAGAATGCGTGTTGTGTTCTCACATATTACTGTATTTTATAATATTAAACATATTATATTTATATTGGAAAAATATGTTATAAGTGCGTAATAATAATATTGTTATATATAGTGAGTTATACCAATAATATTTAGCCGTGACGTATTTAGGAATTTTATATGGAGGAGATTAGAGGAAAGAGGCTGAATGCTTAATAACAAAAAGTATACTTCATAATACATTGAACGCTAAAAAATATTAATTTTTTTAATGATGTGTATCATGAATTTTGGTAACATTATATAAAATTAATAAATAAGGTGTGGATAATAAAATATAAAATATTCAAATAGTTAGTTAAGGCAGGCCCATAGCCAGACTAAATTATCAGGTGGGGGAAATCAAATTTTAGAGGGAACATAAGAAAAAAATAATATAGTGCATAACTTATCACTACATAGCACATATGCACATTTAATATTTGTTTGAGAGGTAATGCTTACTTCTCCCTCTCCAGTGGATATGGGTCCGAGATAAAACAATCTATAACATGTTGAAAAAGTATGAGCCTTCCATACTATTCATCGGTAGAAATAGTTAATGAGTGCATTTAAGGTACTTTAGAACAGTGTGTTTTTTAGAAGTTTGACCGGGAGAGGGGGGAATAATTCCTCCATCGAAGAAAAAGGTATATCCCCTCAAAAAACGTATTTATTTATTAATTGTTTCTATCGCATATCACATACCCAGGGATGGATTGGCCTATCGGAAAATCGGGAATCTTCCCGATGGGCTGGTCCTTGTTTGGACCGCTCTATATTATTATATAATTCCCAAAAAAAAGTTTTATTTATTTTATAAATAAATATATATTTAAAGATGCATTAAGATCAAACTTCAAGTTCAAGTTGGAACTGATTAATCATGTAACTTACCCAAAACTATTATAGCTATAATTATAGTAAAGTTATTGTAGATTTTACTAATTTAGGGATGAAACTAAACAAATTTTGAAATTTATGCAAAATAAAGCATTTTTTCGGGAGGGGGGAGGGCTAAAATAGTTTGATTTGCGATTCATGAGCCGGTTTATTTCATATTTCCTGGGCCGAAAATAATTGCCAATTCGCCCCTGCACATACCCCTTTGACAATTAACGATATCCCTCGGGATTGAAGATCTGAAATAAACACTGCTTTAGAGGTAGCATTAATTAAAGAAAAAATGAGAAAGAATTGATTGTATGTTTCGGGCATAATATGAAGAAAAGTGAAGCGGAGGTAGTGAATGATGTTATGTTATACGAGTATATGGATGATCAAGGAAGAGAATATTGAATACAATTGAGGGTGATTTTATGAAGGTAGATGATGTGAGTAAATTGTTGGTGAAGTGTCGGACATATGGTGGACGAAGACGGAAGTTGATCGATCCCATGTAGTTGAAAGACGTAATCAAAGAAAAAAAAAACATTTTGATAATAAGTTATGTGCTAACAAAGTAATAACATTTTTTTAAATTATATTGATATTTTAATATTAACAATATTTGATTATTAAATTGGGGTTGGGGGATAAGTAAGTCGCCCATCCCTCTTGGGCTCTGTTTTTATTTTAGTTTATGTAAATTTAAAATTATTCATTTTTATGGATCAGTTGAGTTTAATAAATAGTTTTGTGTGATTAACAAATTCATGAGTATATGTTTATATGTATTCATTTTACATATATGCGTAATTAAAAAAGCGTTTTTTTTATTATTATATGCGCAACTGTGTAATATTTTTAACTAGAATAAAATCAGAAATTAAATTCCTAACTTCTTACGAGCTTCAATCCCCCCCCCCCACTTCTAGCCATCAAGAATAAATTCTGCTATAGAGTTCATTATACTTTTAGTGTGATAATAAATGTATTTATGTTGTGTGCTCTAGACAGACAAGCGCATGCAATTTTTGCTTAATGGGTTTGGGTGGAGTAAGTATATACAGTTTAAATGCTATAATAAAAAAAGATAAATATGTATAATATACACGTAATATTGTATTGACGAAATCACGTGAGGACTAAACTCTTAGATATCTGCATGGTTATATCATAATTTATAATGTATAACATATTATGTTGATAGTACATACAGAGTATGCCGCTAGGACTTAATAATTTTATATGGTTGAATAGAGTTTTTATTACTCGCCTACCATTTTTGAATAGTACATACTCGTGCGGGACACCCTGTATACGTAGATTCATACGTAGCAAATTTAATACACATGTATAATAATAAAACAAATTATACTTACGCTTATGTGTATATGTATGTATGTATAATTATCATACATTTATATTGTATGATATCACAAAATTGGCGGTGACGGTAGCAAACACGCTCTCCGTAGGTGGGCGGTGCGTGGCGGTAGGAGATGGCCCGTGACGTCACCGTTGACGTTCAGCTTTGCTCGCCCGCGATCCTCCTAAAACTGCTTTCGGTTTCCAATGTCTCTCGACTCGCAGTGCCATTCCTGAGCTCAGACAACTCGATCCGTCCGGTACGTGCGCGAATTCTTATCTATAATTTGTGCAAAGTATAGACGATGTAATTTTTTAATAATTTATTTTCTTTTGCAACGTTTTTTCCCGTTGATAAGAAAACTCGAAGATCACTGCGATCAAATATTTGTTATTGTATTGTTGTTATTATGGGAGTGTTGATTTTAAACGTTGACTCCTGGGTGGCACCACCGAAAAAAAAGTGGATTAAACATTATCTCCTGGGTACATAGTTATTGATATACTATGTTCACATGTTACTTAGCCGATAATTAATTTTTTACTACACAACAATATCCAAGTATTTACTAACATTTTTTGTTTTTTTTTCTTTTCAGAAGAACCATTGTCGAATAGCGATGCTGGTTATCATCCATCCTCGGTAACATTACCTAGCTCCGATCTACCGAGGTCGTTAAACCATATCGAACCGCCATCCACGCCACCAAGTCAACAGCAGCTTCAGCAAGCCACCTCTGTCTTATTACAGCAACAACCTCAACCACAAACACAAGCACAACAGCAGCAGCAACACCACCACCACCACCAACAACAACAACAGCCTCAAACACAACATCTTCACCACGTATATAAACCTACAGTCACAACCGTTGTAACCACTAACAATAGTAACGCTGTTGCCATTGTTAACAATCACGACGAAAATGTTGTCGCGTTGTCTTTGGCTCAAGAACTTAAAAGACGCACCGGGTAAGTGATTTTATCGTTTTTTTTTTTTTTTTTAGTCTATATATAATATCGCATTTCTCGAATATCCAAATATAGTTGTTTCAATTTAGTTAAATATATATATTTCTTCGAATTCTGTTGTGTACTCTGTGTATTTCGTATATACGTTTTTAAAATTTATTATATTAACTTTACTCTTATTTAAGTGGAAAATACAAACCATCCATAAGGTTGTAATTGGGAAGTTTTAAACTTTCAGAATTTTATTGTATGTTTATAATTTTGTGATGATTATGATATTAATTAAAAATAAAATATATAATTTTAATTTTTTTTTTTCGTAAAAAATGTAATAATTAAGGAATTTGCGTTTAGCATTGTACATTAAAATAAATGTTATGTTGTAGGAAAATTAGAGACGGAAATATATTTTTTTAAAAATTTTCCATTCAATACTAAACATATACCATGAGTTTTTGATTTAATGGTTAATGATGATGATTGTTTTAAACTGTAATTGAAATGTGAAATAAATATATTATGATGGATTTTCTAGTTAAAAATGACTATTCCTAAATTGTATGTCTAAATTGACTACCGATTTGACTACTGATACATGTTTACATAAATAAACTTAAGAGTACTGATAATTCCAGTCATCGTTATGTACAAATAATCATTTTTCAATTAATAAACTTGAATTTATGTTATATACCAATATAGTACAGTTCGTATATATTCATTTTTTAGTGGTAACGCATGTGTTTATATTAATTATCCGTTTTTATCTAAGTATTGAAGTTAAAAAATGTATGGAAGTATTGTTGTATAGAATAAGGTGTAATTTCAGATCTGGCACAAGAGAAGTGCATAATAAATTGGAGAAGAACCGCCGTGCGCATCTTAAGGAATGTTTCGAGCTGCTCAAGAAACAAGTACCCGCATCTCAAGACGAGAAAAAGACTTCGAACCTAAGTATACTCAGGAGCGCAATTCGGTATATTCAGGTAAGCCGATGTTCTAATAATATCTTTTACATTTGCATGTTCACAATTTGTGCATTGTTTGGTATTGTTATTATTATTTTGTTTTGTCTATATTTATTATAATGGAATACTAACTCTTGTATTATAAATATAGTTAAAAATATGCACGCATGCTTCCTCCGTACTGTATATATTGGCACACATTTATTGTTTGTACGGTCGTAGGAGGTCATTTACTAAATAAGCATACACCATCAACGGCCTCGTGAGTTTTTCTGACAGGATCACTAATATACATATACATCCTTATATACACACAAGCATACATATATATATATATATATAGAAAGACACAAACACATATATATTGCTAATCTCTCGAAAAAAATAATATTAATGAAACCCGGTGGAAATGCTCATTTGCTTTAAATATTGTTATTGCAGTGTTCCTATATTTTGTTTAGAAATTTCTAAAACAGAATACGTTTTTACCTTTATTTTGATTAATCTGGTCTCACGTTATACATAGGTAGGTTAGGTATCTACAGTTTACCGACGGCATTAATATATTTTTAAGTTATTTTTTTGTACATTTAATTCTCTGTGGGGGAATTGTTTTCGATTTTGGTAAAAATACAATGATTTGACAGGTTAGTAGTCACAACGCTTGAGGTCTCCTTTTATACTATTTATTGCCCCTGAATATTTACGGAGTTGTACTGTCATCTATAATGTTCTTCGATTTACACACGTGAGGTTAACCTCTCTTATGACCAAAAAAGTTGTCTTGCGTGTATTAAATGTCGTGTTCCTTGTAATAAATATAAGTTTTCCTTTTTTTTTTACGCTTGTATATAATAATATAGATATAATGAACATTCCTAACGGTTTTATTTAATTTTCAAGAATATATTTAATTTTTAATTTAATCTTCAATAGTGTTCAATACGAATGATGCACTTATTGGTAACGTTAAATTGATCTAATATATCTAATATTTTCATCTAATTATAATTTACTTTCTGAAAAATGTATTTAATTAATTTTTTATACAGCCATTGTTGACTTAAAATTGATAGTTTTAGCACAAATATTATTCTTGACCAGCTTTTATGTTTGTAGGTTAATTAAAACATAAGTTATTAATTGTTACTATACTGGTCTGAGGATAGGTTTTAGCGCTCAAAATAATAAACTGTAGTAACACAAACAAAATATATTATGTTATATTTTCTCGAAATCTAATGCAGCTAGTGACTCTGCCACTAATGTTTATATAATCAATATACGAGTAGAGTAATTTTTCTATTAGAGATTGGTTATAAAATTGTGTTAAAAATCTAACCCAACTGTAGCAGTTATCTATAATAAAAATGTTTGCATGTCTGTAGTTTATTATTTTTTCCACGTGTCATTTTCAAAGATCAAAATATAATAATATTTGGTAGGGGCATTTTTTTCACATCACAGTCCCACCGTAAGCTGCGCCCGCGCAGTGTCATTCGCTTGGTTCACTGTTCACACATGTGCATAACCATGACCTACAGGCGGTGGCGATGGATTTTTTACTCGCTCTGTATGTACGTATATAATGTCGCACACTTTTTATACGTACTTATTGCGCACTGTTATGTTACCTACGTTAAAAATTATATATTGATCGAGAATGAGGATTTTGAACTCGGATTACGTAAAAATAAATATAAAAATAATAAAAACAGTATTCTGTTAAAATTATTTTATTATCGACACATTATATACTTAGAAGAGGAAAATGTGTCTATATAAATGTTTGTGTATCAATGTGATAAATATTTATAAGTATTTGTGAGTGTACTATGTCTAAACAACAACTTTTTTTAAGTATTTATTAAGTATATGCAGCATACCTACATAACAATATTTTTTTTTACAAATATAAATCAATAGATGGTATATTAAAATTCGTTTAATTGCATTTCCAAACGAGTACACGTGAATTAAATATATCTTTGTTTTTTGAATGACAAAACAACTTTTTCATCGTTAAAATATTTTTGAAACAAAGGTTCGTTCATACGAAGTGAAAACAATTATGAGGTAAAAGATTAATCCCACTCTACGCACTAAGTGGTTTTCGACACGTAATTCGACTTTTTGATGTGTATAGGAAATAAGGAAAAGTAATTTTTATTATTTTATATATTTATTTAAATTGTCATAAATATATATTAATTTTTTTATAGATTTGATACTAACTCTCCATGTAATGTTGACTGTATAAAAACATTTGTATATGTATCAAAAAACGATATATTGAACTCTCTTCAACCGAAGATTTTTCTTGTTATTACGTATACTAAATATTTATTTATTTTTATTTATTTATGGTAAACGGGAAATAACACTTGTGTGAGCAATAGTAGGTTAACATTTTAAAGCATTTTACAGTAAGAACTAAAATTAAAACAATAATAATAAAAATCAATTACAGGATAACAACAATTAGGTAGACAACGATAAATGATAACAGTAACAAGAAACAACACTGAATATATTTAACATCACTTATTATTAGAAAAGTTTTTGATGTTACGGTGTTATAATAATTTTCTTAATGACAATGGATTATGATTGTATTTCATATTCTCATGCAGAATTTGTTTTTAAAACGTTGATGTACAAAAGTTGAATACCAAGCGATCCAGTAAAAAATTATTTACTAGCATTTAAAGTTCACTTTAAAATTATTAGCATTTGTAAATAATTTACTGATTCGATATTTGATTTATATTAATTAAAATATTCAAAAAAATATTTGGTTATAGAATAATATAAAATAATGTATTACCTTATAAAATAAGAGTTAATAAAATTATTACAATAAGATTGCAGTAAACATATTTATTTTTCGTAAAATCATATTAAAAAAAGACTTCATATTATGTAAAATATGTTTTTCCAAAACGTATTAACTAACCTAAAATAGTATTGAACCAATATTTAAAAAATCATTCTATATATATTTATATATATGTATTACTAACATATATATTTTAAAATTCTAACGCACAATATAATATTTATGACTATTTATAATCCATAAATGTCAGCAAAAAAAGTTTTTCTTTATACTGTGGAAGTATTTTAAATTCTAAAAAAACATAAGTAAATTTTGATTTCCGTTTTTACTATCATTATGTAAATAATTTTCGCGTTTTTACAATAATTGTAGATTAAAATAATTTATAATAAGTAGGTATATTATAAAATTATATACTGAAGTTTTTCGGCAATAGTCAACGTTGCGTAATTTTAATGATGTATTACTCATTACCGATTGTTCATATACATGTAAATACAGTTTATTAATCGGATTTTGTTTTTACATATTTTATAACTAGTATAATAATTTACTGTGAATGTTAAAGTTTACAATATACAATTAAATGCGTTACACGTTAAAAAAAATATAAATATACATCTAAGCTTGTTTTTTATGACATTAAATTAATTTTCTGTGCATAAGAATCATTTGTTGGTTGTAGACAAATATTTAATCGTTAATTTCATTTTAAAATTCATTATTTTCATTAACAAACGAAACGAATTTGAAAAAGGGTTTTTACAATTTTAGTTTGATTTTCGATTGGTTTTTTGGTAGCTTTTGGATAAATTAAATGTATAAGTGTAATAATTTATGAACGATTGTCTGATAGTTTCGGATGAGTTAAAAAATAGCATTTAACTCGTTTTGTGCACATGGACTAACGCGGTACATAAAAGTGTTCTAAGCAAGCCAATTGAATGTCAAGTATATAAGAGTATTGACGTTTGAATTAACGATGAATTTATACGCCGTAAACAAAAATCGATATGAATAGTATAGCTTTATAGTGAAGAATGTTTGGGATTCCGTCTTACCATTATTTCATATACGGTTTTACTATATATTAAAACTAATACAATATAATAACGTATTATGACAATCGTTAGTTTGGCTATCCAAATTGATCGTCAATATTTTACGAATTATACGAACAAGGACGTTATTCAGTTTTCAATTGGAAATTATTTATTTAAAACTACTAACTTATTTATCTTTCCCCCTGGAAATTTTTAAAATTTTTTCTGTACACCATTACTATACGCTTGAATTGTGAGATTCATTGGGTAAGAAATGTGCATCTCAATATTATTTTATCTATGTTGCGTGGACCAGTATCACTTAAAAAAATCAATAAAATAGGGATAGAAGAATACTAGTATAACTCTCCTATTTGCACCTATGATACAACGATTGCGCTCATGATTTCTTCCGTAGTGCTTAGCGAGTACTATAATTTAAGTACCAATTTGACGATTCATAATTATGACTGCATACATCATATTGTTTTAGGTGTTAAGGCGAAGAGAGAGAGAGCTGGAGCACGAGATGGAAAGACTAGCCAGGGAAAAAATTTGGGCCCAACAGAGGCACGCATCTCTTAAAAAAGAGCTGGCTGCTAAATGGGATCACATTGATTTCAGTAAATTGTTGCCGGACTTGCCGCCCGACGTGATGACCACCAGGAAGACTACTAGTGAGTCTTTTATCCGTAATAGTTGTAATTAATAAAAAAAAAATATAATAATAAAACTATATAAAAAATAATTGGGAAATTTTTTTCGCTTTACAGTAGCCACAAGTATAAACGGAGATTTCGAGACGGAAAGGGACGCTAGTATGGTTACTAGCGATGCGGACGACAGCAAACTCAGTGCTCTGTATAGTAGTACATCATCGCTGTCAAGTTCCTCTCCGCCCACTCTGCCGCTCATCTCCGATATTACTCCCCATCAGGTGCAAGTCGTCAGCACGTCTCCGATGATGGGGAGTACCATTCACATAGTTCCTCAGCCCAGAAACTCGTCTTCGTTACCATCTAACACTTTGCAACAGCAAACTCTCACGTTTGTCCATCATAAAGACGCTCTGAGTAAGTATCAAACTACTGAATATAATGTATATTTGCCCCTTTCGTCTTAATGCTTATATGGTTATTGCTTAAATTTACAATCTGTTCTCCGACAGAAACCTGCAAATAACATAATGTACTTACTTATTTTTAGATCAACACGATGGTACTACTCAAGCCGTGTTGACCAAGGTGTCGAATGGTTCATTTACCTTGTATGGCGATCCAAAACTAACACCCAATCGTTCCAAAGTGTCTCTTGCAGGTATGCAATAATGAAAACGTTAGATATGTGTTTTTATTTTTTGTACTTACATAACATTATTGCACCTGGTATTTTCATATACATTTTTTTTCCAGGCATAAAGATTGGCCCAAGTGTGATTGATCATTCCAACAACACAGCAGCGGCACCAATCAGGCTGTTGCAGAATAATAGTTTAATAACAGCACAAACGTCAGGTACTATATTTTGTTTTTAAATTAAACTATGCATAAAGATTAATAGCTTCTATCATGATTTGTATTCTAGTTGTAAATAGAGGACAACCTACTCCAAATCATGTCATAACTCGGCCATTACTCCTAACTCATCATCATACTAACTCTTCTCCAGCTCATTTAGTACTATCAACAGCTTCTTCTAAGGTATAGTAATAAAATAACTAACCTTTTGTTATAGTTTCTTAAATATTTATAATATGTGTCCTAATATATAATTTGTATTTGATTTTTATAGGCAGTGACTATTCCAAATCAGCAAATACCGCCACTGTCTAATGGTCATCTCTTAGTCAAGCCGAGTGCGATGGTGGTTATGAACAGTTCACAGCCTAAATCGCATCATTCCGGCCACAAAGCATAGCATTCACCGATCTTTATGTTAAATTATATAAACTATTGTACAATAATACTAATTTTTTTGGGGTTTTTGGTAATAACAGTGTATAAAAATAGTGTTAATAACAGTAAAAAAACAAAAAATAAAAAACAAAAAAAAAAAAAATGACTTTGTACCATGTAATATTTATATAGACTACAATGAAATTATTTTATTATATTTATTATTTCAAAAACCTGACATCTTTAAAAGCCTATTGTAAATATTATAGTTTTAATTTTATTTATTAAAGTTATAAAAGATATCACATTAAAAAATTAATTATCGTAATTAAATATATTTGTCATTATGATAATTTTGGTCATTATATTGCATATAATTCCAATTAACTCTATATATTAATATTATTTTACCTGGTTCAGTTTATTAAGGTTATATTTTAGGTCATTGAAAATTTAAAACTTGAAGTACGGAAACCCTATTTAAGACTGACAAGTGTACAATGCCAAATAATCTCAGTAAATTTTTTTTTAGATTAATGAAAACAGTTCATACTGTCCCTTTTTTTTATTTATAATTAGTATTTTTAACTAAGCTAAAGTTTTATCTATTTATAAAATTATGAATTAATATTATTTATTTTGTAATATAATTTTACAGAATTGATGTTCTGTTTAATTGACTTATTATTAACTATACAAAAATAATTGCTATATTTAGTCATTAATAACTATTTAAAAAAAAAAAATGTTTTATTTATTTTATTATAATAAAAATGCAAAAGTTCACAAAATATTTACCAATTATTTAGCAAATATGCATTTTTATTTACAAAGTTGTCATTACTAGTGATATATGGAAATTGGTTATTTGCTTAAATGTTTTGTGGGTTTTTATTAAAATATTATATATCTGTAGAAGTGTAAAAGATATAATATAAAAATTTAAAAAGAAAATGATAAAAATAATAATAAATTGGGAACAATCAAAATATGGAATAGATTTTGAAACTAATCAATCATTAAACATAGATTTTAGATTTGTTTTTAGGTTTAATTCTTTATTCAACAAATAAAAAATGATCAGGTCATTTTCATTAGGTAACATGGTAACTACAAAATTGTAATAAAATAAAAATTACTTAAAACATTTTCAGTTATAAAATATCAATCTGAGACGGATGAATTAGTTGTAATGGATTTTAATAATTTGTAACATTGCATTAGATTTTTACGATCACCGATTTTTTCTAATGTTTGGGCTGCCTCGGCTAACATACCAGCTCTAATTCCAGGTGGTGATAGAAGTGACGTGGGCAAATGTTTGCATGCCAGAAATAATGCGGTTGCATGTTCCCTTAGACCTACTGTACTTTGTTCACCTTTACCTAAAGAAGTATAAACATAATAAGAACTTATGTATTATATTTATTTTTAAAACAAGGTTTATTAAGAAGTGCATACCTTTAGTACAAATAACAAAATGTCTTGTTGATCTATGTCTTAAACTACGATCTAATAGTTGTTGGGTTTTTGTTGGTGAAGCTCCTGCCATCAACCGAGCAGTTGCTTCATACAAGAATACTTTAGCCGTCGCAAACTAAAAAAAATAAACAAAATAAATTCTGTATTATGTAAATATAATTGCTAAATAAAATAATGTTATCTATATATACGGAACAAATTAATTAAGAGTAATAAGGTCAGTAGTACTGATTTGTAAATGACTGAATCGTAATTAGATAAGTGTCATTTTCTTTAACCATTAGTAATTGAGGTTAAGTTTTAAACATAATAAAATTAAATAAATATTATCTAGTATAATTCAAGCCTTACAGGTACAAATTGTGCAATTTTTCGTAAAGAATTTAAATCTTCTTGGAAACTTTTCAAATTGGAGAATTCCAAATTGATATAGCCTGCCGGCATTTTCTTATATTCTTCTTGCCATGATAACATTCTAGTCTCCAATAACCAGTCGCAAGCCAATAATAACGTCATCTATAATAAAAGAAAAACAAATTATTCATAATTACCTTATTTATAATACTTGACTTACTATAACAACTGCAGAGGGTTTATTGGTTTGTAATAGGATTAAAGTTTCTGATAGTATTTTGCTAGCTTCGTGACAATGGTGTTCTAAAATTCTTGGTTTCATCATTAGGATTTTATTTCGACATCTGTATACAATTTTTGGTTGTTAAAAAATATATAGTTACTTCATGGTAAATAATCATACTTGTAAGCAGCCAATGCAGCTTGTGCCAATGGGTCTACTAGTAAACTTGGTGGAACATTTGAGATCTTTTTATCAAGTAAATCTATACCGTAATCTTCACCTAAAATCCAATAAGCTCCAACAGCAAACATTGCACCCCACCATGCAACTTTTTCGTCTTCTACCACTAAGAAATATAAATATAAATTTAAATATTAGTTGTATAGTTTATTAATTAAGACTTACCATTTACTTCAGAACTTCCAATTAATCTAGGTTTTGCTGTAATTAAATTAGATTCTACGATGCGTTGTATATACAGTAGTACATCTGAAGTTACTGTTGGTTGTTTGGCATGACCAACTGTTTGAACAATTTTTTTTGTCCCAGGTGATATCAACGTTTGTAAAGCTTTTTCTAAGGTATATTCTCTGAAAAGCTAATTAAAGAAATTATATTTTAAAGTAGGAAAGTAGTAGTTTTAAAGTAGTAGCAAATAAGATTACAATTACATACCCTGGTAACATGTGATAAAGGGTCATTAGAGTCTAAAAGTGTTGTAAAAGATGATGTAGCTGTGAATGGAGTAAAAGTCCAGTTATGATCAATAAAAAATCGAAACCCATGATCAGTTGTAAGCCAATTCAAATTGGCTGGTAATCTATTAAAGTTAACCACTTGATTTTGTGCTTTATGTAGGTAATACCTAAGGAACAAAAAAAAAAATTTTTTTACATAATTGAAAATATTTTGATATAAAATACCTACTTTGTATAAAATCCAACACCTTTAAATGATACAGTTTTGAAATGAAGAGCCATAGTTGAATAAAGGCGCACACGAGTTTCAATTGAAATAATTTGTTGCCCAGCTGCTTCAGCCATATTAAGTGCACTAAGTCCTAAGTATAAACCAATGCCCCTATGAGTATTAGGTATTGGACAATCAGATCCACTTATCAAATACAATTTGTGAAGAACATGGTATATTTCACTAAGCTGTTTAGCTGTATTTAAAGTGTTATGCTTTTTGGTCCTATCAAATAATACAGAAATTATCAATTAGCTATTTTATACAAAAAATAAAACTGTATCATACTCATTATAAAAAATTGAATTATTCCACTTCTTTAAAAGTATAATGATTTTGAATTGATGTAAAAATTGTCTGATAATTTGCCAAATTAATGAAGTCCATATTTTTTTACGACTTGTCAAAATTGGCCGACCTAACATTTCTAAACACTTAGAAAACTCAAGAACAGCAAGTTTTTTATTCCCCTGTAAATTATTGAAATATTGGTTAAATAATAGAAGTACTATATATGTATATATATATATATATTATATTTTGCAACAACCTTATACAAATTTTCTTCAGCTTGTTTTTTCAGTTGAATATAATCTTTATAATTTTCAGAATCTGAGTATATTATTGGATCATCAATAAGAAGGCAGGTTAAACTAATGATCATTAGAAGAATATTTAATGCCCAAACCGATAAAGTAAATGCATATGTTTGATATGTGTCAGTATCCATAACAGAATCTTTAAAATCAATTATCATAAATACATATTTACAAATAGTTTAATAATTAATTACCTGTTTTTGCATTTAAAATAGTTCTACCATCAACTTTCTCTGTCCAAGAAGATTGAGAAGATGATACATTGTTATTCAATATATTTCCAAATGGATTAAAGGCAATAACTGCAATCATGAAAATGCATAATCCTAATCTTGAATGATCAGCCATTCCTTTATTTCCAGATTTTTTGCTCTATAATTATTAAAAAATAATAGTAAATAGAAGAGAATAGAAATATGCTGAAATAATTTTTTTCTTCTTAAGCTCAAGCTCCTAACTCATTCCAACAATTTTTATTTTTATTCAATTAATAAATAAAAAAAGTTTAAATATATTTATTGTTTAAAAATAAAGAATGAAAAATAAAAATATAAAATTATTAAGAAATATTAATTCAAATACAAATAATTACTTTTAAAAATATTAAAAAATCAAATCAAATAATTAAAACAATAAAATGAATATTGGTTCAAGATAAATTTGTCAATTTTTTTTTTATTTTTTATTTAGATATAACATGTTTACAGTTTTTCAAATTTCAGAAGTTGTCCGTGGTAGATATATTTTGGTCAATTGTATTTATTATATATAAACTTAATAAGTTGTTTATAATGCTATTAAATTTATAAGTAAAAATGAATATACTCTACCAAAATAGTATGTGTGCTCGTCAAGATTTCAGGTGATGTAGGTGGAGATGAAACACCTTCCGGTGAAGAAAAAGAACTATATGATTGAGGAGGTGTAAGTGGAGCAGGTGTATTGTATTCTTCGTGAGAAGGAGAAGGACTTAGGATGAAATGTTTTTTTGAAACATTTTGTTTTAGCATTTTATTTTCGGCTTTTAATTTTTCATTAGCCATTTCCAAGTACTTTATATAATCTATAGCTTTTTTAAGTATAGCTGATTTGTTGAGCTAAAAAAACAACATGAATGTTTAGTAGTTATAAATACACTCAAGACTATTGACTATATTAAATATACTTTAGCTTCAGGTCCAAGAATCATATCTTTTAGTTCCAAAATTTTGTCATTTATGCTTGTACGATACCGTCTTTCAATAACATTATGAGAATTTCGTGGTTTTTCATCTTTTGGTGATTTTATATTAATATTATAGTTCATTGACATATCTGAATCAATCATAACAGGTATGCCTAAAATTATCATAATTTAATTATATTGAATGATTATTTATAATTTTCATAAAAAATGAAATTATATTACTTGATGTAACAAAAGCAGCATTATTTAGTATAATTGGCTGACCATTTGTTGATGTATATAAAACAGTAGGTGATGTGTTTAGTTGGGAATTAAAAATAACCTAAAAATTGATTATTGGATTTTATCACTTTAACCACTGTAACTTTTTAGTAAAATATATAAATATTTAAATACTTGTTCCATTTGATCATCAGGTAAATTTATGCGTCTAACATTTTGAACTGGAAGAATAGTATGCATACCAGGTTTTTGTATATATCTTAATTTTTGGTCAACGTTTTGTTCAATAACATAATTAGGTTGAATTGGTTTTTCAACAAGTTTACGATTGGGTTTAATAACATTAAATGATTTAGGGCAAAGCTTAACCTCTTGCTTCTTTAAAGTAGTGGGTGGAACTACAGGATTATTATCAATTTGTGGAATCTCAACTTTTATTGGAGATATCTGAATATCTGGTTCAATTTTAGATACATCAATTGGTTGTAAATCATCAAATTCAGATAGTAAATTATCATCAATGAACATGTTAGTGTTGACTTCTGGCATTTGAATATCATATTTGTTTAACAAGTCTATAAAAGAACAATTAGAGTATTCTTAGTAGTATTCGACAGATTTAATATAACTTAATACACTTACCATCAAAACCAGCAAAATCTAAATCTTCCGACATGTCTAAAGAATCCATAGTTGTTAAATAAAAAAATGTATGATGTTTAAAAAAACTCAAACTATTCAAAAAAAATTTAAATTTTATATGTCATCTCACTCTAATCCCTTTTACATGTTTTTTTGTGATTAAATACAAACAGGTGCAATAGTGAAGTGATTCATTGTTATGAGTTCTTTCAAATGATCATGATTGGTTGTAGACGATTAGAATTTGAATAGCACGTTTACACGTCGTTAAGTACTGACACTACAGGTTTGTTACACGATTAAATGAACGGATAGTTTCAAGAGCATAAACATCTGTTTTTATGAAGCGTTAAAGCCTTTGAAAGTAGTAGTAGCTTAATAACTTTGAAACAACAATTAGTGTACGAATATCAATGAAATAAAAGTACCCATTAAAATAAAACTCAAATTCATCGTATCGGATTCGAGTAAATCATCGTACCACTTTGATATTGTTCACGATAAATATATGTAAACATCGAAAACAACAACTATGGAAAACGCATATGATAGCGAAATCAGATGGTGCATGCGTATGTCGTTGGGGTGTACAGCTGTAGCTACTGCTCTACTCTAGCTGAAAAATCTTTACTTACTTAGTTACATATAACTAGTGATGGGCACTATAAGATTATTCGATAGTTTGGTCACAGATTATATAATATTCATATAATCTGTGGTTTAGTGTAATTGAACTATTCAATAGTACCCGAACTATTTGATAACCTCAATCTAACTATTTGAATATTCGAAATAATCAAATTGTTTTTGAATATTACTGATGGACATTTTTTTTAACATACTATACCTATTGTGAACTTAATGAGAAGTCTTCAATCACAACTTTTTTTTAATCATTTGAAATTTGAATTAAAAAACTCTTGAAAATTAATTGTAAGGTTCTTCATTAATTGATTTTCGTTAGTAAAAATTTCGACAGTGTTTATGCTATTTATTGGTATTTGAAATTTAGACCAGGGCCGTATTTAAGATTTCTCCATCGAGGGGCTACAAAATTTTGCGTCCCCTCTTCCCTGAAGTGTAAAATCAAAAATAAGTGTTTCCCTAACTATTCATTAAAAAGCATCTAGCAATTAGTTTTCCTCATTTCAGTACACTATAACCAGAGCTGGATTAAACATTCATGGGTCCCTAGGTGATTAAAATGTTGGGCCCTACAAAATTATTTTTTATATACATCTTTAACATTAGTATCCAATAGTTAAAATAAAAAGCTTTAATTATAACCGAATATTAATAATGAATAAAATCGTGTTCATTACATTTTATTATTTGCAAGAAAAATTAATCAATTGTTACACTGTTTTAATTTTTTTCAAAATAATTTTATTATTATTACTGCATATAAAACCTACAACTTAACATATATTATATTTCATAATGATTTTTTCCCCGTAAATTCGTCAATAGAATACAGGTATTATTGAATTAAAAAAAAAAAAAGTTTTCCGTTTTCACGGGGCCCCTTAAATGAGTTAGGCCCTAAGGCGGGCGCCTACTCTACCTAATGGGTAATGCGGCACTGACTATAACACAATATTTGTAATAAATATCAAATCCAAAATAATAATCAAGTTATATGAGGATCTCCTCATTAATATGACTAAAATAATCACAAGGTAACAGCACTATACACAAACGTCTAGAGACAGAAAACGCTGAATGGCTGCAAGATAGCGGCCTTATGCTCTTATCAATCGTACCTCTTATCTTCAAAAACATTTATCAGTATTATCACAGAATACTTATATTATGTGATATTATCTCAAAAGATTATCTTGTCTAATCTAAATAAATTATGTAATCTCAAACTTATCTAGTCTCAGCATCCCAGGTGACCCTGGAAGACGTTTAAGACGCAAATGGTGCCGGGATCTGACTGAATAAAGCCCATTCACAATTTCAAGAAGTTCCATCGCTGGATGAATTTTTTGTTCAAGTCATCAGTCCCTTTTTATTTTATTTGTATTCTATTTCTGTCTTTACAACACTTGTAATTATTGTAAAAATAATATATTTACAGATTGTATAATAAAATTAATTAATAACAAAAAAAAAAAAAAAAAGATTATGAAATAGTAAATATACAATATTGTTAATCCTCAATCCTCATGCAATTTTGCTTTTTTTATAACTTGTTTAACTAATGATGCATCATTTGATTTGACTCATTTATATGGCCAGCATAGTAATATGTTATGTTCATATAAAATGTTAAATTTTAATGCTATAGAAGGTGGATCAATATATTTGTATGTATTATATAATAATATAAATAAATAAATAAAATTAATTAAAAAAATTGTTGAAATTGATATTGTAAAATAGTAATATAACTGAACTATGTTGAATTTATTATAATTTATAACTATTTACATTAAAATTTGAATTACTAATAATTATTTTTATGAACTATGAATGTTTGTTAATATTTAATATTTCATAATCTCTTGAGATAATATCATATAATAAAAGTATTCTGTGATAGTACTGATAAATGTTTTTGAAGATAAGAGGTACGATTGATAAAAGCATAAGGCTGCCATCTTGCAGCCATTCGGCGTTTTCTGTCTCTAGACGCTTGTACACTATAGCAGCAATATTTATTTTTTTAGGTTACATTAGTTAAACGTTTAACTATTTGTTTTCTTTACATTATCTATGACGATACCCTATCTCATTTCTCTAGCAGAATAAGTTATTAATTATCTTTAAGAACACACCTTTATGTTTCTCTCATATTTTTGTGTATCGTTTGTTTTGGTTTTGTACATTTTTTCCCGGTAAACTACATCGAACTGATTTTACGATGAATGAAAAAATTTTACAAAATAAACCGACCATCATCAGGAATAAAGAACCCGAAATCGATCTTTACACGGTACAGAACTTAATTATGATTAGAAATCCATAATATTATTATTAATGTTTTTGTTTACTAATTTAAATATTAAACTATAAATTAAACATCATGTGCAGTATAAACTTTTAACACTCTTAACAAATGTATATACTTTCATATACTTTCTTTTAATAGGCAGTAGCAAAATATGAAGAAAAACAAGCAATCAATAGAGATGAAAATTGCGATTCTGCAATTTATTTCAACACCTTGCATAAATGGCAAGACGTAATGAAATGGAATTTTGAGTTAAAAAATAAAGAAAACCCACCAGTGAGTTCGATAGTACTAAAATAAAAAATCCTATTTATTAAAATACTTTTTTTTTTTTACTAAACAAAATTTTATGTTTTTTATATTATTATTTTTACTATTAAAATATACCTATTAAAATTGTCCTCGATTACAGTGGTTCCCAATTTGGGGGGAAATCGAAAATCACATTAAATTGTTTAATTCTTGAATAATTTTTTTTTTTTTTTGATAAAAAAATTGTTTTTTTAATAAATAAATTGTAATAACTGACGTACGTGCACATTATACATTTATAATTATCGGTGGGCCTCAACGATTTTCTACGAAATTGGTGGTCTGCACTATAAAAAAAATTGGGAACTGCTGCTCTATTTAATTATATTCAATCTTTCTAGTTTTTAGTTTTATGTGCAATTTATATATAGTATTGAAAATAATTTGGTTCTGTATATAAAAAATAAACAATATTTATTAGTTTTTAAGGTATTTTAATATACTAATAATTTCACATTTTCAAAAATTTATTTTAATTTTTTTGTTTTGTTAAATTAGTTAATTTTTACTAGTATTCATCTTGATTTTTAAATTCACATAATTTTTTAATTTAACTTATGTTTTCTTATTATATATATTAGGTAAAGTATATACAGCTTTATAGTTAAAAAAAATGAACTATACATTCTACAAAAATGAAATATTACTTTAAGAACAGAACATAATGATTTGTTTTATTGTTTCTATTATTATTTATTTTTATTAAGTGGAAACAGTTTATATTTGGTTACGTTTTTCTATTTAACATGTTTTTTAAAAATACATTCTGTGCAGAAAATTAAGTTTGACATTTATACAAGATTCAGAATTTAAATCAATATCACAAAATTTAAAAAAAAAAAAAATAATATTTTTGTAGTGATTTTATTGATGAAGGAGTACAGGAATTTCAGTTTTAAAATTTTTATATAGTTATGATTTTGTCAAACAATATTATATTTAATTAAACAAAGACAATTAAATTGGAGCAACATTCTGTTAATGTCATTCAGTCATAATATTTTTTTTTAAAATGTTTGTTAAATAGATAGAAAAAATTGAAGAGTATAAAAATGATGCCATTCATTTTTTTTTAATACTAAAAAAGTTGAATAGACTTGACAAAATCCGTTCAAAACAAAAAAAAGATTTATTAAACAAAAAAAAACAAGAAATCGACAGTAAACATTTACAGCAAGAAAATTTGCTAAATGAATTATTTTATTTAAAAAAAGAAATTTCAAAATGCCTTCAATACAAGTATACTTCCAAATTAATATATTTTGAGTAATATAAACATATTATGTTTTATTTCATTTTTTTTTAGATCTAGCGATTGTGATATTGATCTTGTACCGTTAGATGTATTTAATCGAGAATCACCAGGATCAATTGATTATATAGTATGTGAATCAAAACTATAATTAAGAATATTTAATTATTTAGATTCTATATTTTGTTTTAGGATAATCTGCAGAAAGGATTGATAAGTGATCATGATTTACATGTTAAACGTCTTCAATGGGAACTTGAACAAAGGCAAACTCAACAAAAACAATGTGATGAAGTTGAGAAAAGTAAAGAAATTATACTTTCTGAGATTCAAGAAGAAAGTAGAATTTTACAAAGTATTTTACCTATGCTGAAAGATATACGTTCTGTAAGTTAATATTTTTTTACGGGTTTATTAAAATATAAATATTAAATATTAAGAATTAATTATGTAAATATGATTCACAAATGTATATAATTTTATAATTTTATATGGTAATTAAATGCTTTTAGTATAATTAATTATTTAGTATGACTACAGTTTGTTAATATTATTATCAGTACTATAAATAAAATTCAAATAAATTTAATGTTAATTTGATTTGCTTCATATATTATAAATGAATTTTAAACCATTTTTTGCTATTTCTTAATATTTATTCACATTATGAAATAAATATTTTGACAAAATTATGATATATCAAGGAGGGTTTTATCAAAATGTTATGAAAAAAGTAAACATTTTTTATCAAAAATTCATATTTTTTATAGTAAATTGTGTATTACTCTACATAATTTCTTATTTACTATAGTTTTTCACGACAACTAAAATTTACTAAAGAAAATAATAACAATCAATGACTAATACTCCATTCTAAGAAAACTAAGATAATGATGATTAACAGGGTATAGCTCTTAAAATATGAATGATATGAAAACCAAACTTTAGGTATACTTGGTATTATTTCGCAGAACAATAAAATGTGATGAAAAACCATAGTAAATATGAAATTATTTAAATTAATACACAATTTTTTTTTAAAAATATTAATTTTTTATAAAAAAATGTTTATTTTTTTCAATTTAATAAAAATAATATGTCCATTCTTGTTTAATTGTGTTTGTTGGTTGATAGTAAAATTAAATAGATTTAAATTAAATATTAAGTTTAAAAAGTTAAAAAGTTTTAAAAGTACATTAAAAATTTATGTAAGGTATAGTTAAAAATTGTTAAATTGTTAAATTGTTCATAGCTAAAAAAAATAAAAGTTAGACTCCCTCTTTAAAGGGTATTTCTTTATCATTTTTGGTATATATTCATATGAATTTGTATGGTCACTTCACTCTGGACACCTTGTAAGCTTAAAATTATTTTATTTCATGTAATATTTATAAGTATTGAGATATTATCTAAAGGTAATGTAATTTGATCTGGCTAATGTTAACATTACTAAAATTGGTTATCTGGCTAATGTAAATTTCTGAATTTTAATGTCACACACACACACACACTTATAAGTTTACAATTATATTAAAATAAAATTTTACTTATTTGCAGGCTGCTCAGCCATTGCAGCAAAGTTTTGGATTAGCTCCTTGTCAAGCAAGATCATATGCAGATATAGTAAATTTATTACCCAAACCATTGTATTATTTATACATTCAAACAGATGCATATAGAGAAGCATGCAGTAAGTTATATTTATAAGTAATTAGTATGTACTTAATGTGAGGTTTTAAATATTTAATCAATCTCATGGATATTAATCACAAAAAATATTTTAGAATCTAAATTTACTGTTTTAACAAATGGCGATGAAGAAGAAGCTAGACGATTTGATTCCAATAAAAATAATGTAGTGGATACTAATTCTGATGAGGTAAATATTTAATTATATATACAAGTAAATATTTCAGACATAGTCCATTTGGCTTCCATTAAAAAAGGTTTTACAAACAGGTAAACTTTTAAACGACTCATGTTTATATAACTTAAATTCCTTCTCACTACATATAGACTTTATATGTAGTGGGAAGGAATTTAGGAAGGAAGGACTGTTTTGAAAAAGGTATGGTTAAAAATGTGTTGGTATACACTAAATCATTATAAAAATATATAAAAATATTATTTATTATTGTGAATTAAATTTTATTACATTTTAGCATTAAAAAATATAAAAAATTGTATTTATATGTAAAAATATAAAAAAAAATTATATGTTGGGTACATTTTTATCGATTATAATGTATCTATTTAAAGTACTTACTATTGTTAATAGTATCAATTAGCCATAAACACATGCCATACACGCCAATTAGATATCAGTGATATACGAATTAGTATAGATATGACATAATACAAACAAGCATTGGTGATGTTTACCAAGTACACTAGTACATATAATATATAATTAGTTTTGGCATTTTCGATATTATAAAAACGTCAGATATATTCGGTATTACCCTCAGCAGTTTGGAAATTTGCCTGTTTGTATAACTTTTAACATAACTGTTCATTAAACCTTTTTTAATGGGAGTCATTTGGGAGTAAGCCAATAATGGACGGGAGCCGTTTGGGATCCACCGAATATTTCTACTTATTTTTTAAGTATTCCAATTAATGCTAATTATTAGTTATTATTTTTAAATAAAATTCTAGATATTCTATAGTTACTATATTATTTTATACAATATATTAACTAAAAGTTTATTTTATTTTATTATAACTGATATCTACTAAATTAACTTATTTTTTTAATTTCGAAAATTTGAATTAATTAATTTTTTTATTTTGTTTTCCTTGGTAAATAGTTGAAAGGCTTTCATATTTCAAAATTCTATAAAAAATAAAAAATAAAAATATTGGTGATCTTATAATTAAATTAAATATTATTACAATTAAATTTTATTATTTCTGATTTAGCAATAAATAAATAATTTATAAGTTTGTTTTACTGCAAACTATACTGATTTTAAGTTTTTTTCCCCTACTTTTCCTACTGTTCAATTGAGTAGAATAAAAAAACAAAGAAAGTGCATAATTTCCACCAATAATATAATTTTCATAGTTATTCCATAATGAAATCGCAATAAAATTTATAGTAAATTTTGTTTAAATATTTGAAATAAGCAGAATCATTAAATACTATGATTTTACTATGAATTTTCTATAATAAATAAATTGTTTTTAAAAAAATAATGCATTGTGTGTAAAATATATCCATAACCAGGGTATTCATATATATAGTAGTGGTTTCACATGTATCCAGTGGGTCTCAACCCCTCCTTCCTTCTGGTCTTGAGTTCAGGCAATGATATATTATTCATTCTGATAGCTCGAGTTTAAAATGTTATATTATGTTTATTTTTTATAATAATTAAATTTAAGAATATAAGGAATTAAATATAAAAATTATATTTTAAGTAATAAATTATTAATGGGTTAAACATTTGTATGCCTTAATATATTATAAGAAAATATCAAAGGATTCTCCCCCCTCCAAAAAAATTTCTCAAAATCGCTATTGCAAATAATAGCTTGGCTATTTTACGATAACAAGTGTGACATTTTTTATTTTTTATTCAAATTATATTGGTCTGATATTTTTTGTTGATTTTAAAAAATGTAATAAATGTAATAATAATAATAAAAATGTTATTTTTATTATTTTTTTATTAATTTCTGTAATTACATAGAAATTGAAATTAATTCTTACACATTATATTTTACAGGAAATTGATGCACCAAAACCCAAAAAACGACACCATAAAAAATCACGTACTGATACTAAATCTGTTCAACAGAAAAGTTTGTTATCTAAACATCCCTTATCTGTTAAATTGACTTTGAATTTAAAAAACAATACTCTGTTTGTCATGGAATTTTTTTATTTGGTTAATTTAAACTTAATTACGGTTACTGTCTCTTCATCATGGTCAGGATTTTCATCATCCTACTCTAGAGAGTTGCTTTCACCTAGTTCTATACTTGATGCATTATTCCCTGGTGATAATGGTAAAGAAAGTCCACAAATAGTAAATTTTCATCAATTAGAAGAAGTGAGGAATTATAATTATTTTAAATAGCTAATTATTATTGAAGTTAAATTTTTACTGTATAATTTAGGCAAAAACCGAGTTAAACACTTTAGATGTTGGTAAGCCTTATATTTGGGCTCAGAGTATATGTGGTTTTGATTTTTTGAACCCTAGCTCACCTGATTTCCTTATTTCAAGAAATCATATTGCCCAAGTATTAAAGGCAATTAATAATCGTCTTAAGACTCGACTTTCTTTAATTACTCAGCTTGATTGTAGTGGTAAGAATTGAAAACAAAAATATTATCTAACCTATTTATTTCCTTAATTTTATTAGTATTATTATTTTAGATTTAGAGCGTAGATTTAGTATAAATGGAGTCAATTTAACTTCAGTATTATCCCCTTGGAATACAATGACATGGGATAATTTTAATAAGCTTGAATACTGTATACCACATGTTGAATTTGGAACAGTGACAGAAAATGATTTGTTATTTAAACGCGTAGTGAATTATAAAACAGGTATTTATTTCATTATGGTTTAATCATTGACTGATCTAGTTAATATAACTAACTTATAGTAATTTAGTTATGTATAAAATACAGTTATATTTTACATATATATTTTCCTATTATATTTATTGATTAATTGGTTGTCGATGAAAAATCTTAACTTATTTATTAATAAAAAAAATTATATACAGTGTGTTCAACAATAAAAGTAACATGAAATTTTTTGAACGCATGACCTTGTATGCAATTCGGGTTTTTTGTAATATATAAAGGATATAAAATTATATTTATTTTTGATAAATCTTAATTTTTAAAAAAAAAAAATTCTGCGCATGCGCAACAAACTAATTTTTTTTAAATGGTACTCCCCATTTTTGAGTTCAAATTGGAATTATGTGAATTGTTTCAAGAAACTTTGATCTTTAAAGTTTTGTTCTATCTTCAAAACTGACTGATTGAGAATGAGTTAGATTTTCGATTTAAAACATTTGTATTTATCCTATTTTTCAATAGTCTTTTTACAGTTTTACAAATTTATAAGTGATTTTGTATGAATTATTCTAAAAAATTAAGTGTACTATCATAAGTACAAGTAATTTACAATACTTCTACAGAAATTTTAACTCACCTGCGCATTAATTGTTCGAGAATATTTAGAGAGTGTTTTAAATCATAGATGGATGTATACTCTTGGGCCAGTACAATGGCCTCCAAGATTACCAGATTTGACACCTTAATATTTTTTTTTATGGAGACATCTGAAGACAGTTGTCTATTCTAACCCACCAAATGATCTTATAGATTTGAAAAATAAAATAATTATTGCGTGTCCATAGTTAACCGAGGAACAAATACTTTCTACGACACACAGAGAAGTATTGTGACAGTGTGAAGCATGCATTGCAAATAATGGTAATAACTTTAAGCAATTTATATGATGAATTGTAAAATTTAATCAAAATTCACCTGTACAAAATTTAATTGTTCAATAAAATCAAAATTTTATTTTAAAACTGAATCAAAAAAATAGAATATGTGTTAGTTTGTTTAGTCTGTTTGTTTATGTGTTAGTTTTAATTAACCAAAATTATACTATTTACAAGAAATTTGTGTTAAAATGTCTGTAGAAGTATTGTAAATTACTTGTACTTGTGACAGTACACTTAATTTTTAAGAAAATTTCATACGAAATCACTTATAAATTTGTAAAACTCCTAAATAGACTATTGAAAAATATGATAAATACAAATGTTATAAATCGAAAGTTTAACTCATCCTCAATCAGTCAATTTGAAAATAGAGCAAAACTTTAAAGGTCAAAAAGTTGCTTGAAAAAATGGGGGGTGCCATTTAAAAAAAATTTATTTTGTTTCGCATGTGTAGAATTTTTTTTTTTAAAAAATTAAGATTTATCAAAAATAAATGTAATTTTATGTCCTTTATGCATTACAAAAAATCCGAATTGCATACAAGGTTATGCGTTCGAAATATTTCGTGTTACTTTTATCGTTGAACACACTGTATATATTCTATATATATATACTAAGTATATATACTAAGTTCATAAAATATTTTTTGAAGTATTGAAAATAAATTTATCAAAATGGTTGACAATTATCATTTATACTTTTCATCTAAATAACTAGACATTTGATTTAAATTGATATCAAACAAATTAAATAAAATAGTTTATATTTTATCAAGAGAGTTAATGATTGCCCATTTTTCCCTGTACTCAAGCTACTACTGGTACATATTTATATATTATGTATTACTTTTTGATAATATTTATGGTACAATTATTTTTCAGCTACATTAACTGTTGTTATGGCTATTAAATGTGATTATCCTAAGAGTAAACCTATTTTTGCCCTTCAATTAAATATACCAACTATAAATGAAGGGATATCAGTTTTGAATTCTACAAATAATAATTCTGTTAGAGTAAGTTCAGATGAAATTCCATTGTTGTAAGTTTACTAATTTGAACTAATCTAGGAATTAGAAAGAGAAATCAATATTTTCCATGAAGAAGTAGAAGATAAAAACATTAATGAAATGTTAATCGATTTAATTGGCCGTCTCGTTGTATGTTTTGAGGTGATGATGGAGACTTGGGGACATACTGACTTCCCCAAAACTAAAACAATTTTATACAATATAAGGTAAATGTGGAAAAATAGACTAATAAAATATTAAATTTATTTTAATATAATTTACAAATAGTTATAAAAAAAAAAATTTATTTTTTATTTATTCATAGGGGTCGAACCAGAAGTCATCCATTTAAGGCAGTGAAACATCATTCAGGAATTATTTTTGAACACCGTTAATTATTTTTTATTTATTTAGAATGTATCTTATAGAGTATTTTTTTTTAATTCTACAATTGTACTGTTAATTGGTTTCTTATTTTAAACTTACTCAATTGATGATTTAATTAAAATTCCAATAATTGAATAAATAAGTTTATTATGTAATTAAATGATTTTTTTTATTTAAATCTATAAAGTTTTTAATATATTGTAATAAATACTTTTTTTTATTAAATTTTTTATATTCATATTTATATAAATATGTAGTTTATATTTTTTTTCTTGACAGTTCTTGACAATTTTTAAAGAATGTCTTAGATTGTTAAAATAGTAAAGTTATTAATTTAATCAAATATGATGAAAATAATTTGATGCAATTTGATATACATAATATATGAACACTAACACCACTGAAAAACATTAATTTAATTTCAAATACATGGAAAATTTACATGTAATATCTATATGTAATTTTTCATTATGATTTCTATTAGATGTCTGTTAGACTTATGGCAATAATAATATCATTCATGTTATTAAAAAAAATGGTGTATATGTAATCTAAAAATTGAATTATTACCAATATGGTTGAAAAATAATTGGATAAATTGCCATATAATGTACCTACAGTAATTGACCAATATTTGGATCCAAAACTAATTATTTTGGTAAACTTTTTGGGATAGAAAATGCTTTCAATCGTTTTCATGGATACAACAAATAGGTGAATATATTTTTAATTAGATTATTTAAATCTACGACCGCGGTCATGAACTTTAATCTTTGTAATGGTTTATAGCAGGAGCGGTTAAACGGTCGATCGTGGACGATTTCAGAGTCGATCGTGTTAGAATTTATTTTTAGGCCACGTGCACGAAAATTAATAGTGGTTATGAACAAATTGTCGATAAATTTTATCTGTATAGTTTTTATCTTTTATTCTGGTTTATAAAAAAATTTTCCAAGAAAATCGATCTTCAAAGGTGAAGTATATTTTTAGTAGATCGTGGCCGAAAAAAGTTTGACCGTCCGTGGTGTATAGCTTATAACTCGATTGTAGAGAAAAACATGTCTTGAATATATTTTTAAATTATACCTACTGTATACTGATTGAATAAAATAAAAATAGTTCATGCATATAATTTTTTTTTGCACTCAGTAAGCTAAATATTTTCCAGTTGGCAGTTTTCGTGGAAAGCATAGGATTCATTAATTTCTTTTATACTTGTCCGTATTCTATTGATTTGAATTTTGATTATCACTGAGATTTCAACAATTTTTTTTTTTTTTATTTAAGAGGTGCATTAAAATATTTGCCTCAGTAATTATAAATAACAATACAATTAAGCTACATAAAACAACTAGAAAAGCGATTTCAACTAAATTATTAATTATTAATATTTAATTAATTAAATATTAATTATTAATATTTAATTAATTAAATCACACACAAATAAAATAACTGTAAACAACATAATATGTTATATATTATATAAATTAAATTTTATTATTTCAATATTGATTCATAAAACAATTTTAATTGTTTTGTCTACAAAAAGTATGATAATAAGAAAATATAAACGTCGGGTAAATTATTTCTCACGTAAACACGTTGCACTATATTTGTATATAGGTATTTCGTGGTACTTATTTCAACACCAAATCAGAATCCTTTAAAAATAACAAATATAATTATGACGAATTGATAAGTAAACGTATATAAATCATTGGTTTTTAGTGCAATATTGTAATCGTAATTTAATTTCCGCTGAATATTAAATATAAAATACGCAATTGTACAATAATGAACGTGTCGTACAACAGTATATATAGTAGATCATATTGTAAATTAAAAACACTGCCATCATATAAACTATACAGTTATATATAGCAATCAATTTAATGTATTATATAAAATAATAATAACATTCAACTGACGTTTATATTCAAATGTACCTGTATTATATAGTTGTATATAAACATAGAATATAGATATAAGAACAGTAGATTTCAACAGAAGTGAGTATTATATTTGTGACATATATAGTGTGTAGAGCTCGTACAACTCGTGTATTCAGAATATATCATAGTGTATAAAACTAGGTATACATACATTTAAAATGCTTTGTTCCCGTTGAAGCGGTTAAGGTGGTTAGTAGTAGAAAATAAAATCAATAAAATAAGGCCTTCGGGATGCGAACTAACTAGCTGGGCAAAATGTTTACAAAGTTACATATATATATATATATATAATATAATTATAAATCTTAAAATTGCAAGAACAAAGTGCGTCGCCGTCGACTACTCGGTCGTATTTTTCTTTATAATACGAGTTACTTATCCGTGCTGTACGTCTGGTATACATCTGGCGTGTAATTGATACGCTCGCGCGTACGTAGTTAGCGAAATGCTCATGCATTTATTTTTGGTATCAAAAACGTACAAATATGATATTTATATGTTTGGTTGGATATTTTCCGTTACACGTATACTATTATCGCTATTGGCCGTAAGACATCGTTCATCAATGTATACATAATAATATTACGTTGTTGCGGTCGTCGTCGTTTTCGTCCATACATTACACTATTTCGTACACACTTTATTGTTGTTGTATTGCATTGTGTAGCTCGTTCATAAATCATATATATATATATACACATATATTATACACATACATACACTAGATGGGCCCACTTAACATCTAAATACATATTATACTACCTTTGCATGCAAAGTGCACACACTACCCCACCAGCTGTCTATCATTTCTGGATCTATTAAATGCATACGCTGGGTCTATGTGTGCGGCAGTGCGTGTGCACATAAGCGTGCGTTTCTGCCGTGTGCATATTTCGTATTTATTTATAATTTAGGTAAACATACATATGCACAGGTATACGGATATTTTTGCGTACGCACACAAGCACATACACACACGCACGCGATCGCTCTTACACATACAGATACGCAAACGCACACGAGTGCGCGCACGCGTATGGTATTTACAATTACTATTATCATTGTTTCTATCCGCATACGTCACGGATGTGGCAAAGCGCATGGACCGCTATACCGTTGCGCTGGGTTGCTGCGTTTCCATGACGACGGGACGAACGGCGGGATGGCTGTCAGGACAACATCCGACTACGACTACGACGGCGATGTGATCATTATATTAGTCAACATGCCAATAGGCAAGTGACCGGACATTCACAACGCACTCTCTCTTTCTCTTTTTTTTCTCTTTCTCTCTCTCTCTCTCTCTCTCTCTCGAGCTCATGAACACACATACTACACATCAGATATATACGCGCACGTACACTCGTAATAATAATCCGATCCATTATCATTTTTTTTTGTTCATACGAATTTTTCAACGTTTTCAGTCTGACTTTTGATTTCGGTGGATTTTTTTCGAAAATATAACATCCGACATTTTTGATGACGGTCAGACCTCGGACGTCCGTTCAATCCCGTATATAATGCCCACATCACGCACGTCGTCTTTTGATTAACCGGCAATCCACAATTTTCAGGTGAGTTTGTTGCTACATAACATCTGTGTTATCGCTCTTTACTACACTACACTTACACGTATTATACGATATAATTATTCAATAATTATTTTATCTATACATAATTTAACGTACTGAGTGATAGTTATTAAAATAGGTTTTCAGTTATTAATTATGAATTATCAAATTATCAAATTATTGTACGTATTGCTTAAACATATAAATTTATTACAACTGTTGATAACGACTATGACACTAGATTACAATGATAACCTACTATGACTAGTCACTTCGTTTACCCACAAAAAATCTTGATAGTTTGTCGTAAATATATAATTTAAATGTTGAACGGATAAACGATGATGATTAAATCTGATCAGTTATTAATTGTATCTTAATTTATAACTAGAACAAATTTGTTTTTTTTTAATTTTCATAACACTTTATTTTCGATTATATTAAGACAAGAAAAAATGTTCAAGTATATATTTTTAATCAACTCGTAAAATTTATTATTTTCGATAAACTATTTTGCATCTAAATAATAGATTTTTATTCTCATACTATTAGAGTACCTATAGGTATATTCTAAAAAAGAAAAATTGTTTTAAAATTTAATTCTCTTTAATTTTGAAACAATTACAATAGTTATGTCAAGTATTGAAATTGTAGTAATAGTTTAAATAAATTATTACATTTGTATGAATTTCGGTTCATCACTAGTCGGTTGAGAAGTCAAAATAGTGAGAGCGGTGAAACGTTTCGGGTTTACTCACTAACGTCAATATAAAATTCGGTTGGTAACACGGGAGGGGGAGCCTTATCATAAGTCAGAACGGCTTGCCGTTCCAAAAATGTTATCTCTCCTCCCAAGGGAGATTCTTACTTCGATTACAGCGTGGTGGTTGCCGGGACAAACACTAGATAGTAACAAAAGCACACCATCCAGTGGAGATCACAGTATCTAACACGGTTCTTGTGTTCATGCTCTAGACAGGTACGAACATAGATATTAGGGCACAGGGAAAACTTAGATTTGTACAAACATGCCTGTTGAATATCGTCTCACATCAATAGAAGGTGCGCAACAGTGAGGTCTCGGTTAAAACCTGGCACTCGATTTATATTAATTAATTTCATATCAATAGGTATAATTATATTATTGGTGGATTTAGTAGAGTTGAAAATATTTTGTCGAAGAAATCAAAAATAATATTCTACTTCGGGGTAATTTTCAGATGAATAATACGAGTATTACAATAAAAAAAGCAATTGGTTTAGTCAGTGCTTCTGGGGGCCTTGGTTATATAATTGATGGGCCGTGAAATATTTATTTAATTTAAAGCTCTTGAAACAGAATTTAATGAAAAAAAAACTTACTAAATTTTGGTTAAAACGACAACAAGAGTATCCTGTAATTTCGAAAGTAGCTTTACTTATATTAATACCTTTCGCTTCAACATATCTTTGTGAAACTGTATTTTCACAACTTCAAATTATAAAAAAACAAACATAGATCATGCATTTCACAACAGCTTTAGAAACAAACTTTGTATTTTATTTTCAAATATCACACCTGACATAAGTATGCTATGCGAAAATATGGAAGCCCAACCGTCACATTCATAATTATAATATTTATTTTTATTTTCATTATTATTATTATTATTAACCTAGCATTTGTTTGAAACCAAATCAACATTATTATAGAATATTTTTGTATTGCTCTATAGTTATTACCAATTCTTTTTTTTTTTATAAATGTGTAAATACTATACAATTATAAGATTACATTTCAAAAATATATTAAAAACATTTATTTTCTTTATATTTTAATAATTTAACTTTGTGAAATAGTGTATGTTAATTTAGTATATCATTAACAATAAATAATTAATGACTTTGATTGAGGGGACCTTGACAGTTTTACATTAAATTTAAGGGGCCCTATAACAAAAAAGGTTGAAAAGCACTGAGTTAAGCAATAATAAGAGACGAATAAAATACTCTCGTATCTCGTATTTAGCATTCAACACATAAATGTGGTGAAAATGCCTATACAACGCGCCGTTTTTGGATTTCTTATGTTTGGTATGCATTTATTCTTTAAGTACTATTCTATTATACATTATTACTTTACAACATAATAACGAACATTCATCATGCATTTTATGACTATATCATTCAAATTAAGTGGCGTCTATTGTGTAATATATTTATTTATTTTAAAATAAAGAATGGATATTAATTTGTTTTTTAAATAACTCTGTAGAAATATTACATACTTTTTAAATTTGTATTTAAAATAATGATAAATATTAGAATATCTATCATGGAATTTCACGGGAGGATTTATTTAGGAAAATATTAAAATATTTTCTGTGTACATTGTATGATATATAATTGGTGATTGTTAGATGATGTGCAATTCTGTGAGATAATGTTTATGAAAATAATATTTACTAATTTTCATTCAACCATATTTACCAAAGTTTTGAATATTATACAAAAATTTAACGAATTAAAAAGTAACAGTACAAATTAAAAAATTATACGGAATATGTAATCGTATTTCTAAAATTAATTTACGGAAGGAAACTTTACTTTGTAGCTAATTATGTATTAGAAATTTATGCTATAAAGTTACATGATTAATACACAAACTATATTCATATTTAACAATTAGTATAACTGATTTTATTGGTTCAGAAGTATTATTAATTAGAATCAGAGCAATTATATTTATCAATGTAAGATATAAGTATTATATTTTACAATAAATTTGATTTTTTAATTGGTGCTTAATATAAACTTGATCACATAAATAATTAATTTTATCAATGGAAAATCATATAAAAATTATTATTACGAAAAAACAATACATTTTTTTCATCACCATACAATTGTTTGGTGTTCGAATATTGAAAATCATATAAAAATAAATTACTTGTTTATGAATAATAGTTATGTGACAATTGTATATTAATATACGAGTCTCATTGTTTTTCAATATTTTTTAAATCTACTTGTCAAAAAATAAAATAAATATTTATATATGTATTTCATATCTATACTGTATAATCATGATACACCAACACAAACATTAATTATAAATTTACTAAAATATTCAACACTAAAATTAAATGTTCTAACATATAATCAAGTTATTTTCAAACAAATAATAATTATAATAAATAGTAGAAGTAATAGAATAGTAAAATACTTGGTTATACATTATTTTACTAATGTTATAAAAATATAATATCAAATTTCAAGATTTTTAGTAGTATAAAAATTATTTTATTTACAACTTAAGACAACCTCTTAATCAAACTCGTTTATATAGCCATAAATAATACATGGTAAAACTAAAATACAGTACTTGCTTTTCTTAGGAACGAATAGTAAATTATTACTTTGCTAGTATTTCCAATAATCCAATTTATAAGTGTTTTATAAGTTGTTAATTATATTTAAGTGTCAAATGTTCATAGAATTTTCTATGGCCAGAAGTCAGAAAATCCTCCATCTAGATTTTAATTGATTATATTTGAATACACATGTAGTTCAGAATTTTTATGTCATAACGTATTTTTTAAATACATTTTTAATCTACTTGTATTTTATATGGTAAAGTTTTATAGTTAAAAACATTCAAACCATTTGGCTTATATAATGATTCTTGTGAGTTTCTTAAAATGTTTATATATTTTTTTCATTACATATTCATACATATATAGTATATGTAGTAATACGTAATACCCTTATTGGTATTTGAAGTTTTGCTGTATTTAGTATATTTATATTATTATTTATTACATTTAAATAAGTATACATAGCTATTGATATATATATTTAAAAAAATAAAAAATATACACTAAGTTAAAATTTAATAACACGAAAATGTATGGTAAACCTAGTATATTTTATACAGTTTGCTATTACAATTAGAAATGTAAACATTTGATTTGGTGCATCATTTATTGTTTTGTATGACCTGGTTCGTTTGTATTTCCATTACTTTTGAGCAGAACCCAACTTATGAAATATGGGTCCGGGGCAATATAATCTTAGGGGCTTTTAATATTTGTTTAATGTAATTTAAAAATTACAGTCAACATTAAAATAACATTATTGCATTAGTGAACAAAAGTTTTATTTACAGACCAAAAATTAATTGTTAAAACTCGTATTATATTTAAAAATAATTATTAAGTACCGGTAAAAATGAAAATTATTAGCTATTTATTAATGTTTACTAAATTACATAAATAAAAATTTAAGTCAATGGTTTCTTTCGAGATTTTAGTTTACTAAACTTCTGAATTAGATCTGAAAAATCTAATGTGTCAGTTATTTCCCTTTCAGCAGCTAGACGAACGAGTGAGTTTAATTTTTCTTGGTGAAGAGACGTTCTTCTGGCGTTTTCAATAAGTTCTAATTTTGAATTTATTTTTTCTGCTTCACGATTCGAAATTGGCAAAGTTAAATAAATTCGTAGAGAAATTCACACATTTGGAAAGACTTTTTTTAAATTATTTTCATGTACATAGAAGTAAATATTTTAAGGAGTAATTATTGGTAAATTTAACTGCATTACATAATTTTAAAAGTGCATAATTTCTTGTTTTATATTAGTTATATCAATATCATCTTTAAATGTGCTAATGAATATGTCGGCAGAAGTCTCTGAAAATAATTCCGAACCAAATTTTGTAATAAACTCAAAAATATTAGAAACATTATCATATGCGTTTAATCTTTTATCAAGTTCAGTAACTAAACGATCAATAATAGCGTAAAAAGTATCAATCTCTAACTTTCTTATACCATAAAAATTTGAATTTCCTTCTATTGTACCATCCGAGAATTTTTTTTTTCTTACACTTTTTTTCCAACACAGGGTAGAAAGTTTGTTGATAATACCCTTGCTTTGTTTTCAAAATATATAAACTTCTCTCTTAATGAACTAACATAAGTTTTTAATTCTTTCAATAAATTTACGGCTGTAAATAAATCTATTCCCGGTTTTTAAAGGTATTTACTGCGATAAATTTTCACTCCACAAAACTGCCATAAAAGTTGTTTTAAATTTTATCATTTTATTTTTCATTGATTTAGTTTCATGACGATTTTCTTGTTTTTCATTAGAATTTTCAAAAATATCTGTTAATGTACATATTATTTGGTCATAATTTAAGATAATAGCTTTACAAGACTCCGCGTGATACTCACACCTTGTACTACTTAAAGTTTTCAAAACGATTATTTTATTTTTCTCCTCCGATTTTAAACCAGTTAAAAGCAAATTCCATCTATGTAATGAGACCGCAAAAAAAACATACATTTTTTGAACAATACCAAAAAAATTGATTGCTTCTAAACAACTTTTCTCTGCATTAGACCCTACTAAATTTAGGGAATGAGCAAAACAAGGTGCAAATAAAGCAACACTACATTTTTTTTTTTTTATTTAAGCCTGTAAACTCTCATATATATCAGTCATATTATTAGCATTGTCGTACGATTGATCTCTACAGTATTGCAAATTAATATTATTATTTTCCAAAAAATGTATACTTCTTCGGCCATTGAAATACCAGTATGGCTTAATATATGAATGTATGTTAAGAATCGCTCAACAACTAACCCTTTATAACAGTATCTAACAACAACAGCAAATAAATCTCTATGTGCTCTATCTGGAGTAGAATCTAAAATTAGACTAAAGTATTTAGTTTCTTGTAACTGTTTAGTTATTTCTAAATAAAACTTCATTTGTCATTAGGTCAATTATTTCGTTAAAAATTCGCATCGAAAAATGAGATACATTGCCTGATCCTTTATTAGCGCGTTCATTCATATGTTGTTTTAAAAAGGGATCAAATTCGAAAATAACTTCAAGAATTCCAAGAAAATTTCCATTACTCAGAGAACCCAACTGCAAGTCATTACCCTCAAATGCTAACCCACGAACAGCCAAAAATTTAACAACAGATACTACATGGTGCAACACTTAAACCCAATACTTTTTGTCATTCAACATTTTTTCGGCCATAGTTTTATCTATACGATGTTAAGTGTTTACACGATCTAACCAAGTTAGGTTAACATTGATTCACGATGGTTTTCACTATTTCCATGTTCTTTAATTTTTTTCGTATGATTTTTTCCAATAGTTAATACCAGGATTAATAAAACTTAAATTATTTGATTTATTAAATAGTTTACAAACAAAATTGTAAACAATGCCAGTATGCGCAGAAAACATAAGTCATTTACGTGAGTGTATTTCACCATTAGGCAATTTTAATTCGAATACTGAGATATTTAATGAGCGATTATAATTTTTAAATTTTTTTTTGGAAGAATGGAATTTTTTTGAATCCATATTCTGAAAAATGCTGGTCCTTTTAAGCAGCATAATTCTATAAAAGTGTTGTTTAATACTAAAGGCCACATTCCTGGATTTTGATATGATTCAATATCAATTTCAAAGTTATAAACATCTAAATTAAAATTAATAGCAATCACTGGATTTTCTACTGCAGGACAATTGTCAGATTCATTATCAGAAAAATTTAAAGCATCATAGTTTGAAGTGATTGTATTGTATTAGACATATTATTACTATCGTTATTTATGTTTTCAACATCAAGATAACTATTATTTAGAACCAAATCATCTTTATTATTTGTATTAGCTTCTACTTCTACTTCGTTTTCACTATTGACAGTTTTTTTTTTAAATTTGTTAATTTAGGTAATTTGCTTACTGCATCTTCAGCCTCCTTCTTTAATTTTCGTTTTACATAACCACTGAGATAAATCCTTTTTTTGTCTGACATTTTCAAATTCAATAGTTTTTATTATACACTAATAACGAACAAAACTCACGAACTCTACTTAAAACCAATTTAAAATCACGAGTCACAACACTCAACAGAATACTAACTAACGTACCGATTGTATTAACGATGTAAAACTAACCAACAAAATGTATGTAATAGAAAATACCTTAACGATTTGATAGAGGTAAACAGTAGACTATATAGTGAATACCCGCGTTTAGATAAACTGAGTGTTCGCAAAAACCCAAGATATTTTTAAATAATGCGCGGCTTACAACTGTTGCGATTCGTGTTATCTTACAAGTGTTTAAACTTGGCCTATAGGTATATACGTTGATGGTTAGGTGACAGGATGGGTAAATATAAATGGTAAAGTGTTTTTGGCCAACTTTATCTCAAAATTGAATAGCTTTATTTTATCGATTAGATAATAATTTTAAATTCCATTACGAAACATGACTAATTTGTTTTGTAAATGTTAAACGAAAGAAATATCTTAAAATTTTACAATATCACTTAAATATTTAATTGTCAACAGAGGCCCGGGACCCCAAATAATACTGGGGCCCGGGGCTGTAGCCTCCCTAGCCCTCTTCTAAGTTGGGCTCTGCTTTTGAGTTGTTATTATAAAACTCTACATAGTGTTGGAAACTCAGACTCTTTTTCATTATAATATATTGTATGATGGTGATAGTGAAATTTTGAAATTGACTGGTCTACTTAACCTGTTTCCGAGTTATCGAACTTTCAAGGGGGGGGGGGGGGTTGAGCATGTCCCCAGCCCCCCACCTTGAAAGTTCGATAACTCGGAAACGGGTTAAACACAAACGACGGGAATAAAAGCACAAACAAGCACAAACGACTGTAAACATTTGAACTTGAAAGTCCGAGGTGGGGGGGGCTGGGGACATGCAGCTCATTTTAACCCAGGCTTAGGATTCATAACAAATAGGTATCTTGCTGGCATGGTCAGAAACATCTTAGATTTTTAGATTTTTATTTAGCTGCAATACATACAATAGATAGTGTTTAAATGGTTGAGTATGGACACTATTTATACGGTATATATATTAATAAACAACACCAATATTGAGAGTGAATATTTTGTTTTTTCTGTGTCATAACAGCGATACTATATTATAATATGATAAGATACCTGGATCAGTTATGCTGTTATTAACTAATATATACGTGTTCTAGGTAAACAAGAAAGCTATATCTATTAGCTATGTATGTAAAAAGTGTATTTACAAACAAAAATAGCAACCTCCAAAAAAGTAGAATATAAATTGTTATTTATATAAGTGTTCAGGATATGCAGTTGTATATCCTAAGGTCCCTTGGCTATGCTTATGTATTGTTTTATTTTTTAAATTCAAAGATTTATATTCAATACTTCCAAAATATGTAACTATAGTATTTTCTTTAGTTTTTTGATCAAAAAGTTTACTTATTCCATTGTTATTATATGATACATGTTTATCTCCATTCACATTTTGATACAAAAAATGGTAAATTATAAATTATAATAATGCTTTAATGTAATTGTTGTATATATTTTAACTAGACTATTAGATTGAGCAAAATAGCCCAGCTAATCCAAAAAATATCTGACCGTATGAGTTTAATATTTTTGTAATAATGTAGAACCTTTGCTCTTAGGACAAATAATATTTATTTAAAAGAGTATTACATAGTTATTAGGTCAATCTGCAGAATTGTACTTCAATTTTGGTGGTAAAATAAAATTTTGAAATTTTACTAAATTACCTACTAACGTTGTGTTCATTCGAACTTAAAACCTGTAGCTGGTTGAATTTTTGTTTTTTCAAGATATTATTATTATTTTGTTAAATATTGTAGAAATTTGAGTATTACGTAGTGAATTTAGTCATTATATCCTTATCCAATTTTTATGTAAATTTAATTTGAGAATGTCGAAAAAACTATTTTAGATTTCAGATTAATATTCTTCATATTTATATTGGCAATTAAACAAATTAATCATTTTATATTTTATATTAATATTATTTTTATTCATGTTGGCAACTAAGCAAGTTAATAATTTTATATTTTATATTTAATATTAATATTTTTATTTTATATAATCATATGAAGTAAGAATGATGTATATTAATTTTATTATTGGGCCTTTGAGCAACGGAAAGCGTTGACACTTTCCCTTGTTATCGAGCTACTTTTTGGCACCATGTAATTCTTTCTGAGTATAAAGAGGGGTGTAGTACCATTCATAAGTTTGTATAAAAGTTATAAGGCCGCCGAATAACGACCGTCCGCCGTGTGA
>NW_020271726.1:1793824-1944789 GCF_003268045.1 Sipha flava
AAAAATGTTGCCATCATCACTACGTAATTCTTCTGCTGATGGATGTCCAGGGCAATTATCCAACAATAATAAAGCTTTTGGAGGTAAATTTACATTTAAAAGGTGCTCACGAACTACAGGAACAAATTGTTTTTGAAACCAGTCTAAAAATAAAACACGAGTGGCCCAAGCATTTTTTTGTCCACGATAGTATACGGGAAGGTTAACTGATTTAAACGCACGTGGTTTTTGTGCAGTCCCAATGACGAGTAAAGGCAATTTATGTGTTCCACTTGCATTAGCACAAGGCATGAATGTTATTCTAGCTTTAATCATTTTTATTCCAGGGGCGTTTTTCTCATGACTTGATGTTAATGTATGCTCTGGTAACATTCCCCAGAATAAACCGAATTCATCAGCGTTATAAATTTGTTCTAGGTCCAAATTGTTTTCATTTATGACTCGCTGCAACTCATTTCGAAATGGTTCGATTGATGCTTCGTCACATGAAAGTTTCTCACCCGTTATTTTAAGGCGCCTAATACCATGACGATGTTTAAAATTGTCTAGCCAACCTCTACTAGCAGTGAAACCATCTTCCTGCTTTGTTATTTCACGGTGAAATAAACGTGCTTTTTCGCAAATTATTTCACCACTTATCAGAATATGTCGTCTCCGCTGTTGCATAAACCATATAAATAAAGCATTTTCGAGAACAAGATTTTCCGGTTCTTTTAAAGTTTTACGTGTGCCTGGACCACGTTCAGTTGTGCTGACAAACTTCATAATTTTTTCTTTATTTTTTTTTATGTCACCAACAGTCGATTTACCTATTCCGTACTTCTCAGCAATCATACCATAGTTCTGGCCATTTTCCATTAGCTTAATTATTTCAATTTTTTGATCTAAAGTTAAAGTTACGTGTTTACGAGGAGCCATTGTACAAACAAGAATAATAACCACTCGACAAGAAAGAAGTAAACGAACTGACCATCGGGCATCGATTTATTACCTACATATGTACATATTAATCTTTACTAGGAACAGTAGGTAATAAAAATGACGAAATTGTATTTGTCGATAACAATATCTTATGCATAGATTAATTGGGTTCCGGGATTCTCGTAAAATCTATTTACGAACAAACGGAATTTTGCCGTCCGGATTACCGCGTTCACCGGATTATCGGGGGTCCGGACTATCGAGGCTCTACTGTAATTATAAAAGACTTACATTTTTTACTCTTATTGGTTACAGAACATTCCAAGAAAGTTTAGCCTCTCTCAATTCTCCCTCAATCTCTCAGTGGTGTGTATCAACAACTTGAGCAAATTCTTCCTCTATTATCCGTATATAATAAAACGTTATTTAGTATGATTTAAAATTTATATAAATTTATTAGTTAATATTTATGAACAGTTGAATTTTAATTCTTATATTCTACACACAATATATTCAAATTAAAGAGTTATTGCTTATAACTCGGAAGTTGATGCATTTTGCATTTTTTTTTTTTCGAACTTTGTAGAAGATGCTATCCTGGCCACAAATGTGTTTCATTAGCATGTGAATACAAATAACTAATTTTTATTTTGAATTTTTTTGCATTTTTTGATGTTCGTTACTTTTCAAGTCATTTTTTGACATTTTTAGGTGATTTTTTCACATTTTTAGTCATTTTTACTGATTTCACACTAATTCATTTTTTATTATTTCTTATCGACCATTATACCAATAACTTAAGACTTGTTCGATTTTATCTCGTCAATTACATTTGTCGTTGTCGTGTTGTAGTGAATATTAGGTACCTAAATTTTATTTTTTCATAATATTTGATTAGTATCCGATATTATCTCGTTGCTTCATTGTCATATTATAATGAATAATACCTATTATATCTAAATTTTATTGTTTTTTCGTAATATTTTCGAAATGGTGAAAAATAAAACGTCGGTTAGTGCTCATCTCATCTCCCAATCACTTCAGTGGACGCGGAGAGAAATGTTTCTAAATATAAATATAAATAAACACATAATCGTCATTTATTTACTTATGATAAGAATATATATATTTACTTTATTATTGTAAATTATACTGCCTAAAAATTAATTACCTCTTTAGTTTTACGAACTAAAAATGAATAAAAAAATAAATTTCGCTATAATAAACAATTTCATAATAATTTCAATCAAACTACAAATATCAAATGTTCAACGAAAAAGTTTACATTATTTTAATTAAAATAATTAATTTGAATAAATTATACATGTATCACATACTTCACGAGGAGGGTGTTATTTAAAAATAATCGACAAAATTATACACAACAAAATAATAACTTTACTTATACTTTATTGTACAATCATCCAAACACATTAGTACATTATATATGAATAGATATTATATATAAATTATATAAAATACATCAAATACGATCTTATCATACAATGCAATAATTTTGATTTTTGAGTAATTTGTAAGCTTTGATAAATTTATAAAACAAATGTTTGTCATTTTTTTATTTCATATTTTAAGGACATTTTTTATTATTTTTATGTCATATTTTGAGTAATTCGTATGTTTTGATAAATTTATATGAAATATTATAGTAAAATAGAATAAAATATTTAAAAAAATGTATTTTTATTAATTTAAAACAATTATTTGTAATTATTTAGATCATTTTTTAAGGACATTTTTTGTCATATTTGCATCTTTTTTTAGGTCATTTTTTAATGTTTTTAAGGTCATCAACTTCTGAGCCTTACTTATAACTAATTATGGATAAGTGTCATGTTGACTAATTTACAACTGTAATGTAGTCACTGAATATTAACCTAGTCATTATAGATACAAAATAATTGCCTTTATATATTTGCAAATAAATTTTCCCTCCGAATTTATGTTTGTTATCAATCCATTTCAAGTACATTAAATACCGTTTTTTACTTGATTATTTGAATAAAACCTAATTTAATACATACGTACCTAATAACAATGTCAAATTGAGTTTTGCCATCTTTTAGAACACATACATTAATATATCAATTCATAATTAACGCAAATCATATCAATATTTATTCATGCGTAAAACAGTTGTGGCCAATATTATAATGTGACATAGGCCCTTGAGCAGTAATCGTCTAAAGGGGGAGAGAGGGGGTTCAAAATTATATAAGTTAAGTTTGGTAAAAAGGCAATAAAAAAAAATACATGTTAGAATATCCATAATCAAAAATATTAGGATCGAAAATCAGTAAATGTCAACAAATGTCTGAACAGCTTGAATAGCTGACTTTGCAGTAAAAATGGTATTTTCTTAGTAAAAATTTAAATAAAAATAACCTCAATAGGAGTGGTTAAGAGCCCTCAAAATACCCCTTGTGCACGGGCCTGATGCCATATTAATATGTAGAAGATATTGGATTAATCAATAACTCGTAAAAATCTAGTTATAACACAGATTAACGTAATATGGTAGGTATAACTATTTTTTAGATAATTTATATTTATGTTTTGCTAATAATAATATATTATAACATAATTAGCGTTTAAAATAATAAAATCATTATTAAACTTATTATTATAAAATAATATTTAAATTTTATATTATACGAATTCTGAGAATTATTAAAATAATAATATTTACTTTCTACGTTATCTTATCTAGAATGATAGTAATATATATATTGAAATAAATTCTGCTTGGATCAATACACTAAGATCTTAATAGTTAAGTATTATGTGTTAAAACAAAATAATGTGATTGTATTTGTTGAGTCTAATACAAACTTAAATATCGTTAAATGATCCAATAATAATAAAAATGTTTTTTGTTAGATAAAATAAAATATATAAATAATTATTATAATCCAACAATATTTTTAGCATGTTGTACTTTACAGACTTGGTAGACAGTGATTTATCTACCTACTGATCGAGAGAAGAAAACATTTCTAATAAAACTGAGAACGAACGATAGCAGAGCAAAAAATTTAAATTAATATTCACTGACTTTATTGACATAAAAAAAAAAACAATTTATAAAGATATGCGTAGATATTATTATTTTTTTATAAATATTTTATGTATAATATTGTTTTCAATATTATACCATTTAAATAGTATATTTACAATATTTTCGTTAAAATTGTTTTAGTATAAATCTAATTTGAAAATATTATGTCAATAATTAAAAATTATTACTAGATATTTACTTTAGTATAGTATATTAAACTGCCTAAAAATCAATTACCTCTTTAGTTTTACGAACTAAAAATGAACAAAAAAATAAATTTCGCTACAATAAACAATTTCATAATAATTTCTATTAAACTACAAATATCAAAGATTCAACAAAAAAGTTTATATTATTTTAATAAATTAGACATGTATCACATATTTCACGAGGAGAATACTATTTAAAAATAATCAACAAAATTATACACAACAAAATAATAACTTTACGTATACTTTATTGTACAATCATCCAAACACATTAGTACTTTATATATGAATATTTATCCATGTGTAATTCACTAATTTATAAGAAAATGTTTTAATATCTTATTAGTCTCTTATATATATATTTTAAATTAAATAATATATGAAACGACATAAAACCACGAAATAAGATTATTACACAAAACGGTGTAATGAGAAACCGGGTCCCGGTTTACATTATTACTATTGTAATAGTTATATATTTCGTTATGATAAATATGCGTGCATCACGGTTTATGATGAATTCTATACTTTAAAAGACTTAAGTATAATAAGGTTAAATATAAGGTGGATGGGTGTTACTAAACCTGCAATACCTTCTCTGGGATGAATTATATTTAAAATGTAATATAGAAGATTCTATGAACTACGCAATTCGTAATCTTATAACAATTTATCACTATTATGAAATAAAAAATTAATATTTAAAACAAATTTCTGGATTATGCAATAATATCCAAAACTATGAAATGATATTGATACGAAAAAAACTTATTGATTAAACATTCCATAACATTTTACTGTGTTGAATATCTTAAAAATCGTTACTGTTTCACTACCCACTTAAACCATACAAATTACTATCGTGGCTTGCGGTCGAAACGGTATAGACACGGTATTTCTCCCGTGGTGAACCCAGAGAGTAGTACAGCCGGATTAAAGATTCGATGCCAACCTGAAATAAATTTATTACCGGGTTAGCATACACAATATCGATAAAACATCTATGGACTGACATAAGTCGTCGTATACGCCATGGTCTGACGCTTTATGAAATAATCGGATTTTTAAAAATTGATATAAAAGCAAACGTTTCAAAGACATAAACTTAAAATAAAATCAATCATAATTTAATACTTTAGTTGTAGTGATTCATAACGCAAAACATGTTTTAGATTATTTTAAATTTTAATAATTGCATGGTTCGTATGAATGAAATATTTAGAGTATATTTTCCCCATATTATTGTAAGTAGAGCTTAGGAGAGCCGAGGCTGCTTAAGGACAAGTCAAAAATATTATAATAAATATTAAAATAAGCCATTAAAATAGGATTTACTTCAGTTCCTTGTTTGTTATCACCAAATAACCATACCGTATAACGTTTATTGCTTCATTATTCCGTACGACCATCATCAACTTTTTATTTCAATGTATATTAATGCGTAAAAGTAAATGACTATGATTGTTATGTATTGTTTACAAACAAAAAGACTACAAATGTGTTTATTTATATTATATAATATTTAATGTTTTTTAGTATGTGCCCCTATGACCAGGATCAACGAATTATAACTACATAGTTTACTTATTAATTGTGACGAATCTAAACTTTTTTTTAAAACTATTGAGTGTGCCAATCAACAGTCAGATATTATCAATACCTAAGTCCCTAAAGCTAAGTTCACATAACGAACGTTAAATGCACGATTTTTAGTCATTGTTCACATGAATTACAGTTTTTATATCTTAAGTTTACGTTTTCTAACTAGTCAGCTGAATTTTATATTCAGTTGAAGATAGACGTTGAAGAAGCTATAGCTCAGTGACGGACTGGAATAAAAAAGCCCGGGGTGCAAAAACATTTTTAGGGCCCTATCAACATTCTATAAAATAAAAAAAACATATAATGCACTTTCTATTTTATTCTCAGCAAATTGTTTTAATGTATTCATTATAGTACATACTTATTTTCTGAAATAAGAAGAATTTCAGTTTTTAAACAATAGGACTGTATAAACTTAATCTTAATAGTGTAAAATAAATTTAATTTTTTTTATAATAGTTACATTTTTATCTTTTGAAAACAATTAATAAACATCTTGTATTATATTTGTGTATATAAAATGTATAATTTTTAAAAATGTAATAATTTTGAAAATGTTGTAGAAATTTCTGAAATTTTATCAATTATACTTTCTGTATCAGGCAAATAATCGTTTTCTATACTTAGAAGAAGTTGCGCGTTTAATAAATCTTGTTCCATTGTTGAACGTAATCTGTTTTTTATAATTTTCAACTTGGAAAATGCCCTTTCACAATTTGTTTGTGTGCATGCCAGAGTTAATATATATTTATATAATATATATAAATTTGAATACGCTGCTGAATGCAAATTATATTTTTGTAAAAGTTTAAAAACGCATGGTATGCATTCTTCACAATCATTTTTTTTAATTTTAGATTTAGAAAAGTCGAAATATTTATCATCGCCATTGTTGTCATCACTACTTTCATCTTCGATTTGTTCACTATTTACTGGTTTATTTATCGATTGTACTATCGGTTTTTAAATGTGTTGGTCTTGCAAAAAAATTAAGTTTTGTTTGTTTTGGATCTCTACTCGATAATTGTAATTCTTTCTCAGACCGAATTTTACGTTTTTCAGCTCCACTTTTGTGCTTATAATATTTGTCTGCCATTATAAGCGTATACTTCAATACCAACTCTAAAAAATGAATGTTTCAAATTTTTTAATTTAAATGCATCGTATTCAAAGTATCACAAAAATAAACATCGTTAAGTTAAAAAAAAATGTTGTGGAAATAAAAAAGAGTTTTTTGTTTTTATTTCATTAGAATCATCTGTTGGAGTGTAAATATAAAATATAAATGCAAATATAAAACTTAGATATACTATTTCAGGACAATATTTAATACTAATATAATAATTTGATTTCGATAAAAAATAATAATTTAAAACATTAATGGTTTTTTATATAGGTTATAGGTAGTTAAAATAATGTGGACTAACTTTATTTAAAACAAAATATGAACATATGACTATCGTGTCGTCACAGACCTGGATTAAGGGTCAATTAATTGTACGAGTATCATATCTATTTTTACTGCGTCGTTGGTATTGATTGTGGTCGGAAGAATAACAACAACGATGACGACCGTTAATTTTATTGTGATTTTATTAAACACTTATGTCATAGAATAATAATTTATTATAGAAATGTCAGTGATCACCGTTTTGTGTTTACTGTTTATGGCAAATTTTTAATATTTGAATTCTCGATTGCTGAAGTGCTGAACGGCCAACGCTGGTATATTTAACCCTTTCAGTCCCGAATTATAACCTGATGGAAAAAAAATATTTCATGTGTTCTTTGCATTAAACAAACTCAAATTAAGAGAAATTTCGAGTTTTGAAATTTTTAGACTACCCAAACTTGAATTTTGGTGACTTATCATTATAATGGCATTTGGGCGTTAGATAGAAAAACTTACGTTGCCAATATAATGGCATTTGGGATTTAAAATATAACACACTATATAATATAAATAACCTAATTAAGCTTTATTCATACTTTATCATCACTAAGCAACAGAATATTCAAAACGAAATAACGAGTAGGTACCCGACGAGATTCGGATAAACAATAAATGATAACAAATTACGAAGCGGCGAAACGCACGTGCACGGTGCACTATCACAGAATAATATAATCAGTTATTATAAAAAATTTGTATAATTTAATACGTATAATCCGGGCCTGCCTGCCGACAATATCTATGTATATTATTTCATAATTATTAATAAATAGAAAAATGTATTGATAGAAAAACTTTTAAAAAATGAATATAAGTACCTGTTTTTCTAGCAGACAGCAGTCAGTACTTTAGCAGGTCAAACGAAATTGAATAGTTATCGGCGAATCGACGTTATCGTCACTCGTCAACGTTGTCGGTCGTAATAATATAAAATGTGTGTGAGTGTGTCCATACGAATATAATAATATGATATGCTATATATATCTTTATAGCATGCGGAAATGTCAGACGATAATAATTAATAATAGAAACATTATATTATCTTAAATTCCCAAAATTATATACCTACGAAATACGAATTCAATAGTTGGTTATGTACTTATGTCTATTTTAATCATTTACAATTTATACTTTTGTATTATTTATTTTAATATTATGTTTTGATAATAAATACAATTAATAATAAGAATAAAATGTGATGGTGGCAAATAATGATAAAGTAATTATTTTCAATATAAAAAACCTTTTTTGTTTTTCTATGGGCCCGGGGTGCGATCGCACTTTAGCACCCCGGGCCAGTCCGCCACTGCTATAGCTTATGGATTTTAAATAGAAGAAGTAGTATAAAAGGCAGAAAAATTGAAAATATTGGGTTCATTCTAATTTAAAAAATAGACTTACAACCAAGTTTGGACATTTTTTAATTACAGTAATTGAATTACTTAAGTTTTTGTGATTTTAAATTAATTACCTTAAGTTTGTGTTATTAATAATTAAAAATGGCTGAAATTATATTTTTCTTTAAAAAATGAAAGAAGTTAGAACTCCGAAATTTCAGAAATAATACATACAATTTCTAGTAAGATAATATAAGTATAGAACAATGCTAAAACTGTAGGTAACATTCGACCAAACTCAAATTTTCGGACTCATATTAAGATATCTAATTAAATAAATAACATATTTATATTATATACATTTTATATTATCATTATACTCCAAAATTTGTAATACCTAAATCAAAGTAATTTATTTTACATTGCTTTAAAAGAAAATACATAAAATTAATTTTGGAATATTTGAAAATTATTTAAAATAATAACAACATCACAGATGGCGAGACAATTTTTTAGTATGTATGTCTCCGTAGTCCAGTCAATCTTTAGTAGATATTTTTTAAAGTGGTATTGAATTATAAATAATCAAATTTTTTAATGATAAAAATAAAAAGCTACAATGCATAAATAATTATCCAGTTGTTAAAGTATTAAATATTCAATATAATTCTGATATTTGTTCGTCAGCCCAGGTTAGAAAGATTGTTTTATAATGGTACCTAACCTTGAAGCTATTTGATGAGCAACTAGAAAAGCTTATTTTTTTTAAAAGGAAATTATAATTATATTTTATGCTGTTTTATTTATTATACATGACTTATTTATTTAAATTTTTAATTATGATATAAGAATTTTTTATTTAATTTTTTATATTTATTTTTTAATATCAATCCAGTTGTGACGTTCACATGAACACACTTACATTGCTCCGATGGTTCTTTCGCTCCGTTATCTCTGAGCACACTCGTTAAATTATTTTTATCATGTTCATTAGCACATTGTTCCTTTACCTATAACGGTATTATGTACAACAAAAACGGTCAGAATTCGGGCCTAGCGTCTCCGTGTACGCTTAAATCCACCAAAAGGAATCTGTCATCTTCGTCATTGTGACGGCATCCAAATGATAAGAAATCCAAAAAGTTTGTTTCACCAAACCGATTCACCGTTTTAACATCTGAGGAGGACAACTTAAGTAAACCCAACGTCATGTGTGATGCTTTCGATGCAATTTACGAGTCCATTAACCCCACTCTACGCAACAACTCCAGATCTCCGCCATTTTATATTCAAGACATTAAGAACTTCTCCGCGTTCAAAAACACGTTAATCCAGCTCACTGGTCAAAACGGTTTTACATTTAAGTCATTACCTTTTTTTTTTGATTGTCCTCCCTCAAGGTCGTGGAAGTTATAATATAATGGCAGAATACCTATTGGAAACCAATGCTTCTTTTCACATTTTCATGCCTTCTATATATCAGCCTTACAAGATCGTCATAAGAAACCTGTACCACTCGACCCATATCTCAGACATCTGATGCTCTCGACGAAGTAGGTCACTCCTTTACCCGTGTCGTAAATGTCATTAAAAACGAACGCCTACTACCACTCTTTTTCGTGGACCTAAAACCCAATACCAATAAAGAAGTTTTAAGTATATCATCAATTTTGCATACAAAAATCAAAGTTGAATTACCATACAGGACGAAGAGTGGTCCGTATCAGTGTAAAAACTATCAGACCTATGGTCATATCGCTAAATATTGCCATCACCCCTCACGCTGTGTTAAATGTGGGGGAGGTCACTCTTCAGACACTTGCGCCAAAGAAAAAAGCAGCCCAGCTACATGCGCCCTTTGCGCGGATAACCACACCTCAAACTACAAAGGATGTCTAAAATATAAAGTACTACTTAAACATCGCAAATTTACTCATTCAATTCGACAAAATCCGAACACTATAATCTCGTCTAACATTCTAAAACCATCACCTCTCCCTCCCAAAGTCTCCAACGCTTTCGTCGCCGATCCTAATAATACTCCAATATCGAATAATTCCACTAACAATCACATTTTTTCCAAATTTATTTCAGATCTTTCTTCATTAATTAATCCCCTCATTTCCCTCCTTACAGCCGTACTGCAAAAGCAATCTATTCCATAATTCATTCAATCCTTATCTTATTAGCCTAATTACCAATTATGTTATATTCATCGATAATTATATCTGTTTATCTCACTGTCACTATTATGTACTTAATTTCAAGCACTTTATTATAATCGTTGAGCTGTAATAGTTTTATACTTAAAGCTAATAAAAATAAAAAATAAAAATAAATTTTCTAATATTTATCTGCTATTTTTATATTGTAAATTGTATTATGAATAATTAAATTATATTGTTTATACTCGTAATTTGTAATTTAATTTTCTATTGCAATTTTATTTGTAATTAGTTATATTTTTTCGAATTATTTTCCCATTCCTGCTTACAACAAGTTTGTACGTCACTCTGTATCCAAATATTGTAATTTATAATATCCATTTTTGAATACGAAAAAAAAGTATTAGAGAGGAAGTACATAAATAAAAATCGTAACAGATATCTATCGCCTAGAGCCCGCATTTTAACTGAACACATCAACGCAAATCTATGAATTGACACGTTCTAATGCGTGAAGAAAAGGTATTTGCGTTACCGTTGCGTTGAACGCGCGTCATCTCCCAATGCGATTTATCATATGTACAGTTAATAGCAATAGCAATGTATAATAATTGTAAACGTGCATTCATGATTAACGCTCTTCATGTGAACTTAGCCTAAGATAAGGAGAAAATAATAAAATTTATAATAGTTATGTATCTTTAAATAGAAAGTCGAACGAATGGAGTCAGGACAATAAGAATTGTGTATATTACGTTTACAAAGCACTAACAAATATGTATGGTACCAAAGACTTTCGCAATTCAAGGTTTTAAGTAGGGCTAAGAAAACTATGCATTGAAATCCTACAGTAAAGGCATTAAAATTTTACCAATAATGCTACCAAAAAATGTTTGGCAAAAATGCATTTTAACAATGAAAATACTACTAAAAAATTACTTTAAAATGGAAAAGATCAGCTGAAAACAATTTTGATTTTATAAACATTAAACGTTACACTTACTACTATCACCTCCAATTTTCTCGGTCACTCACCCATAACCTTATCTTTAATCTAAAATATTCTTGTTAACTCCTTCTTTTCGGATTGCAATCTTTTCAATTTCATAAACTTGCTTCTCGTTTTCACTAACGATGAGCATCTCTCCACTCTCCAAGATTTTCATTTATCATATCTTTCATTAATTTATTGTTTTCTTCCAATCTCCACCCATTGGAATTTTATTTTATCGCCGAAATCTATGTCATCATTCACGCCTTCAAATTTTTTTTTTGTAAATTCCCAAATATTTTTAATATTTTCCGATTTCTAATCATACCTACTATCTTTTCAATCTCACCTCTTAACATTTTTCATTTCTACTCTAGTTTTCATGATATATAAATTTCTTTTATCCCATACAGCTGTCGAATACTACTGAGTTCCATGCTACATTGGCATCCAAGGTAATGAAACACCTGATTTGCTCCTCTACCACCTCCACCAAAAATATAATCGTTCCGTCACCACTAAAAATAACCACCTCTGATTTTCTTCTCATTCTTCCCAAACCCTCAAAAAAAAAAAAAAAACACGGATCGACTCCTGGTCTTCTCTTCCTCCTAACTTTGCCTCCATATTATTTTCTCATGTCCTTCGCTTACTCTTTTCCGCAACTTATTGTTCTACAACCTTCCCTCTTTTGAATACTATTCTTCTGGCGTAATACTTTTTCTCAGAAAAATGTTATCCTACTTAGAATATATAATTTTATATTAAAAAATGTTTAAGTTAGTATGTATTCGGGTTGAAATTTGTATGTATCCAAAAAAAAAAATCGAGCCGTTATTCGTATGTATTTTATAACACTCGGGCCGCAATTCGGAAGAAATTTTTACTACGGGACACAACTAGAACCACCCATGTTGAAATGAAAAACCAATAAATCATGTAAAATATTTTTTTCAAATAAATACTTTTGGTAAAAATCGGATTGATTATCTACTTGAAGAAAATAATAAAACGAGTGCATAATGAGATATTTTAAAAAAAGATCGTGCAATTTTGAAACGTATATACTGTGTTTTTTAAGCTAAACATGAATTACCTCTTTATGGTCATGGTGAATCTAGTTCTTATATTAACAGGGTAACACTTTAATTAATTCGTGTACGTGTCTGGACACCGTAGTGTTAACACGTTGATTCCGCATTCCGTATTTCATAGCTTTCGATAGCAGTAATTACGAGCGACCGCGACGTCGTTATCTGGTAATATATAAACATTTATTACTATACAGTCCAAAGAGCACTTTCCAAATACAACACATCGTATAGATACAATCCACCGCGCACGATCGATAAGCCCAGCCGATTAATACGTAACCCAACAAACAACTTACAGCCAAAATGAATAGACCCACATTCATGCAAATCGATAAAAATAAAAAATAAACGGATCGAAAGGTCCCACCACTTATCATAAACAAAAAAAGACTAACCACTGAACATGATAATTCATCATCTCCTTCCCCAAACTCCGACACAGAATTAAATGAAAATCAATTAAAATCAATCACCAATTAAAACAGTTAAAAACAAATCCAAACCAGCTGAAAACATATTTTTCACCTCACCAAATCGCTACGAGCCATTAAAAAACTCCCAATCCTACGAAAATCAAATCAATGCTAATAATCCACAATAAACAAATGGAAACAGAAAACGCCAATACTAATATTAACGAAAAAATCCACCCGTATTTGTTATCAACATACTAGATTACGTAAAACTCCGAGAGGAAATCTCACCATAACTACATAATAATTTTATAGCAACGAATAAAAAAAACAAAATTAAAATCAACGTAGAAACAATCGATGACTTTCGAGCGATAACAACATTTTTCGAAGAAAAAAAATACGAATATTATACGTATAGGCTCAAAAGCGAAAAGGATATCTCTACCGTTATTCGTAACCTACCAATGACAATCATCGAATAGGAAATCTTCGATGAACTCAAAAACCTAAATTATCTAAAACAGTCACAGAACTAACAAATAAAAATAAACTCCCACTTCTTCTAGCAGCCATACAACTAACCAGGACGGAAGAAGTAAATAAAATATTTGAACTCAATAGATTTTTAAACTGTATAATCACCATAGAACCATGACACAAATCTAACGTCCCACCACAAGGTACCAATTGTCAAAGATATGGACACATAAACAAATCATGCAGCCTAAACCCACGATGTGTAAAATGCGATGGAAATCACTACTACTCAAATTGCACCAAAGAATCAACAACTCCATCCAAATGCGTAAACTGTAATGAACCCCATTCGGCCAACTATAGAGGATGTACATACTATAAAAATATTACAAAAAAAAATAAAACCAACAAACGCAAAGAAACCTCAATAAACAATAAACAAACCACCAATTGCAACCGATACAACCAATACTCATATACAAACAAATCCAGACAAAAAATCATATGTAGAAATAACCAAAACCGATATACCAAACATCACAATAAAAACACCAATGAACACTCCAGGACCTCCTAAACAGTCACCTCCAAACGACAATTTCAGAATTTATCGAGAATATACTGCAAAGCGGCCAAACAGTTATTCAGAACATCATCGCGTCAATAAAGAGCAAAATGACAACTAACCCATTCAAACTTTTAACAACCCAAAATGAATATAATTAGTATCAAGGATATCATATTAGTCAACTGGAATGCTAATGGACTAAAATCCAAAAGGTCCACCTTAGCAGAATTTCTATCACGACACAAAATCGGCATTGCTAGTATCACCGAAACACACCTAAAGGACTCTGAAACCTTCAAAATACCCGGCTATGATATATATAGAAACGATAAGAAACATACACACTCCTCAGGAGGAGTATCAATACTGATTAAAAAAAAACCTAAAACACAACGTAATAATACTGCCACTCACACTTCAGATGGAAACAGTAGCAATAAATCTTATAACGAATAAACATGACTTACGTGTTATATCAGCATACAATCTACCGAACAAGAAAATTCTAAACTCAGGCTTACCCAAGTTCTTCAACAATACCCCCACCATACTCCTAGGAGATCTTAATTCCGAAAACCAAATCTGGAGCTGTAAAAAAACAAACCCAAACGGTCAAAAATTGTACGAGTACACTTCAGATTTAAACATCATGGTCTCCCCTTCACCGTGTCCAACCTTCTACCGAACAGGAGTTACCCCGAACATATTAGATGTTGCTCTAATCTTAAACTTCCCTACAAACTTATACCACAAAGTATTAAACGAGCTCGACTCCGATCATGTCCCGGTTTTAACAACCGTAAGAATACAACCAGAAACTAACCCTCCTGTACCAAAACTAATAAATCGGCCAATAAAATGGAAAATTTTCAAAGAAAATATAGATAAAATATTAAAACCAAACAGAAAATACTTATATACAAACGATATAAACTCGGGCATAATACATCTCACAGAATCTATCAAATCAGCGATAGACTTAGCACTAGCCCCACCAAACTACAAAAAATCTCACAATTATAACATACCGATACCATCCCACATACAAAACCTAATCAAAGAAAAACATAAGGCACGAGGGATTTGGCAAACACACAGATCACCAGCAGTCAAAAATACGTTTAAATCAACTTACAAGAAGAGTAAAATGGGAACTGGATAATCTAAGGTATAATTCTTACAGAGCATACGTGTCAAAAATAAATCCAAATGACTCAAGTCTTTGGATAGCTACCAAAATAATCACTAAACAGCGTGAAACAATTCCTCCTTTAAAAAAAGGATTAGCTAGAAACTAACATTGAAAAATGCGAAATCTTTGTCTAACATTTTGAAAGCTGCTTCACAACTGATGAAAACCATACAAACCAAAATGAAGTAATAGACCTTGAACAAAAAAACATTGAAGATCAACCAATAGTCAATTCCATTAGGCTATGTACCCCTAATGAAATACAGATAATAATAAATAAACTAGCTTATAAAAAAAGCCCGAGACATGATCTATTAACGAATAAAATACTCAAAAATCTCACTTCGAAATCACTATCATACATAACTAGTCTCATGAACTTCTCCATGAGACTAGGTTATTTTCCCGACACATGGAAAATCGCAATTATTATTCCCATACATAAACCAGGAAAACAAAAAAGTTCACCCAAAAGTTACAAACCCATAAGTCTACTCCCAACCTTCTCAAAACTCCTCGAAAGAATCTTGCTGCACAGAATTAAACCGTTCCTAAAAATTATACCACTACATCAATTTGACTTCAAACCATTCCATTCGACAACCCATCAGTAATAACGGAAACTGAAATAATAGTAAACGGTTACGAAAATAAAAAATTTACCACAACAGCCTTCTTAGACATATCACAGGCATTTGACAAGATTTGGCACCATGGACTTATCTCAAAAATAAAAACCCTAAAACTACCTATATACCTTAACAATACACTCTTGTCATTTATAGCAAATCGCAACTTTCATGTCAGAATAGGAACAGATACATCATAAATATATAAAGTAAAGGCTGGAGTTCCACAAGGATCTGTGCTAGGACCATCTCTATTTAATATATACTGTTACGATATACCAACACCACAACACTGCCAGCTAGCTATGTTCGCAGATGACACAGCAATAATAACGCAAAATCAAACTCTTGAATCTTCAATAAGAGACCACAAATCTCCCTCGATGAACTATCCCTCTGGTTCTCAAAATGGAAACTAACATTAAACCCAACCAAAAGCGAAGCAAAAATATTTACACTTAGAAAATATATAAACCCGACTCTACTTCAAATAAACAATAAAGAAATCAACTGGAACAACAAAGATGAATCAATAAAATATCGGGGCCTACACCTTGATGAAAAACTAAGCTGGAAAATACACCTTAACAAAAATTAAACCAAGGATACACAAGGCTACGAATACTGTACCCTCTATTAAATCATAGCTCTACCATACAAATGAAATGCTATCTACTCCTTAATACAGCAATAATAAGACCACTAGTAACCTATGCATGCCCAGTATGGGCAGCTGCCTCAAAATTAAAAATTAAAAATTACAAACTTCAAAATAAATTCTTAAAAATAGCCCTAAAGGCCCCTTGGTTTATGAGAAACAAACAACTACACAACGATACAGGCCTACCACACCTATCTACCTGGACAACACAACAATTTAAAAGTTTCCATGAAAAACTCCACAAAGTAGATGGAGCTCGTCACTACAACATCGGCAAGAGATCCACAAATCTGAGATCAAACCTCGGCTACTAGATCCTAATAAAGACACCTCAACCTCAGATACTGATCCAGACTCATAGCTAACCAAAACTATAATACATTATATACATTATAAATTATATAGTATTATGATCTGTAATCTGTAAAATAGTAACATTGTAAAAATACTAGGTGTATTAAAACAATTATACTAATAAATAAAAAAAAAAAAAAATTAATTCGTCTGTATGGTCTTGTTGTAGGTCATCCGTAGGTTTATTTATAAATAAATACAAATGTGTGTATTATTAATTATTATAAATAAAATAGAACTATTATATATTATGATAAATTAACATATATATTTTGTAGACAGCATTCGCTACTGTTTTTAACCTAGTTTTTTGTTACGTACATATGATCCCGTAGCAAGTATAATAACTTGGACCAGACAATCTATAGTCAAACCATTTTGATCCCTCGTACAGAAACTATATACCTAAACAATGTATCATATTTTTGCGTCGCACGTGCCTCTTTTATATAATGATTGCATGTCCACCCATAATGATGACATACACGATATTACTCTATACTTTTCATTCTGAAAACTGACACGGAATTCTAACACACGTGTAATCGAAGACACCTGCGATAATGGATTTCATGTAACAATTAAATAATAATTTATATTAGCTTACCATAACTGTATATTATAAAATATCCACTAGGTACTATTACAAATATTATCTATAAATCTAAGTTGCACATTATACTCGTATTATGTATTGTTGCTCGACAGGTAGCAACTTTAGCGAACGATCGAATTGGTCGCCGTTTCATTCCCAACCATATATTGATGGTCATTGCACAATTTCAAAATTTCGCTGTTCAAATTAATAAAAAAAAGTAAAAAAAATATTGATTTTCATTAATTGTGACTTGTAGTATACACAAAGATCTTAATTTCTATACAGAATTTCTCAACATGATTTTCATTAATCGAAATAATTTTGAAATAATTCTAATTTTGATTTTTAGATTTGCTCAGGATAAATATTAAACCACCGAAATCAAATATTAATACTCATAAACATGATGTATGTGTTCGTAGTTCTAAGTTGATAAGAGCACTTTTAGGAGACTCTCACTGATCACAATAATTAATTGCTATTTCCCTAAACATTACCCTTATATTAAGTAAACAATTTGTTTAAAGCCATGTATGAGAATATAGATAAAAAAAAATGTTGATTACAGTTTGGATGTTTTCAGAGCTATAGATGAAATGTAATCCTCCTTATTAAGAACATGAATATTAGTTGGTTTAAATATCATGCTTTCATACTTGAAAACTGCATAGCCAATTTAACGTATTAATTAAACCTAACGTATTAATACGAAGACCCATTCTCATAGATTTTATTTTTACTAATGATACGGGAATTATAAACTACGAATTACAAGTGATACGACTGGATATCATAAAATTTACTACATTAAATGTGGTATGTGGTCATCGAGATGTGTATACTATACTGGAGCGCGCGCTCGTCGTCAAAAAACGAGCCGGCCGTTGAATCGCTTCCCCCACCATTGCAGGGAAAAAGAACTGAGAGGTACAACTACACAACATGTAATTTCGATAATTTCATGCAATTCATGGCGCAATTAAATTGTAAACGACAAGTAAAACTATATAGTTCCTGCTCTGTTGTAAATTTTATTAAATTTAATACTCTTATTTATCAGTTATTTCTTTAATCATTTAACTTTAAGACAATTACTATTCACCAAAAACATAACGGTGAAAAATGGAAATTGCTCACATTTTGTTATTCCTGGAGGGGATGTTTTGGATATCCGTTGTGAAAAAAAAAGTTTTATAACTGAAGACAGTGAAAATAATGAATCTAATTTTAATAATTATTTATATATTTTTAATGGTGTACAGTTAGAAGAATACACAAGTGAAATACTTGATTACATTGCAGGTTATATTGTAAGAAATATATGCAAAAAAGTTGTTTGTCCTTTCTGTGTGGATATTTTATTGAGTGTTCAATAAGATCATAAATATACAGCAGGTATTCAATTTACATCTTTTGTTAGTTGAGGAAAATTAAAAATTGTATCGACGGCAGTATCTTTGATCATCAAGGAATTAGAAAAATCTTTTCAGACCATAGTTGTAATAAAAAAAATATTACACAAAAATGTGAAACAAAGTGTCATTATGTTAACAAAAAAATAAATATATTTAATAAGAATTCACTATTTTTTTTCTCCAATTCTCGCCCTATCAATGTTGATTTAAGTTCTCCAAGTCATGAATATAGTCTTTTTACAGCTATAAGTAATAGTTATATCAATATAAGAATGTGCCATTATGCAAAAGAAATTAATTCTAGGGAAGTATTTAAAAATAAATCTTCACTGAGGCAAAAATTCACTAAATTAATTTTGTTTAATAATTTGTGAAAAATTAATTTGTATGTTACTTAATATTTTTATGGTAATATTATATAAAATTTAAGACTAGCATATTTCTCAAGAAAGGTTTTATAAGTTATGTTTTCGTGTAATATATTATTACTTTAAGGTTTAAGTATTAAAACAAATATTATTATTATTTTTGTGTTATCTATTCGTTAATTTAAATGCCTCATGTAATTGTATATGTTGTACCAATTATAAATATTCGAAAAATAATATTTTGTTTTAACTGGCAGATATACAAATTTCTTGATTTAAAATTTTCGCCAAAAAAATTTAAAATCGTACTTGGGTGACTATAAAAAAAAAAAATACAAAAAAACATTGGGAGCAACGCGTATTAAAACCTGTGATTACAGAGTACATACGCATCGGACGAATACTACGTGAGTATTCTTTGCCCTGCAATAGTGGGGAAACAGGCGACGCCGACGGCTCGTTTTTCGTTGTACAGATATCATAGGAAGTACGCGTTCCAGTATAGTATATACCTACATCTCGATGTACCTATGTGGTATCATTGAACTATATGATAACTGGAACGCTCACTAAACAGTGTTGTCCGAGCGATCGTATTAAAAAAAGATAGCATATCAATTAGGTATTTCTTTCTTTGTTTAACATGTACTGCTATATAGTAAAATATATTTAAAAATCGTTTTGCTTTCAATTAAAAATGATTTAACAAAATTTTTAAGGTATTTAAAACCGTGAATCTGTTGCAATACCGTAACTGAGGGTTTCTTTGCACAAGGCCAGTGAACATTGCACCAAAATATATTTTTGTGTTTATTTGTTATTACGAGTTATAAAATGATATCACTTGATTCATTTTTTTTTGTATGAATCCTTACAATATTTACAGCCAGTCGTTTCGTATACAACTTCAAATCATTGATTTCCCTCCAAACTGTGTTTAAGTGATAAGCCGTGTTATCAAACACACAAAAACCGTTTCAAACAAAATAGGCAGATTTCGTCAAAAAATAAATTATTAATACTGGTAAGACATTCAAAATTATATCTTATATGTAGTGCAGATTAAGATTATGTATAATTTTAATCGAGTTGATATTGTTTTATTATGTTAATAAATTTAAATAGTGAAATATATTTAAATTTGACTTTTTTTTGCCAACTTTTCACCAACCAATATTTGGTGCAATATTAAGTGCAATATTTTAATTTTTTTTACAATACCTATGTTAAATAATGTTTAAATTACCTAATGTTATTTAAATATTTTTAGAGGGTGCCAAACAAATACATAAAACAATTAGGTTCACGAAACTATAGAAATTATTCTGATGAAACATTAGAAAAATGCCTAAGTGAAATAAAAAATAAGATAGATATTTATACAGAATAAGAGGCATAAGACTGTTAGGTATAAGTAAATTTAGTTTTTATTGGTAATATTGTTTTTTTTTTATAAAATTACTATATTGATATGTATATTCAGAAGTTATAAGCAATAGGTAAGCAAAAAATAGTTACCTACAAGTACCAGATGTTAAGTTCTTTTTTGTTAACAATGACTGCAATTCATACCTACATTCAGTTTGTTTACAATTTAATATTTTATAATTTGTTATAATATTGAAAAAGACTGCATTTAATACAAAAAGTTTGTTTTTATTTTTATATTATAATTTTGCATAAGACTGCAATTAACATATTTTAATTGTTAATAATTTTTTATTTTAATTTCATAATTTGTCATAATTTTGTAAAAGTCTGCAATTAATGTGCAATAAATGTTAATTTGTTTTAATTTTTCCAAACACATCAATAAGTTGTAGGCAGTGTTGAGTTCAGATAGCAAAAATAACATCTAGATAAATATTAGATTACTAGCTAAATCAATATCTAGATTAATATGAAGATAGAATATTCAATTTTTATCTAGATAAATATGTAGATAAAATTTTTTCATCTAGATTTATATCTTACAATAGTTAATTTGTATTTGTAATGCTTGTATTTTTAATTTGTATTTGTAATGCTTGCCATGTTATTGGATTCTTGGTTGAGTAATTGATTAAGGGAGGCAAACCAGGAAGGCTCGTTTCGTGTCAAAAATATATTACCTAATGAATAAATATACATATAAAATATTTAAATACCTATATAATATTATATTTAGCATACAGTAGGTACCAATTTCAACATATAACAAAATATCAAATAACCAAAATCATGGTAATGATTTTGTGACAGTTTTGACAAGAAGCTTTGATTTTGTCACCATTTATCGACACCAGTTTATATACTGTATCAAATAAATACTGAAATTTAAGTTCTGGCAATGGTGCAGGAACATCAACAGCAGGCGGAGGTGGGTCATCGACATTTTCTAGACAAATTCTTTTATTGGGCGTTGAAGACGTTATACTTAAAAAAACGATCCATATTGGCAGTAAACAAGAAAAACTTGAAAAGAGCAATAAAGTTTACGAAACGAAGTTGTAAATAACAATGAAATTACTCAACACTCATCTGTGCTCTATAGGGAGTCGCAATAGTAGTAGCCACTAGTCAGTCCCACGGATTATAAATGTATAACCACAAGCTATTATCGAATTGATTCAATGAGTGTGACCACGACAGACCAAAGTATAGTCTAGTGACTAGTATCTGGTAAAGAAATTAAATTATTGTACAAATATTATTATTTATAACATCCAATTGGGAATTGGTATTGTCAATACAAAATAGATGTGCGTGTGTATTCTTGCCGGTGGAGAACTATTTTTAGTATTTTCCACATTATTTACCGATCGACGGGACGTGTGGTGGGGTATAACTGTATAAGTGTATAACAGCTTGTATTGATATACGACCGCGACAGCGTCTGCAGTCGGCGTACGGGTTCTATTGTTAATTTGATAATAATGAATCGTCATTAAAGATTAAACATAATTGCATAGTATCATATTATTATAATATTTGATGGAAAATGACTAAATGAAAAACGTGCATTATAAAATGAGATTTATCTAGATAAGATAAAGGTACTTAATTTTCATCTAGATAAATTACCTAGATAAATGTATCTAGATACAACTCAACACTGGTTGTAGGTATTGATTTTATATTGTTACATGATACATACCTATCTAATGTTGTTAGAAGACTCAATTATTACTTAATAGTTACTCAAAAATTAATTAAACTATTTAAAAATATAATAATTTATTAGTAAATTCTAACTTTTACATAAAGTAACCTAAACTTATTCATTATTTTGCTTTTAAATATTGAAGTATATACCTATAGTCATATTGTATAAGGATACTTTGCACTAACGTTTTATAAATATGAAAATTAAATGCATTTTGGATGTTGGTGCAATGTTACCCAATAGCATAGTTAACTGTGCACCAATTTTTTTAAAAAAAATTGTTTAATCAATTTTTAAGTTTGTCAAATTTTTGTTGCACAAAATCATTCTTTATGTTCATACCTAAAAGACTGTGAAACTTGTAAAATGTTATCATTATTATTAATTTAACAGTGTATATCTTAGTTTAAAAAACCAAGAAATTTGGTGCAAAGAAACCCTCAGTCACGGTATGTGTTTGAAAATAAAACTGGTTATCAAATAATTATTTTTAAGCTTGAAGGCTTAAACTACCACGTATTAAGTACTAATGAATGTATGTAGTGTCAGTGATAGAAATAATTTTCTGAACCAAAAAACTAAAAATTATTAATGATTACAGACATTCGTTAGTGGCATTTATACTAGAGAGAATAGATGTTTCCCTCATATTAAATATATTAAACATCACTATAAATATATATTTTTTATAAAGGTTTTTAGATTTAACAGGATAAAATTATGTTTGCTGTTAGTAGATATTAGATTATTATTCAATATAAAAGCAGTCTGCATAGGTGCACACATACATTTATTTTAATATTTAAATTAATACAAAATGATAATTTTAAAATAATTTACTTTGTATAATATATAATAATATATTGATATTATATAATAATGTATTAGTATTAGTATTAATATATAATTAGGTATTTTAATTAAAAAAACTAAGAATTGAAGTTTTAAGTAAAATCAATGAAAAAACTTAATAGCAAATAATAAATAGGTATTATATTCTAAAATAATTTAAGTACAAACTTATGGAAAATTAATCCTTTATTAATATCGTTTGAATTTATGCAATTATAGGCACTACAATAGTTAACCATTTTATTATATGAAACCAAGGTACGTAAATATAAATTGATTAGGTATTAAACAAATTATAAAATACAATATTAAATTAAAACCGATTGAATTAATAAGATTTTTGATTTACATTCAATTGTTGAATAGAATAATATACAAAGAGAGAGAAAACATTACCTAATATATTTGTTATCTTTGTTTATCACGGTCACTCGGTTTTATTTACATTGTTCATATGGCTAGTAAGCATTCCAGTTATCGTATAGTTCAATGTGTGGTATTAAATTTTAATCTATTCCGTAGAATACCTGATAAGATTTATCAATCATTAGTAATTGTTATTGATAACGAAATGAATAATTTTTATCGTTTTTTCTGACATCCATAAAAACCTCTGACCTATGGCACACGTCGGCTTCAGATTTTATATCAACGTTACTAACGATTTTGATAACAGCCGGTGATAGTTTATCGGTCTTATTCTACGAGTGCATTAGTCAATTATACTACAAATTTACTTAAATAGGTAATAATTATTCAATTATTATTAATTTTAAAAACGTTCACTATGCCAAAATGTTATTAAATTGAATACTAACAACGAGTTATGATTTTAATTATTGGGAAAAGTACTTTTTTATAATCCTGACATACATTTCCGTTGTGACTTGTAAATATATTAGTATATAATTTATATTATAAATTATGTATGTTATTTGTATATTATATAAACAATCATTTTCTAATAGAATTATAAAACTGTCACTTAAGTCACTATACTATTTTTTTTTTACATACATTTTTGATTTTTTCATTAAATGTACTTAATAGTAAAGTTATCTCCTGTTTATTCATATTTTAATAATTTTAATTTCATGTTTTCTACTACTAAATGGTTCAATTTTTTTTAAGTCTAAATAATAATAATTGTAGGATTTTAAATCTTATAGTATTATTGAGTGTTGAAAGTACACTGATATTTGATTTATATTTATTTTAGCCTCAATATATTTGCTATAATTTTTTATATAATTTTTTTTATTATAATTCGAGGTTTCTATAAACATAACTAATAGTATAATGTTATATTTACCTTAATCATCTATTTCATTTGAGTTATTGAACCAATGTTTATACTGAATTAAATCACTACAATTACAGATCTTGATATGTGAACCTTAGCATATCTATTCTATACTACATATGTACTTATTATGTAAATTGTATCATTATTATAATATACCCTACATACATATATATTATTTATATAGTAAAAGAATCATTACAGTTCCATATGCTTATAAAAATATGTTTGAACAGAAACCTATTGTGTCTCAATCTTCTAAAAGCATCCATTTGTATTTTTTTTTTATGGTAAATTAAATAAACAAAACAACGGGATTGCCACTACCTTAGTTACAGTAATGTTATTAGTCATATAATCAACTTATAAAAAATAAGATAAATACATTAAAAATATAACAATTTAGTATAATTTATTATTTCTTTATCTGAGACTAATTAACACTGATATTGTGTATAGATTATATTAAATATGTATATGTATATATATAATTTATACGATGTTAGCTTTTAAGATTTTTATAAATTATAAAAGTAATTATAGTTAAATTTTTTTACTAGGTAAAACTATAGTCAAATCTTATACATCAAATATGTTTGACTTTATAAAAATACCATTCAAGAAAAGTAAAGAACAAATTGTACTCCAATCTCTTTGTGATCAAGTAAAACAGTTTGGTTTTTGTAAAGGACCCTGTTTAGAGCGTCATGAGTTATGTAAACAACTTGACAAGAATTGTCTCAATATTCCATTTAAATGTTTAGTTGGTATTCAATTGACAAGAATCCTTAGTGCTTCACATTTTTATGGAAGGATTCTTAAATATTCTACTGTAAAGGATCCAAGAAAAGATGAAGATTGGATAAATGTTGATGATTTGTTTGAAGTAATAAAATCTGAGTTAAAATTAATTGGATCATATTTAGACACTAAAATTTTACATGAAACCCCTGTTATTGGAGAAATGGTTATGGTAGAAATTGAAAAAGAATATTTTAGAGCAGTTATTTTGGATGTAATACATGGATGGTTCATGGTTAATATAAAAGTAAAATTAATTGACTTGGGACGTAAAGAAGAAATTCCTTCTAATAAAGTATTTTCATTACCAAATCATTTAAAAGAATTTCGTCCTGTAGCAATTGAAATTATCTTATCTATGGAACCATTTGGAGAAGAAGAATCAGTTTTAAGTTGGCCAAATACTACAACAAAACTTGTACAAAGTTTATTTGAACCTCTTATTTTAACAAATATAGAATTTATTTGTAAAGTTGAACTAACATTAGGAACAACTATATGGATTGATTGGATTTTAGCTAAAAAATGTATGAATTGTTCCCACTTGGCATGTAAACTTTACCAAAACTCTTTAAAATTGCCCAGGGAATTAATTGACCGTAAGCTTGCAAAAACAACTTCTCGACTTATTGATAGACTAGAAGACTTAAATAAAAATGCACATGTTTGGAAAGTACATCTAAATAAAGATAAGCCAATAAATACATTTTTGAATATTCAAAAATCTGGTTTATCATTATTTTCATGTGAAGAGAAAAAAATTAAAAACGATAACCCTATTCAAGTACAATGGGCTCATTTATCCGAGAATATGATATATAATGTATCTGTTGATTATATTGAACATCCAAAATGTTTTTTGGTGCGTAATTTGCAGTTTGGTAAAAGCATTTATGCTCTTCAAAAGGATATTGATGAAGCTATTAATAGTAATACAGTTTATCAATTAACTTGTGCTAATGTAGGGACAGTGTGCCTTGCTCTATCACCTGAAGAAAATAAGTACAATCGTGCCCTTGTCAAACAAGTTAAAGATCAAATTGTTAATATTTTATATGTAGATTATGGTGAATTTTGCCAAGTTAAAATTAAAAATCTTTTGACTATACCATCAAATTTAATAACAAAGTTACCATTTCAAGTAATTGAGTGCAATTTGAGTGGGTTTAAAGATATTTCACAAACTGATATTATTGATCAGTTTGTTGATCGTTTTTTCCATCTAACGAATACTAATTTATGTTTATACGTTCTTTCTTCATCAACAAATGCAAAATTAACTGGGGGTAACTATTATGAAATTGTTTTGTTTAACAATGTTATGAACATAAACACTACAATGGCTGATGACTTTAATATGTATGTTGATAATATGCAAATACAAAATATTTCAACCTTGAATTTTAAATATGATGAAATTGAGGATGATAAGTTAGATGAAGAAGAATTTCATAGTCAGTTGGAATTATTAGAAGTTCTATTGAATAGTTCTACTAAAATGGATCAAAAAAATATTGAATTAAATTCAAATGATTTAATTCAAGATAAAATTGAAAGTAAAAATGTTGAATCAAATGAAAAAAAAACATTACCTGATTCGCTAAATTTCAATCATGTTACACAGGAAAATAATAAACTGCAAAAGTATGTTAAAACCGTGAAAAAATATTGTTTAGATTGCAATACATCTTCATTGATGCCCCAATGTTTTTGGCACCAGGATGACAAGTGGTTATACATTAAATTAGATGTAATTTCTGTAAATAATTATGATATTTCACATACAACAGATACAATAACAGTTAATATTGAAACCAATACTATTTCTTATTTCTTTAAAATTTTGTTGTTTGCATTTATAGTAGAGGAATTATTTACTTGTCATGTAAATTTTGATGGAATTTACATAAAAGCAAAAAAACTCATTGAAGTTAAATATCGATGGCCTAGGCTTGTAAAATGTTCAAATAGACATAAATACATTATTTATGACCCGGAATATATAGTTGATCATAAAAGCAGGAATTTATGGATAAGAGTATTAAATAAATTTAAAATGAAATCTCATGCTAAGCTGTGTAATGTGGTAGATTATGACAGTGATTCTTATAATAGTGATTCTAGTGTTGAAGAATATACAATTTTTGAAGATACATTATAAATACATTTTTTTTACTGTCGATGTTTTAATACTTTTATAAAAAAGTTAAAATGTATGTTTCTTTTATTATTATTATTATTATTATTTTATTATTTTTCATCTTGTATTTTGAGTATTATAATTAAATGTAATATTGCTGTGTATTTTTAATTTTTTTCAAGAAAATAATTAAATAAGTAATATATAATAAATGTATTTTTTATTAAACTAATTATAATAATCAAATTTGAATCAAAAATTATAGTTATATAGTTCAAGAAATATAAATATAAAATTTAAATATATTATATGTACATTTACCTATTTTAATAATATATAAAATTAAATTTAAATACATTTATGTTGGTATTATTTAACTGTATATTTAATTAATTTTAAATTGTTTTTTTATTGTAATAATAGTGAAGATAGTTGTTAGAGCTCTGAATAATTAGTACTTATTCAAGATTAATTTATTTTGTGTGTAGTGAACCATTTGTAGAGAAACAATCCTTCTGCTGCGTGAGGAGTTTCTGAACAGACTAATCTCGTTGCGTGGCCAAAGCTAACTACCTTGATCTTGCAACTTGATGCTGTGTGATTTTTTCTTTGAGATACACTAAGTTACAAGTTTACCGGAACAAAGTTTGAAGTGTCTTGGAAATTAAGCAAGAAATTTGTTGTGTCTTCAAAGAACTTTTGGGCAATGTGTGATTGAGTGATGGTAAAATTTCTTGGAAAGAATAATCACCTGTAGGGCTGGTAGGGAGGGTCATATGCCCGATATTGTTTTTCAATGTTGAACCTTAATTTCTCCTGAAGAGAATGATACATTTTTTATGTTTTATAAAAACAAAAAAATTTAATTTTAATAGATTTAAATTCTGCGTTCTTTTTGAAACACCCTATGTTTATCTAATTATTTTTTTTATTTTTATTCAAAGCTACCTATATAAAATTATTACAGCTTAACAGTTACAACTAAAGATAAATAAACAATAAAAATACATACTGAAAAGACAAAAAAAAAAAAAAAGAAACAATCAGTGATTAAAAAGTTAAAAAATTATAACTAGTATGGTTACTAACAAAAACTGAAATCTACGAAAACAAAAATAAACAATTGAATAAACGGTTGAGTAAATTTAAACCAATATAATCAAATTACGAATTCATCATTTTCGAAAAATTTCAATATAATAATAATAAAGGCCCTTGAAAAGGAATTAAGAATAATTGTTGGTTCTAATGACATAATATTGTTATTATGTAAAAAACAAAGTAATTTAGATCAGGAACTAGAGAGTGATGGGCAATCGGTGAGAATGTGAGAGAAGTCGCAAATTGTTTCTTCTGCATGAGTGCACAAAGGGGAGTCGTTCATGTCAAGGTGAAAGGCATGCGCATAAAGTAAATTATGACCAAGTCTGAGCCTGGCAAATCGTACGATGTGGGACCTGTCTAGAGGCTGTTTAATGAACCATGGGTGTCGTGGAATTGTTGGGGTTATGGATCTATACCACTTAGCAGAATCAGGTGCTACTGATAACCATCTATCTTGCCTAGATCATCTATCTATCTATTTTGTCAAGCCTGTTTATAATTAGTTTGTAAAATATTTAAAATATCAGAAGATGGGATTTTATGAACAGATGGGTTTAAACTATATTTGGTAGATGTAGCGAGGAGATTAGCAACTTCGTTGCCTGAGATTCCAGAATGGCCTGGGACCCACAAAAATTTGAATTCTACATAATCAAAAACAGACATATGGTTATGTAATCCTTTTGTTGTGGACTTCAATTCAATTGATGATTCAAACCTGGTAAAAGATGAATTAATTGATTTAAGATCGAAAGAAATGGCGCGTCAAGATTTTCAAACCAAAAATGTAATTAAATTTTGGTGTACATTGACGCAGGCTTATCCTCGAGCTGTATCCAGGGTAATGCAATTTTTTATTTCATTCACCACTACATATCTCTGCGAATCTAGATTTTCTTCAATGGTCACAATCAAAACAAAATCACGAAACCGATTGGATATCAAAGATGATATGCGTGTTGCCCTGTCCAATACAGTCTCAGATTTCAAGAAAATAATTCTATCAAAACAATAACAAACCTCACACTAAAAATCTCTTATGTATCCACTATGTCAGTAACTATGTACGAATGTAACTTAAAGTTTTTATATTATCATTAAAAATTATTAAAACGAAAAACTTAATTGCTTTTTTTTTAGGGAGGGGGGATCCGTGGTTATACCTTTTACTTGAAAGGGGTCCATGATCCAAAAAAGGTTAAGAACCCCTGGTCTATAAGCAATTATAAATACCTGGTTGAAGGACACGGGTCTGTCAAAGCTATGATACTGGAACATTTTGTTTCCTCGTGTTTATTAATAACATGAGGTTTTTGTTTTTTTTTTTTTGCTGAATAAAGAAATTGCTTATACTATTTCGCTTCGATAGTTTTTAAGTCAAAATAATATAAATAATGTACCTACACTTGTATTATAAATAAAACATGTTGCAAAATAAACACAGTATTGAGGTCCGCTCAAGCCGAAGCGGTAGCGGCAGCGGTATTTATCGCTTTTTAAATACCGCTGATCTCACCTAACCGGAGAGCGAAATATTTCGCCGAAAATTACTAGTCAGACATAGTGACACCCATACGCGTACATGTATCTTAGTTATTATTATATTTTCATTTATTAATATTAATATTTTAAAGTACAAAACAACAAATAGCTATTAACTGTTTAAATTTATTGGTCATTTTTATTATAAATAATAAATTTTAAACAAGAGAATCATACATTCAAACACCACGACGTTAGATTCAACTGCAAGGTGTACGATTACGATGAATAGATATGTGTTTGAATATAAAGTCAAAATATATCATATAATGTAATGATAAGCTTTCTATAGATATAAATATATATTAATAATAAAATGTAGATAACTCATAGTTGGGAATTTACAACTGATTATCGCAGCGGTAAGTGAAAAATAAAAATATCGCGCTTAACTTTACGGTAACATTTTCGAGTTAAGTATTAAATTGTTGACTAAAGATAAATTAGTACATTATGAACGTTTGGATATAAAGCAATGTTGATTCGAAAAAGGTATGAGGAACAATATGTAGTTAATTTAAATGAAATTAAATTAGAAAATAGTTTAGGAATAGCAGATAGCTAAGAGATAGGTCTATAATTTGGAATTGATGACGGGTCACCTTTCTTAACCCGTAACTGGTACGGTGAAAAAAAATTACACTACTGGTATGGTGCGGTTTCTCAGACCACTTAGTTTCTTTACTTAATTTTGGACCACTTATTTAAATTATACTATCCTATATTTGCAAAAATATTATCATTATTGTGTCAACTTTCATTAGACGATAATTTTTCGATTCAAATTTAATTTTTTTAAGGAAATAAATTGATGTTTTGAAAATTTTTAAAAACGTATCATATAATTTTCTACTTGAGTTTTGATTAGCCCTGAATCATTTTAAAATACATTTTAACTTCAAAAACATCTTAGTATTGTAGTAGACACAATTTGAAACAAAATAAAAAAAAAATGGACGAACAATTTTCAATTTTTAAATAAAAATAACTGAAATCAAGATAGCTCTTTTCTTGGGTATATACCTACTCAAACTAAAAGAAACGAATGAAAAATACTTTTACAAAGCAACTTGAATTAAAATATAAATAAAAAATAAACAGTTAGGTACTTAGTTTCCAAAACAATTTGAACAAATTTTTCTGCTGCACTCAAGACATATGGGATCCCCACAGAGTTTGCATTGATAAATAGTTTTTCTTTTCTTCTTAGGAGGACATATTCGACACGTTTTTCGTGATTCGAGTTTGTCTTCGTGCACTGGCGTATCTTTTAAGTTTTTTGATTTACCGAGAATTCTTCCGATTCCACTCCTTATTTCACGTGAGATACATGTATTTTCAAAGCGTCTTTCTAATTCTGAACTCACAAGTTCAAACGCTAAACTCTTTAAATAATCGGCTCTTGTCATTGTTTCGTTATTTTTAAAAGAATTATATAAGACATACGAATTAACAGAAGAAATATCAAGAAGTCTGTAAAAAATTGCTAACGGCCAACGACGAGTACGACGCCCAGTAGAATAAACAGAACATTTTTCGTCCAATGCATCAACGCCTCCTTTTGTATTATTATAATAAGAAATGATTTCAGGTTTTTGGACATCATTGTCAAACCCTTTTTGATTGTGCATCGATGAGATTAATAACACTGCTTTATTTGGTTTTGGCACGTACGATAAAAGTGTAAGATCTTTTGTAAATCCATATTGAGTAAAGCCAACTGTACTTTTCTTATTTGGTAAAAAAGCTTGAGGTATTTCACGTTTATTTTTTTTTAATGTACCAACATATGTTAATTTTTTCTTTTTTAAAAGTTCAACAAGTTCTATGGAACTAAACCAATTGTCCACAGTTACATTACGGTTGGTCCCTTGTATTGGTTTTGACAACCGTAAAACTGATTGTGTAGGCTTAGAAAACTTCTTTTCTGTATGATCTAAGGTAAGTCCATCAGTATTTTGTCCGGCGTAAATGTATGCGTTAAATAAATAGTGACTGCGCGAATCAGTTAAGCACATTATTTTTAACCCGTATTTAGCTGGTTTATTAGGTATATACATTTTAAATTTGCATCTACCACGAAAACTTACTAACATCTCATCCACGGTAACACATGAACTCAAAGAGTAATTCAATTTACAGTTTTCAATAAATTCAATAAAAATTTCAGAAACTGGTGCGAGTGGATCGTTTTCTTTTCTTTCAGTTCTAGTATCAGAATTATCGAAACGTAAACATGAAATTAAAAATAAAAACCGTTTTTTACTCATGACCCGGCGAAAAATTTCACGTCCTGTTCCGTCAGTTGCAAATAAGGTGTTTGCATTTTCATGATTTGATTTAAATACAGCTGAGTAAAATAGCAAACCAAACAGTGATCTTAGCTCAACTTCGTCTACATTTTTTAGGAAACTTTGCATAAGATTTTTATATTTATGACGAAAACTATCAATTTTTATGTTTGTCCAAACCAATATTTCATTTATTATATTCTCAGTAAATAAAATATTCCAAATTTCAGAAGGACGAGCAGTATCACCAAATTTTTTAATCGGGCCACGCAGTCCAGGAAGTTTAGTAATAATATTGTGTCGAGCAGTTCTCGTATTTTTAGACGCGAACTCTTCAACCGACCATTTAAATTTATTTTTACCATAAAAGAATTTTGATGGTCTATTGTCATCGTCATTATCAGTATTACTTTCTGTCTCACTTTCATCTGATTCACTTACATTTTGTTCCGATTCGGAATTATGATTACTATCAATACACATATTATCAGTAACATCATCACTTACTTCTGAACAATTTTCAGCTAATATGTCTAATATAATGTTCTGAAAGTTCGGGTCATTTAGCCTAAAGTTAGATGAACCAGCTTCATCCATTTTTATTTTTTTTTTAATTGAAAATAACGAAAAAATAAAAAAACGTTAACGAACTTTGTCAAATTTTGATAAGAAAAAATAATTACGTTGATGGTACGGTGCGGTCCGTCAGACCACTTATCACTTTAAAACAGCTTTTAACACCAGTATTTAACATGTTTACCTCCATAACCATTAGTTACCGTTTTGTACTATCTCCGTGGAAAGGTAAAACCAACCTCTTTGATTGTATCATTAATACCTTATCACCTAAATCAAAATAAAAAACTGCAGCGGTCTGTGTGACCGTACCATACCACTTAAGGGTTAAAGACTAGGGAAACAAGTTTTCCAGAACTCAGGAAAGATACCTATATTAAGATATACATATGTATTAAAAATAATTATATTATCTATATTATTATATATTAATATAAAAATGTAAAATAAGAAAAACCATTAGTTCGTAATATGTTAAACACGAATTATACCAATAATTCATAATTATAAATACAAACAATAATATATGTGAAACGAGTTGTCATATTAGTATATTAAAGTAGTACCTATCTCTATTATTCTTAATAACATATATTCGTGTTTCGATGGTTAAGTATTACAATTTTTTTCTACTCATTAAAAATGACTATAATTTTATATTATTTAAGATCGGATCAATGCCCAGTGGTAGGGCCAGTTGTAGTGCCAGGCATTTTCAGGTAAGATCATGGCCCTACTTGGCCCGTCCCTGGCGCCGCCACTGTACCGCATACAGCATACTTGATTCACAATAGTGTCACATAAAAACATATTGCAGTAAATCCAACTTGGCTCAGAATCTAAAATATATTAACATGGTATATAAGAGTAGGAGTAGGTAATCTACAGGTTATTTTAAGTTTTAGTTGGAGGGCTGAAGCCCCCCCCCCCTCAATTTTTTTATTCTAGTTGCGCCTATGGCCCTAAGGATCAAAATCCGTTGTTAACTGATCACGAAAACAGTAAATATATCATAAATTGCTTAGCGTCCTGTTTAATACAGCAAAAACAATAAAACAATAATAATTATAAACACCTGTGTGAATATATTATTACTTTACTACGAGTATATATTTTTGTTAAATAGCGTATCCTACATAAAAAAATACTACATATTAAATATGATTCATATATTATTTATAAAACAGAGATTAACTGTGAACAAGAATTAAAATATCAGAACAATATGAGCATATAATATAATAACAATAATATATTGATATATATATATTTTTTATAAATGTGAAAAGGGCCTAGTGTGAATCTGTGCAATTATTTTATTTCCATATAATCAGTTATTATTTATTTATAAATTGTAATCAATTATTATCAGTTAATAAATTGTAATTGGTTATTTTTTGTTTATATATTATAATCCATATTATCGGAAAATAAATCATAAACAATTATAATTGATAACATTTTACAATCAATTAAGAATATGAGAACCAACTGTAACAATTAAATTGATTATTTCATTATTATATATAATTAATAAAATGAATAAAAAATTCTTAAATTTTCATTGTAAAAAGAACAAGAGCGTGGGGGTTTTAGGGTCCGGACCTCCCTCCCATTGAAATTTTTACATACTCAACGGCTTAATAGTAAATAGTATAATAATATTATATTGTGTATTTTAATTTCCCATTATCTTCAATATACAAAGTTTATAGATTATATAATATATCTATAATGTATAAACCATACTATAGTATATTAACATTAATTTGTTGGTATTGAGTTAAACTATAATTATAATTAGAGAACAGATAAAATAAAAATGTTGGACCCCCTCAAAAAAAAATCCCTGGTTACGCTCTTGAAAAGAAAACAGAAGAAAATTCAATTTAGTATATTCAAGGTGACCAGATATAAAAATCGAAAAAAATAAGTAATTCAAAACTTTACTCCTCTTTTATAAAAAATTTACCCTTGAGATACTTGGCCAATTTTTATACCAGTGGTGCCCAACCCACAGCCCGCGGGTCACATGTGGCCCGTTACAATTTTTTTTTTTATATAACAAAAAAAAAAGTAAAATTATTGTAAAATACGACTTTTTTTTAAATTTATAAATTTTATTTTCGAATATTTTCAAATAGACATTTCACGATATAACCGAGGCCAGAAATTCGCCTAAGAGGATGCAGCTGTCAGAGTGGAGCAAGTGACTGAACACTGAAACCAAAATTATTATTATTATTATTATAAATTATATGTTAATAAATATTTTTAAAACTATACTAAAATGCTTGAATTACGTTTAGAAACTTGGTGGTAGATGGTGGGGGGGGGTTAAGGGTGAATTCTCATATCCTCTCTTACTTACTTAACCAAAAAAGTGGTTAGCCCCCTCCATTTAAAAATCCTGGCTACGCCACTGAACATACATGATACAATACATAGATTTATAATATGGTTAACTTTTTTAGATGGATATTAAGAAGAATCGCTAGAACAGAAAAGCATTACCCTTCTCTAATTACTAAAATAATACATGTCAAAATTTTAACCTGAAAATATATTCATGATTTAATGATATACATAATTATATGTTACTATAGTTGTTTAAAATTTGGTCAATTTTTATTGAAAAAATACAAACAAGAAAAGTAAAAAAGAAAAAAAAGTTTTGTTGAAAATATACAAACAAAAAATGTAAAAGAATTAAAATTTTTGTTAAAAACAGTATAACCTATTAATATTTTTCCTGCTTTGAAAATCGAGAGATATTGTACCTATAACTTTTATCACAATATAAATTATATAATTGGATTTGGTAATTTTCGATTTAGTCAATCGGTACTGCTTTTTTAAATTTCTGACCTTATCATTTCTTAAGTCCTTATCATTTTTCAGACTAGTGCCAATCACTCTAGATTACGTACACTTACTTACATAACTTGCCATATGAATAAATAAATAATAACCTACATAGTTTATCAATCTCGGTGTATAATTTTGTTTTTTATAGTTGTTTATGACTATTATTATTATTATTATACATTATCTTATTTAATTTTTACTAATCAAATTTTTATATTCGTGGGTTGAAAAAAAATATAAAAATGTACAACCAAAAAATTAATATTTTATTTTATTTTCTGAAAAAAAATGAAAAAAAATGTAAAGCCGCGTCCACTCCTAGTAAACATCTGGGGAAACATTGTTTGTTGAACGTTTTCCAAATGTTTGTTAAACAGTTTGTCAAAATAACAAACATTTTTATCTGTTCGCTATATATTTACTCAATTCATTAATCTACAGTTTTGATTACGGCCTCTCTAGAGCAAGTCGCGTGTGTAGGAGCTGCATTCATAATTATTCATAAACACTATAAAAATAAAATGAGGGATAGAAGTAAAAGACGATGGTGGGTAAGAGAACTACTACAACGCCGAAAAACTTATAGTGGTGAGCGTTTCATTTTGGATTTACACGCAAGTGATTTGTTTAATAATTTTACAAGAATGTCAAGTACCGATTTTTAATTTTTAATAAATGTAATTAGACCCAAAGTTACAAAAGAAAATTCAAATTTTCGCGAAATTATTTCTGTATCAGTGCGTCTATCAATTACTTTAAGATTTTTGTCGTTTAGTGAATCGTATCATTACGATTTTAAATATCAACCCCAATCCCAAGTGTATATTACAAATAATAAATAGTAAATAAACATTTATTAGTATGAAATCATTTTGTTTCTCATAAAATGAATGCCATAATGTTCGAATAATTAGTGAACAATTTTGTTTGGGACATTGACAAACGAAATTGTTTGGGAACACGTCTATACCAAACAAATATTTTACAAACATGTTGGTTGGATATTTTGAATGTTTGACGAACGTTTGACCAAACGTATGGACGCGGCTTAAGGGAGTCACGATCGACCTGTTTGCCAACGCTGCGGTAGACGATTTATTGCACATATCGCTTTGTTTCGACGATTATACAGGGGTTACGTGCTGTATACAATTGATTTTGAGTCAACAGAAAATAAAATTTTTCTATTCTATAAAAGATTCCATCACTTTGTTATTTCCTCTTTTTTTCTTTTTTTTTTTTGTCAGTTTTTAGGAACTAATTCCCAAGACGTTGTAACGTCCTCTCTTTAATGATATTCGTGTAAGAGTTTCGAACCTTTTAAGTTAGTTATTTTTACAAGGTCTCGGGGACTCGATATTGGTGTGTGATACTTATGCTACGGAACAGAGATACCTCATATAAAATACTCGAAACTACGTATAATTATAATTTAGAATTTATTAAACATGTATATTGTATTATATTTACGATACAACTAGGGCAGCTTTTCTCAAATAATGGGTCGCGACCTACTACCGGGTCACGAAAATATATTACCGGGTCGCAGAATTTAATTAAATTCTCATATTAAATTTGTTATTTATCATTTCGTTTGATAATTTGAACTTTTTAGTAAAAATAAATTCATTAATACGAATAAATATTATTTACAACATAAATAATAATTATTTAGATTATCAACTTGACTTCATGAAAAACCCTTATAGTATGGCATTCGCCGTATCTATATATCTATACAGTATAATAATAACAAATGAACACTTCAGTTTTATTATAAAATGCTATGTGGATATTCAAAAGTGTTTTATTTTGCCTTTTTTTATACAATGATAAATGTATAATATTTCGATGGGTCACGAAAGGGAAAAATATTAATTACCGGGCCAGCCTCAAAATGAGTTTGGGAAACGCTGAACTAGGGTGTAAGTGAAGTTCGTGGATGTGGTTGAGGCTTTGCTGGGTCGCACATCACTACTTACTGCTATCAGGTCGGTCGTCATCCTGACGTACACCGGAAAATTATAGTTGGCAATCGCTCGTCGATTTCACTTGCCATTCCTCATACTCAATATATTAGCCTTTCCCTACTTAAAGACAATCATTACAACGTCAAATTACGTCTATCGTCCATAACTTGTCAAATCCATTTTATAAAATATATCTAGTGGACAATTTATTTTTTTTCGAAACAAGTAGTCAGAAATCAATTTTTCATTCATTTCTGCTTTTTTTCTTTATAAACATGTCGTAACAAAATATTGGGCACTTTATGTATCATATATATAAATAAATGGTAAATATATTTCTTCTATGTATTTTCAAAGAACACCTTAATTTTCTAGAAATACTTTTGTAAATACTGCTTTTGGTGGTCCCAAGTGTCATAATATAAGTGATGAGGGTACGATATAAGTGTACGATTCATTCAACATGTTTAAAAAATCTCAAGTTTCAATATTTTACAGAAAAATAAATATAATATATATAGGTATAAAATATTCACTAAATTATAATATTTTTTTATTTGAAGTGCAAGATAATTTGTTTGATTAAGAGATTTATATATTTTATTTCTGAAAAATTTTGTTCAAAAATTAAGTTTGAAAAAGTCAATAAAAATAAAAATGAAGGTGTGGTATTATATTTTATTTGTACATAGACCAACAGCTTTAAATATTTGTAATTGTTCAATACTACTTTTGGTTTAAAATTTGTATCGTGAAAACATCATCCATTTGATACACATGCTCTACTTACTAACTAGATTTATATATTTTCTTTATAATCTGTAATTTATATACAAATACAAGGCGCCGTGTTGGTCCGTATAGCCGTTAGACCACCTATTTTCTAAAATTCTCTTATGTATACTTAATTAGATATTTAATCCTTTAGTTTTTACTTATTTGTAATTGGGTATACCATACAATAATGTGAAACATGGTTAAAAATTATATTGAACAAATTGTTTCACGGTTACCATAGTGATATACGATAATGAGTACCCAAGGATATGTAATTGGGACAGATTAACCTGGTAATTTATAATATAATATAGAATACAGTATAACAATGTGTTTAATAATACAGGTAATTAGTGTCGTCTAAATATAAATATAAAATTGCGTATTTGCAATGTAATTTATGACATACCCACGACTAAGTTTGTCAATATGGACCGCAGGTATGATATTTAAAATATCTATACAAAAACCTATTATCATCGATCACAAAAAATATTGTAATTTTAGTATCGATAAAAATGGATATTAGTATATCCATCGATAAAAAAAAATCTGTAAACCATGTAGCTGTATACAACGGCTATACAGGATTACGATTCAGTATTCTCAAAACGGAAACGACACACTCAAGATATAACAGACGCAATACACAAAGGTTGATGTCAAAAACAAAATAAACGGAGTCTTTGGCTGAATTATCAGCTTAATCAGGGTGCGAAAACAAAATATTTCATTTGGTTTTAACTTATAACTATTATTGGTGCAAATGAAAAAAAAAGAAATATTGTTTTAGTTTATAATACCATAATTTATAATATTATCATATCGAACGATTTTATCAATAGTGAATATTTATCGAAGAACTTTATCGACATAAAATTATATAGACTGACAAATATGTCTATGAAGCTAATGAAATAACGTGTTCATCTCAATAATATTGAGAAAAAAAAATATATATATATATACAAATTATATATAAATACCGTAAACTTACAATGTTTAAGAAAAAGTAAATAATGTTGAAGATTCTATAGATTTTTTTTATTTACCATTATTTACATTTTGCGTTTCTTGTTATGTCTTATAACACGATTCTTTGATTTAAATATTTTTCTGGCAACGTATATTATATTTCCATACAATAGTATAAACCATGAAAATAATAGTTAACGTACGTACTACTTATACGAGGTCTGTTCAAAAAGTTCCCGAATTTTTCAATTTTTTATTTATGGTGCTTACTTACAAGCTATTGAGACTTATCACCCTCGAAGTATTCTCCCTCTTGGTTAATACACTTTTGCCAACGACGTTTCCATTGTTGAAAGCAATCCTGGAAAGCGGTTTCTGGAATTGCTCGTAACTCCGTTAGCGAATTTTCTTTTATTTCGTCTATCGTAGAAAATCTTTGTCCTTTTAACGGATATTTTAATTTTGGAAATAAAAAAAAGTCTGCTGGTGCCAAATCGGGAGAATATGGTGGATGAGGAAGTACGGTCATGTGATTTTTCACGCAAAAATCACGAATTAACAGGGAAGTGTGCGCCGGAGCATTGTCGTGATGAAGAAACCATGAGTTTTTTTTCCACACTTCAGGCCTTTTCCTCCGCACTTTTTCTCGAAGACGTTTTAATACTTCTAGATAGTACCATCGGTTAACAGTTTGTCCTGCAGGTAGAAATTCGTGATGAATAACTCCCAGATTGTCGAAAAAAACTGTTAGCATAACTTTGACGTTTGATCTGACCTGACGAGCTTTTTTTGGTCTTGGAGAAAATTTACCAACCCACTGTGATGATTGGACTTTTGTCTCAACATCATAGCCATAGACCCATGTCTCATCACCCGTTATAATTTGCTTCATGAACATGTCATCATCGTTAGCGCGATCTAACAATTCTTGACAGATTGTTACGCGGTTGTCTTTTTGATCTTGCGACATCAACCGAGGGACAAATTTTGCTGCAACGCGGTGCATTCCAAGTTTTTCGACCAGGATTTCATGACATGAACCAACCGATATGTTATAATCTTCCGCGATTTCTCGAATAGTTAAACGTCTATTAGACCGCACAATTTCATTGACTTTTGTCACATGAGCATCGTCTGTCGATGTCGACGGACGTCCTGAACGTGGGTCGTCATCAACTGATTCCCGACCGTCTTTAAAGCGTTTAAACCAGTCGTAACACTGTGTACGTCCTAAACACTGATCACCATAAGCATTTTGCAACATTTTGTGAGTCTCAGTAAAAGATTTACAAAGTTTAACACAAAATTTAATACTAATACGTTGTTCGTGAAAATTACTCATCTTAAAAATCGCACAATACACACGACTCGTCTACTTTGAACGCGCACAGTTAATGATTCGATAGCAATAAACATTTGAGATTTAATGGAAAAGATAGCTGCTTATCTGTATTTTATTTTGATATAATAACATTTACAATAATGTAATTTTTCTATTTTTAGAAACGATAGTTCGGGAACTTTTTGAACAGACCTCGTATACTCGTATATATATGTAAGATCCTATGTATGTTTATATATAATATATATTGCTGAATTCTATTTATTTTAATGAAAATAATATTATATTTTTCTCATATATATTATATTATTTTTTTATAAAATAGTATTTTTTTCTTCAATACAAAAAATTTAATATATTTTACTGTATGAAAAAAACAACTTATTGAATACTTTTTTTTCTATTGACTACTATTTATTTGTATAGAAAAAATCAAAACAATCAAAACCTACATTAGATCAATAAATATATAAAGTTTCTGTTTTACAAATTACGATTTACGAGTAATATCATAAATTATGAGCTCAAAAGCGTATTATTCAATAGGTCGTAAGAAAATAACACGTAATTTTTTAAGCATATTTATTGAAATTCAAAATTTGTTTATCATTGTATCTTATGTTAATTTTTTGTGAAGTTATAACTATGTAAAAATATTACTACTTATAGAAATACAAATTTCGATTTGAGTGAAAGATATTTCTTATATGTTTACTACAAGTGTAGTTTATTTTAAGTAGAATTTCAATTTAAATATATCACTTTGTATTTAAAGTGTACTTACTACTTAAGTATACATAATATATTACACAAACATACCAACATTTATTTTTCTATGTACAGTGATGCGGCAATGTAGCTCTTCATATCGGATGTCAGGTTTAGATCGCCGAACAAACGTTGATGTTCAAATTTTAAGTGCTGCTAGTAAAGCCATTGCGGAAAAATGCTTTTGGAACGCGTGCAAAGCATTATCCTTTGGGTTGTTCCTGATGGCTGTCGGAGCAATAATGGCGATTATCGGTATGTGTATTCACCGTCTACTTAACAAATCAAATGTAAATTATATTTTTAATAAGTTATTAATTTCTGTAGAAAATTGTACAATTTTATATTTTCGACGAAATTCTTTAGGGAAAATACTAAGAAATTATATTTTTAATAATATCCATTAATCTAATTTTCAATTTATAATTAGATTATAATACTTCACAATATAGGTTATATTAATACGTCCTTTCATCACATAAAAACATATTTATTATCGTTTTAAGTATTACTGATTTTATGATGATAAATTATAGTAGATAAAGGTATATTTTTTTTAGTTATGTTTGATTTTTTTATTTATAAAATGTCCTGTTTATACTAAAAAAAAAAATTTAAATAAATGTATTTAATAATTAATCATTATAATTAATAGTTATGAATACATATTATGTACATTGATAATTTGAGAAAGGAGTATTATACAAATTAACTATAAAATTAAATTAGGTGCTGACTCTGCGTAATCGCACGCCCGTTTGCTGTACACTTTCCATTTTCTCGAATTTCATTATGTAATCTCGTAACTAAATAAAAGTCGCTGTGCCACTCGAACTGGTTACCATTTTCTGTCCAAACAAAAAGATAACAAACGTTTGTTATAATATTCTTTAAATTCGCCAAAAACTCCAACTCATGTGGACAAAAAACCTAAGAGTTTTTGCTCTCCAAATCGGTTTGTCATACTACTGACCAACGAAAACAATGGAGAATCAATTACTGAGTCAACTAATATGATCGTTGATTGTGAGCAACACATTCAACGTTAAAAAAAAAACGGTTTCTCATGTAAGTTAAAATCTATATTTTTGATTGGTTATCCATATAGTTCCTTTAACTACAATGCTATTTTAGAGAATTCGATAAGCACAGACCACAGCTACCACTCAATTGACTTTCCTTCACGTCGGCTTTTTAGAGTCGTTATTAGTAATATAAATAATCCTCACCACATACTTATCAGCACAAAGCCTTCATCGAGCTCATCTTCTGTGTTAAACGCGCCGTAAACATTAAAAAAAAATGGTCATCCTCTACCACTTTTCTTCATAGTTTTGGTATCAAATAACTGCAATAAAGAAATCTTCAATCTATCATTATTACTGAACACCGTTATAGAAGTTGATAAACCGAACAATATCAAGGGTGGATTTCTACAGTGCCACAATTGCCAGATTTATGTGCATACAAATAATTAAGGTAATCATGAGTCTCATTTTGTCAAGTGTAAGGGGAATCAGATTACAGAAGACTGCTTCAAAGATAGAAATAGTCCAGCCAAGTACGTATTTTACCAATGTGTTCACACAGCCAATTTCAAAGGTTAAATCTATTACCAAACGTCATAAAAATAATCACTCTAACACTCAAGTCTAAAGTAAAATCCACCATCCCCCTTCCTAATTATCCCATTTAACTGACCACATTTACTACACTTCCGATCAAATCTTATACGACTATTTTTTCAAATTCCAATACTAATACAACTCAAATATATATTATTAAAATACTGCTATTCAAAGTCTTTTTGATACTTTATTCCACAATTAATCTCCTCATTTTCTCTTCTCTGCTATTTTGCAAAAATAGCTTATTCCACAATATTTTTATTTATTTATAATATAAAATTATCCCAGTAATAAATTATATGAAAAATACTTTAATTATATCACTATAGTATTGAATATTTATATTCAATATATAATATTATAAGATATCAAAATTATTACGGGGTAGTGTCATTAATGGGTGATTTGTTTTTGTTCATTGTTATTTTTATTAACGTTATATTTAAGACATTAGTTCTTCACAATTATTTTTGTTTACTATTTTCAGTATTACGTTTCATTTTCTTAATATTTCATTATGTTTAGTTACTTATCTTTCACTTATTGGTTTCTGTTTCAACTGTGTCAATTTAATATTTTAATTATTGAACTGTAATAGTATTTAATAAAAGTTATAAAAAAAAGGATATAAATCATAATTAATAATTTTAATATTCGTTAGTATTAAACCGTTACTTTAATATTATTCGAAATATAATATTTAATTATCAGTTGAATAAAGTATTTATTATGGACTCAATGGTACTGTCGTCGAATATTTAGGTAAAAAGTAAAATGTTTTTGCAATAAGAATTTATAATTTAAAAAAATGTACTGAATAAAATTTAATTAACGTTTTATATCAAATAAATGGTTGTGTTATGATTATTTGATATCATATTTCAATAAACTTCAATAATTGATATCTGGTTTATTGACAAATTTACTAACCCGAACCAACAGCAAACTTTAGAATTTTAACTACATATTAATAAGTGGTAATATAGAGTAATTATGATTGTTTTTTAAAAAAAATTAATAAACAATTAAGAATTATATTTTACTTTTCTGAAATTTTTCTGAATTTTCTTTGAAATTTCTTATTAAGTTCTAAATAATACTACAAAAATTTTAATAGTTAGTCAAAAGGCTAATAATATTGGAATTTAAAACAGTAATTTTTCTAGAATTTTCGAGTTAATCTATATTGATATTAAAGTATTTTGCAATGCATGTTTGAATATTTTATTCGAATAGATTTTAATTTAGTGAATATATTTGTTAAAATGCATTGTGTTTATAACCTGTGAAATTACTATTAATAAACAATAATTCATGTGAAATATATAGTATACTATTATTATTCTATAAAATTGAATAAATAAATAAAATTAATTATTTAGAAAGTATTATATTTAAAAATTGAATTTTATTCTATTTATATAAATAAAATAATTAAAATTTTCAATAAATCACAGATACTAAAATTCATTACGTGCAATGAATATACATTTTCATGCATAAAGTTTAACAATCCTAATCCCAACTGTTAGGGGCGGACACAAAAAAAAATTTGGGGGGTTTGAAAAAATAAGAATAATAACCGTTATTTTGAAATAATTAAATATTGACTATAGTGACTATTGTCGATTGTTATCGCATGATCATACAACACAAAATTTAGAAAAACCCGTCAATCATAATGTATTATTGTAAATAATATTATATCGATTACGTATATTTACTTATTTTTACTTACTGATAATAAGAGACTTACCAACACGCATAATTTTTATTAATTATTGCCATCATGAAATTTCAAAAATTTGAGTTTAAAGTACTAATATCTTTTAGAACGTTTGAACAATTACAAATTATTACAAATTCAATTTTCTTAACAAAACATTTTTTTTTCTAGCATATTTTGATCATATTTTGAACATTTTATTATTTTTAAGGTACATAAGGTAGGATAACTACGTTTGAAATTAATCATCCATTCATTTCGGGGGAAGGGGGTGGTTGAACCCCCAAAACCCCTCTCTGCGTCCGCCACTGCCAACAGTACAAAACAAAATAAAATAATAAAGTAAATAAAATATAAAACTTGTGCAATTAAGTTTTTCTTGAAGTTCAATTAAAAAAATAAAAAACTTTTGATAGAATAAAAATCATATTGTATGCTTCAAAAGTATTATTAAAAATGAAGGCACTATTCCTTTTGAATGATTTATTAATTTTATATTACAGTAACTTCACCATGATATTAAATATTATGCAGAATTGATTCGAACTTAAAAATCAACTTTGTTTATTACTATATACGAGTATTAATAATAAGTACAGTAATATATAAGTATAGTATTAGTAATTTTTCTCTTGTGTAGTATTATAATCGTCTACTGCGTTATATTACATATTTATATGGTATTATAGCTGAAACCACATTTTTACTTTTTAAAAACTATATTATAATTTAAGACTTGAAATTTAAATTAAATATCAGTCCTTTTAATTAAGATAACTAATGAAAAAAGCTTAAATAATAATATTTCTAAAGTCCATCGATGGACTTCCCGATCAGGATCAAAAGTTAATTGTCGTGCGTATCATTATTTGTCAAGTTGATTTTGTATAGAATCACAAATTTTATTTTATTAATTTAAAACGAAAAAATATGCCCCAACTTTACGTATATACACGTATTTAATATTTTCTGTATTATTATTTATAATATCATAATTATTAGTTAATTCAAATAAATTGATTTTAAATAGCACATATAATGATGATATTATAAAAATGCATCTTATTAGTTATGATAAAAATAAAATCCTATATCTTAATTAATTTTTCATAGCACAAATATATTTCAGCTAATTTAAATAAATAAGCAACTTATTAATTAATTATTTTCAAGTTTTATAGAAATTAATACGTATATTGAAATAAGTAAATATGTGAAACTGCTGTATTAGATTAATAAAAGTTGAAATATGAAATACGATATTATGAAAATTAATAATTTTACTCATTTAGAATTCAATTCAAACTATCGAATATTTTAAAATTTTGTTCAATAATATTTTGGAAGTTTTGATATGATATTCTAAACATGAATAATAAATTTATTTGTTAATTACAAACATTTTGTTTGACTTTTATTCAGGATATTATGCAGAACAGCTTTCATCAGATGACATTGTTTCAAAAACTGACATCAGAAATTCAAGTACATCTATACGTACGACAAAAACAAATAAAAAATCATCTCATATATATAAGTTGTCATATGCAGGGCCAATTGTAATGGGTATTGGAGGTAACCTATATTATGTTTAATATATTTAATAATTGTAATGAGTCGGGAAAAGTTTAGTATTACAATGAAATGTGTATTATTTTAAATAGTAGTTAAGCATTTTTTTATTTTTTAAAAAAAAATAAAGTACTTACAATTTGTATATTAAGGAAATATGATAGGAAGATTGAAACAAAAACTTTACCTGGAAATAACTGAAAAAAGAGATCATCCAGTGATGTAATTCTCCATAATGATGTTTTTTTAAGGGTCATTTAGCGAATTTGAATTTTTGGGTACTCTAAAAATGAATAGTAATAAATATTATTGAATAATAATTTATTTATATTGTTATTATTATTATTATTTTTTTGTTGTTGTTGATTTATTTATTTATTTTTGTTGTGATTTTATAAATGGTCACGGCACCATGTTTGATTTAGTCGACGGATTGAGGGTATTAGATAGGGTTAGAAACGAAAGACAGAAAACTACTCCAAGTTTGATTATGGTCTATTGTAAAAGTATTTGTAATGTTATTTTGTTAGTTGTTTAATGTTTTATATTTTTATTTATTTATAAAGAGAGTTTATTTGATATTTATCAAGTAGCAAATATGATGATGCGAAGCAATTAGTTTCTAAAGCTTGAACGATGTGAAATTGAGAAAGTTTAGCACCACCCTAAATTGGTATGCCGTATACACACATGGGTCTTAGAAGAAATTTGTACATTATAATAATTATATAAGAATTATTCTAGTTTTAATTTGAATAAGGAGCATAATAGACTTAAACGGATATTAAGTGATTTTCGTTTGGTTTTAGATGAGGGCCCAAGTAAAGTTTTTTGTCAAATATTATTCCTAGCTATTTAACCTTACTAAAAAGTTATATTTATTCAGAAAAACGAAGTTTAATTTATTGTTTTTTTGATACGCATGAGGAAGATATAGGTCGTTTCGAATTTTATTTTCAACTAATTGAAATTTGCCATTGTTTGGATCATCTTTAAAAACATCATCTGAGTCACTCTATATATTATAGAAGTGAGAGTTATTTATATGTGTATTTGATAATGAATTGGGTATGGTGGTTTTGTTGTTAATTGTTTGGGAATTTGTTGTTTTATTTTAAAGCATTATCTAATGTGGTATAATAATGACTTCCATTGGCTGATGAATATCGACTAATGACTTTTAGTTCTTACGACAATGAAGTGTATTGAGAATAATTTTATGTACAATTAATTTTTGTTTTATTTCCAAACCGTTTAGAATTTCAATCTAAAATTCAACAAATGCATATATGATAAACGTAACGTTACTTTAAAAATAAGTTATTCAAAGCCATCCTAAAAAGCACCTATCTACTAGAATCTACGCTAGAATACAACAAATACATTAGGGTGATCCTTATTTTTCGACCTTAGATTTATTCAGATTACATTCCCCAAAAATATTTGATAATGATAACAATAAGTTTTGTAAAGTTTGGGAATTATTGGAAATAATCAACTTGTGCCACAAGAGCGTTAAAGACTGATAACCTTGATTTTTTAATCATATGCCATAAAATAAATATTTTTTTTTTAAATTTATCTTAAACTTTTTTTTAGAGAACAACATTTTCTACAATTCATATTTTTAACTATTTTTCTATGAACTTAAAATTTATGAAGATAATTAGATATATTATGGTAAAAAGACAAATTATCATTTTCGATTTTAGGCATTTTGAGAAAATATTATTTGACAATTAAAATAAATTGTAATAATTACTTCATATCATAAAATAAATTTAATATACTAATATATAATTTATATATTATATATTAGTATATAATATTATATATTAATATATATTTATAATTTTATTTCTCCATTAGTGTTCCTTTTCTTGAGTTTGGATATGTTTTACGATAGTCGTACACAACTTGCAGTAAAAATTTTTTTTTGACTTTTATCATTAGTCATTTTGTCATTATACTCTTTTTATTAATTTGACGCCTCGCTCGGCATCATATTTGACAACAGGTATATTTTTAATTATAGTTGCAGCTTTTTTGTAGTTATCATTATTTTTCCAAGAGGATGGATCAATATTAAGGTAATTTGTATTTATTTTGAAGCGATTAAATAGTTGCATAGATTCTGAACATATAAAATATTCAAGACTTTTGTTTAAAATTGAAGTTACTTGGTTTGGTTTGAGAAAGTATTATTTTTTCAATTCGTCATCAGGTTCTATATATTTAAAGCGGTTATCAATTTTTTCTTTGTTTCCACTGAGACATTCTCATCATATTTTTGTAATTTTGTTCTGTTTTTATTGGTATACGTATTTTTTTGCCAGAAAATACTTATTTCTTTTATAACTAATTTAGAGCTTACATTTATGTTAAGCTTAACCTCAAGCATATTATAAAAAAACACAGATAACACCTGTTGAATTTATGGCAATTTACTACCGACAATTTGGGATGACGTATGTTCAATTAAATGTATGTAATTAGTATCACGTATACTACTTTTTGTAACCATGATGACTTTCAAAACACAATTTTCACTACACGTAATATACTCGTATAATAATGTTGAAATCAAAGTCACCACAAAATTAAAAGCTCTATAATCAATACACCAAGTACGAGCCAGTCCTGTTAGACAAATAATCCATATCCAAGATGTGATAGTGTCAAAATAGATATTTATTGATTTCAGTTATTGCATTTTATCTTCAATAATAGTTAATCGATAAACCATTATGTATAGTATATACTATTATATTATTTTAAATTGTCCATTGATATAGATTATAATTAATAAGATAAACATTCTAAATTGGATATCAAAATACTCTTTATCCAAAAAATAATAAAAAAAACAATTTTTACCTAAAAACGCTATTTGCATGTAGAATAATAGTTTTATGAAAAATATTTAAGGACATAAAGTATATAAAATAGTTTTTTATATGAATATTTGTCGATGCAATTTTGTTTAAAATCAATATTACATTGGTCAGAATTTAAATTATAAAATAACGTGTGAAAATCAAAAATGAATAAGTTTGGGGCTCTTGTGGCACGGCTTAACTTTTTTTGATTGTCTTAAAACTTTTAATAATTCAATTTTATAGTGAACTGAACTAATCTAGAGGGTGAAACCTGAAGAAAATATTTATTTTTTCATATTTACCATATAAGGATCACCCTATTATACATATATATATATATACAGTCGAGTCGCGATAACTCGAACCTCATTACTCGAAAAACTTGACAACTCGAATTGTGTTTTATTCCCCTAGAAAATTCTTGCCCTATAAATTAGTTAGATTTCTCGAATAATACATATCATGAAATGAATTTTTATCCCCCTTCAACTTCGAGTTATCACGACTCAACTGTATATACATATATACTTGTATTGAATTAAAATTAAACCCAATGTATTCCATTGGAGTAAAATGATAAGTATAATTTTGCATCAAATATCGAACCCATATGGCTTTATACGTCTGTATTTCACTTACGAAATGTTTACTTTTTGGTCAGGATTCATAGTGGTTGCAGCGTGCGTCATGACTTTCGAAGCACGTGACCGTGCAGCTAAATTCATGTCTAGTCAACTGAAAATAATGGGTGGCGGCGGTGGCGGCGCCGGTACGATGTCGGGCCATCGCGGATACGGTCGGCAAACACCGTCCGCTGGTTACTTGTCGCGGGGTGACAGTGGCCGGAGCAGCTACCAGAATCCATGTGACTTGGGCCGGCACAAGATGAATAAGAGCCCGTCGGCACCCAACCTGGCCGCGGCTGGCCGGGGAACGGTGACCGGGCTCGGCAGGCTGCCGCTCCGGCACAAACACGGGGTGCACGTGGTGTCGCTAGGCAACGGCCGCACGCTTCTCAGCCCGCATACGTTGCGCCGACAAGCCATGTCGATGGACACGCAAGACTACAGCCCGTTGTTCTCGCCGCCTCGGTCGAGGCACAGCAGTTCTGGCGTGTTAGCATGCACCGGCGGCATCAACGTTGCCAACAACATCAACCAACAGGGCAGTAGGGAATCGGTAAACGACCCCAGGGCCCGGGGGTCACACGGATCCATGGTGCTGGACCTGCACGTGCCCAATGAGTGTCCGGTGACGATGCGCGTGCGGGATAGGAGCCGGCGATCGGACACTGCGCGGCGGCATGTGTTGTGCAGACAGACGCCCGTGGAGTTGGACGACGCAATAATCGCGTACGCGGCCACGGCTACAGCGGACCACCGGCAGCAGGCAAAACGGTGCACGCGGTCCGCGACGTGTGACGTGCCGCACGCGGTCAAGTCAAAGCGCAGGCGGCAAGACTCAAGTTCTTCGGATGTGGTGACTCGCCGGAGGTCCGGTTCCCCGGTATGCAGTGGCAGCGGTGGCAGGGGCTGGCGGTCGTCAGCCAACGACGTCATTGACACCGCCGAGTGGGTCAGGGCATCGGATAACAGTTCGGTTGTATCTTCGCCGCAACGCATCGCCGACCATCAGCACCAGAGGTCCGCAGCCCATCCGCAGTTCTCCGACTACGCAACGACCACGCAGAACATCATCGACAGTAAGATGTCACTCTCCCGAACGTGTTCCGACATCATGTCCATCGATAAGTCGTTTGAAGAATCCAACTACAGTAGTTCGTAGACGTGTAATTTTCGTAAGTGATTTTCATAAGTATACAACGTATTGAGTAATATTAGTACATCGTCGAACAGTATGCCTACAGTGTACACGTTATATATAAGTATAAAAATAATGATCTGTAAACAATCGATGATATGCGGTCGACTTTTAAGTCTTTACGATTAATATTATTGGCATCCAGTAGATAGATTTTATAAACTAAAGACGTCATGAACTTTCGTTCGTGTATTACTGATATCGACTAGAGCTCTTAATACACGTGAATTCACGGAATTCACGTGTCACGTGTCACGTGTAAAATTCAAAATAAAAACGTATATCCTAAACTTAATACTGTACTATTAATATTTTATTAAAACTTCAAGTGTATAACATAAAATTACTAATTTTACCATTGTAAAAATAGATATATATTTTGGATAAACATGTATTTCACGTGTACATGTGAATTCCGTGACACGTGTTTTAAGAGCTCTAATATCGACTAGGTATCACAAAACGTCGTCTAGAGACGATTGAATACAATCAACCACAGATAAGGTTTGTAAAACTATTCAACAAGTTCTGAGACATTAAAATAGTTCAAAACATAGTTTAAAATACTCGCACTTTCACTTATGTCCTCAATACTCATGAAAAATTCGCTGGTAAGTACATAAAATACATTATCTTAATGACTATATATATTGAAGTATAATGGACTTAGCAAGGTTAGGAATTATTTATAAGTGTAGATATACATATAATTGTATATAATATAGTATATAATACGTTCTTGGATTGTGTAAATTGAATAGTATCTAAAGTATTCTATTAGTAATTATATATTTTAGCCATGATTTACAAATATTCCGAAACCTCTTTTCCCGATTATGGCAATGTTTACTATTATATACTTTTCACTTACGATAAAGTAGACTTATGCGATACGTTTAAATTCTTACCAATTAAAACTCATAAAATTATCTATTCTAAACTCTAGTGACACTCGGATAAAATAAAACTATATTAACTTATATAGTTTTTTTTTGCATGTATATATATATACTTTATTAAGTCAATAGTTAGTACAAGTATGTATTTAATATTAATATATACTTATACTTATATTCAATTCAGAAATTTTCCTTGATTTTATCTTATATTGAATGAGATTAAGGTTTAGAAATGTTTTTATACTTATACTGTTGAATCTTGAAGGTTTTAAAATAGCAGGTTTTGTAGTTAAAGTTTTTGCGAGCCATATGATTACGACCAAGAAAAAATTAATGATGATGATTTTTATCTATTATACGATGTGTTCAAATAGTTTTAAAATGACAATTCTTTGCTCATTTCTAAAAAATCATCAATTGAAGTAGCTACTATAGATTTACCTTACGCTCATATTATACTGAGCTCCTGTACTCTAACATAGCAATTTATATTGTATAATAAATTATCATATATTTTGGATTATATGCTCTATACTTAGTTGCACCTTTATCTACGGGCCAGTATTTCTAAACTCTATCTTTGATTAAAATAATTTTAAACAATATATTCGAGTACTGGTTTGTTTAAAAATGCATGATACTTCAGTAATTTCTCGAAATAAATATCTGCCTTATTTCTATTCTAAATTATATTATTTTACATTTTTAAATTATTTTTTATTTTTTAATTTACGAAAAGAAAATTAAAAATATAATGACAAAAGACAATACGTGTATCGTTTTATTACTAAACATTTACTATCAATAACTTTATATTATTTATTTTAAAAAGATTTAATTACCTAATTGATGAAAGTGAACTTGACTCATAACTTTTGATTAATTTACGTTTTTGTTCAACTATATTTCCCATACATATATGATAAACAGTATTTGAACGAATACATATCATGTCAATGTTTTTAGTTTTAAACCATATAAAAATGCACGAACAAGTTAAAAGTATGCTTACAGAATTGTCAGCCTTAATAAAAGTTCTTAAGTTATCAATAGGTACTATAATCACTAGTTGTTGCACTTACCTATACAAAATAATCTTAATGTTAATTTTGAATAGTATTTTCATAAATTAACAAAATCATATACTTTTTTTATAATTTTAAATTGTTGTGATATATTTTAATATGATACATATAGTACAACATTATTACTGGTATAATTACATCGTTTTTGGCAAATATTGAAATCAAGTGCAGTTATGTTTCAAGTATAAAATAAATAATAACTATTATATTTGATACTAACTAAACAGTGTAGAACATCAAATCTATACACCATATAAATAAACATTTTTTGATAACGTAGTGATGTACCCATGCGAGGCATATTCGAAAAGTAAGGACCGTTTCGTCATAAAAAAATTATAATTATAAAAAATTGGTTTCATTAGCACATTTAGTTTCTAATAAATCTAATTTACTTTTTTATATATTGCCGTTCACTTTGGGAGCGCGTATAATAGCCAATAATTTATCAGCCAATCCGTATTCTAACCGAAAAATATTTCAGCCGAAAAATAAATTATCCGACCCGCAATTTGTCCGAATCATATTTTAGCCGAACCGTATTTGAGCCGACACTCATAAAATATGTTATCTTCTACTATCTTAAACCGTATTATTGATTAGGTTACAGATAAGGATATAACATTATCTAAGATGTTTTGGCGCCTTTAATCCCCTTCTTACCTAGTTTGAGTAGTAGTAAAATTAAGTTTTTTAGTAAGTTTAAATAAAATTATAGTAGGTATTTTGTATTATAACTTTAAACTTTATTACTTGATTATATAATATTGATACAAAGTTATTAACTTATAAAATTGTAGATTGTTAATGCGTATTAAAAGATAAATTAAATAAAATTAATTTTCAGTTTGGCACCCCAGTCACCCATAGCTTTCACTGGTTCTGACTAATACTTATCTGACTATCAGAACATAGTATCTATAACCATGGTATAAACTATTACCACAGTATGATATTACCATGCTCAAATGACAAATAGTGTCGGCTAAAATACGGTTCGGCTGAAATATGTATCGGCTAAAATACGGTTCGAACGAAATGTGTCGGCTGAAATATTTTCGGTTGAAATAATGTCGGCTACAATATTTTCGGCTATTTTAAAGCTCCTCGTTCACTTCTAAACATTTTTCGTACCGTTGCACCAGCTTCCTTAACCCCTCTGTATAGAAATTCACCACCTGCGAGTTGAAACAGTTTTCAACGGCGTTCTTAATTTCTATGTCGTGTTCAAAACATTGTCCACCGGGTCATTTTTTGTAATATAAGACAAGGAAATTGTCACTGGGTGCAAGGTGAGAGTGTACGAGGGTGGTTAAAAAGTTCCCAACGAAACTGACGATTAGATCGCAGTTTTTGGTAAATCATAGAAACAATTTCATCAGCTTACATGTTGGGCCTCTCTCTTTTCCGCTCTTCGTCATAAGCATTTGTCTGTCTATTTATGAAGACACAGAACCATACTCTAACTTTCCATCACTATTTACAATAGGTCTATAAACTTGGAATAACTTTCGATGAATTTCAGCTGCTGAAGATCCTTTTGCACGCAAAAATCGTATTACAACGCGAACTTCACTGCTGGCGGGAACAACGATTATCGCGTACACTGTTTATTGTACGCATAGATAGGCAAATTACTACTGAATCAAATCAACACCTGAAATAGCTGCCCAAGTAATGCACGTATAAATATGCACAAGTTTAAACGTGTTAAAACTTGTTGATTTTGAAATATAAGCCAACGGCCCATACTTTGCAAATATGCCTACCCTGCACAACATATTATTATTACTATTATTATGAGTATTATTAATAATTTAGCATGTGAACTTGGCCAACGTGACTACGGGTTGCTTTGGTCAGCAGATTCCAGGACGGGCTAGTCGACGACTCCCACGGTTCCGAACCGCTGAGTTGGCAGCCATAATCCAGAGAGTGTAGTAATTAGACGGCTATTTAGTCAGTGTATATCTTAACTTTAAAATTGATTTGTTGGAAATTTCTATTCATTATTATTTAAATGTAATATCGCGCATAAGTTATTGTAATAAAAAGCGTTTTAGTAAACAATTATTTTCTATTTTCTAATCATACAATCCAGAGCATCAAACAAATACAGTCGTGATTACATCAGTAGAAAAATCTAAAACAACAAATTAAAAATAAAACTAGTGTTATATAAATATATTTTAATATTTATCAAGTCCAATAACATGTTTCTATGGTATACTAGATAATTTATAGATCATTTCCAGGCTCAGTGAATAAGTGGTATTCATCAATTATGTTTTGGATTCGCAAAATATTAAACAATACATAATATTATTAATATCAGTTATTCTTCCAATTATAATTTATAACAGTAATTATGAAACTTGATTATTATGTTGATGCATATTCACTAACCATAAAATTCGTGATATTAGATATTTTCCAAATCCTTTATTGAATCCAGTATTATAGAAGTTTGAGTTAGTAAAAGTTTTAAATTGATGACATTGAATGTGAAAGCAGTTTCAAAGTATAAACGATAATCAGTATTTAATACATAATTCATGGATGAAAGTTCAAACTTAGAGCACAAATGATTATTAATATTTTAGTATTTTATAAATAATTAACCTACTATTTCGATATTTAAACGCGAATACTTTATTATAAAGTGTTAAAGATGTATCGGATACTTTACAGATCTTAATAGTTTTTCTTTTATAAAATGTTTATACTTATAATAAATAAAAAAAAAACATAAACAATAAATTTGTTAATTATAAATTTACAACTATAAAAAATAAAAAAATAATAATATGTATTATAAGTTCGATGCAAAGAAGTTAACGTTTAATTTTTTTATTCTGCAAAGTTATTTTTCCCTTCGATATTGAAATATTAATGTTGAGCAATTTTATAAAATATCTGTGTGTCTAGACTGAACAGCATATATTATTATTATTACTGAATTAAGCTGTAAAAGCTGTTATATTATTTTTTTGATATTTGGTCATTAATTTTTATTTATGACTTTTTAATTTATATTGAACAAGTTTTTGAATGGTGAATAAAAAATACGTGACATTAAATAAATATTCTGAAGATTAATCAAATTATAGTGATCAGTATGGACAAGTCATCACCTAAAGAAACCCCAATGTTTTACTGTCTTCGTAGAGAACTTGATTCAACTTCAAATGTCATTAATTTTCAGAAGTATCGTTTTTATTCAAATATAACTTTTTTGAGAAACAAAGTAAATTGTATAGTGTAATATCTGATACTTTTACTTTACTTAAGGATCCTGCGGACATTGTTATACACTTAATACGCCTTATTTTTGTATATTCAAAATAAAAAGTATAGTACAATAATATTAGTTATATATTTATGTTAATTGTATTATATATCTACCTACTATAGTATGTAATTAAAAGTATTTTAAACATATAATATAAATCTATATTATATCTAGAACTGTAGTACAATATATAGTTGACAGTTTATGATTATTTAAATGGTCTAAATTCTATCATTTTTGATAAGACAAATTATAATTTTAACTTGAACTTCAAGTGGTTTGGTATTTTCGTATTGAAATTGAAATCAAACAATTCATTAGTATTTTGAAATTAAAACCAATCAAATCACTTTACTTTCTAAAACTATAACTAGTGTATCTATTTATTTTTTCTACTTTTAAATCCATCAATTTATAATGCAAGCACATCTCTATACATTTCAAGAATATCATACCTATTTGTTTTATTTATAACCTACCTACACATCATTCAAAACTCATACACATATCATAAAATATCATTATTACCTTTAAACTATCCAGAATAACTGTTTCAGACTTGATATACCTCTGTATTATTTAAAACTATTTTAAGTCTAATTTTTGGCAAAACATGTTATATTCATTTAATATATAGATTTAAAATTCATAAATATAATTAGGAACATATTATTTATTTCTTAGGTATTCTATTTTAACCGAATTATAAGCATGGTCACACTTATACGTAAATATTCATAAATTATTTTTCATATTTGTAATTTGTAAGCTCTATCAGATTTAATAATGATTTTTAAAACAACATAAAATTTTAAATATACAAATCTGTGTGATGTATCTTTCACTTCTTTCAAACAGTAAATCGGCATTTCAGTCAACTAAATTTAATGATAATACCTAGTATTCAGGAAATTCTAAATAAAAAAACGTTAATGACACTATACATTCATGTGTTACGCATAATTACTATTGAAAGTAACATGGTTATTCAATAAATTAATTATTAAATGTTCGTATACTTCATATCAGTGATGAGAATTATTCGAATATTCGAATATTCGACCATTCTTTGTATTCTATGCTACAATACGTAACGAAAATTATTCGTTTAAGTTTTCACGCAGCACAAAACGTTTAATAATAATAGGTACTGTAGAATCGAATACTGATATTCGAATATACATTACATCTCTACTTCTTATCCAGTTGACCAAAACCTACATTGAGACTTCATTATAATAATCATAAAAATACTTGTTAGCTTTTTACCCTTCAACATATTAATATTTGTAAGTTGTAGTTCATTAATTTATATTCAATAAAATTATTTATTTGATATTTAGTAAATATAATAATTAATGTTTATATACTTCAGGTATAAACCAAAATGTATAAAGCAAATATAAAATTAATAATAAACTTTAACAGCCTGGACTTATTTCGAAATTAACGATTTTTTTTTAATCAAATCTATGTAGAGCATATGTATTTTGTTATTTAGTTTAATTAATAGCTACTGAAATTATGAAAGTATCATATGATGCATTGCATAAAATAGTTTGAATAAAATCTAATATTGGTAAATTAAAATTATTGTAGAAATTAGATTCATAAGTATATAAATCAACTTTTTTAAAAGTTAAATACATACAGAAAATGTATAACAAAATTTTATTCTAACATTAAATTTTTGTTTAATTATAAACAAATTAGTCACGTAAACACTGAAGATCTGACGTTAAAAATGTAAATTCTAATAAGTTATAGAAGTACAGACTAAAATGTTTTTTATATAGAAACTTTTATTATTTTAAAATATCAATGTCATAATGCTTATCGAAGTACAAAGAAAATATCAATCGTCAAGTAAAAATATATTTTAACCCAAATATGGTACTTTAAATTAAGCCTGCAGTAATTATTATTCATTTATTTATTGTTAAATTATTTATATTATTAATATTAATAAATCATAGTTGTTATTTTGATTTATATTTATATTTGATTTTAATTGTAATATTCGTAATTTTGATTTATGATTCAATGTGTTTCTTAGGAGCTGATTACATTTTTGTATGCAATACTTGTGATATTCTTTCTGTAATTTGGGATATTTTTTAGGAATATCGTAACTTTGGAAAATTTTATAATTTCCAAGGAAACGTAAACAACATTATAAGTTTATTAAATTTTATAATTATAAATAATTATTTAAACAATTTGATCTCATATGGTTCTTTAATTATTTATTTATTTTATAACTATCAATTTGATGGTAAAACAATATATCAGATGTATTATAAGACAAGATAATATAGTAAATTAGCAATGGTCAGCTCTGTGTGTGATGATTGAGCTTATTACACCTATAACAAAAATATAGAGAAATTAGTTCAACGAAAAAGATTATTTAAACAAAAACGATGACGTGTATTAACCAATCGCAGCGAATAAGAATTATTTATACTATTTATCTTTAACTTTAGTATTTTTCTTATGAGAATCATAGAGTTATCATTTATTATAGTAGAGATCATGTTAGTTTTAGTTTTTACTTACTTGATAATATTTATTTAGTTTTGTTTTGTTTTAAAAATTACATGTTTATTTAATTTTAAGTATATAATGTTTGACATGAGAAAAAAAAAAATTATTATAGTTTATTCTTACAGATATTATTATATTATAAAAATAAAATAAAATACATAATATGACTTCCAGATGAAGTAACACTAATAACCTTAAATGATATCTATTAAAATTAATATATCATAAGTTTTCTAAAAATATGAGGTATACATAATTATGTTATAAAATAACCTATCAATAATATTTTATTGATATGCTTAATAAATAAATTTGATAAAATCAATGCTCAAGAAATAATAAATCTAGCAATGATTATTATATTTATGAAAATATATTAAAATTAATGACGATTTCAGAGTTAACTTAAAATTTACATTTAAAGTGAATTTCGTGATTAATTAATTGACTATTCGTTTGTCATATAAATAATAAAATATATTGTGTAGAATAGTTTTTACTATTGTATTTCATTGTTAATAAAATTTACAGAGACAATAAGTACCTACATATGGATGTTAAATTCCACTCGAATAAATATGGCTTCCTTTAAATTCTTAATCTAGCATATTGAGTAAAATATAGTTAAGAGTACATATCAAGCCTGTACAATACATAAGAAAAATAATTATTTATAATGTTTGAATAACATTAAAAATAAAATAATATCGCGTTTTATACTTTTATTGTTGTCTTTATGGATGTATTATATTCATATGGAATTAATGTTTATAAAGAGTGTTAGTAGATCTATAATAGATATGTGTGTTATAATCATTATGTATATTAATTTATAATAAATAACTAAATAAAAGAAAACCATGTTTTATAATGTTGATCAAAATGTTATCTAAAAATAGAACTGTAACTTTTATGGTTTGATAACATAATTATAATATATTATGTATTAACATGTTTTTTAATTAACGGTTTTTTAAGCAAATCGTATGGAGTCGTTGTAATTTTATAATAAAATGTACCGTTATGTTCATAATTTAAAATAAATGTTAATTCATATAATTGTAATAAAAATGTCAATGTGATTTTTGTTATTTATTACACAATGTATACAAATTTCATAAAAAAAAATTACAGGTTACCTACTATCATTTTCCTAGAATTAAGTCTTAAAAAAATTTCTGTCCTTAAGAATTACGAGTTTCTGTAATACTGTGAACTTATGCATATACACTATATTATGATACATGTAAAATACATTAATGGACTTCAAATGAGCTTTCGTGAGATTTAGTAAAATAAGTAAGTAAACCTTCGTATTTTTTAACAAAGCTCATGTAGATTGTTTAAATAAGTACTTATTTTAATAGAACAATAATAATGACTGTATAAATTAGATCATTAATGCTTAAAACTTCAAGTAACATAGACCAAGTAATAAATCAATAAATATTATTTTGTATAACCTCATTTTGTTTAAATAATTATATAGAAAAACTTCAGGACCTCATATAACTCCTATATAAATTATAATCCATATATTTATATAACTTATATAACAGACATTTTATTTGGCTTAACAAAAAAGTAATAAAATCGTTAATAGTGAAAGGTAAAACCAGTCAAATAAAACGAATCAATATATTAGTGTGAATAAAAACATACATTTATAACATGTACTCGTATTTAATAAGATATGGCTTTATATACATAATTTACAAATCTTTGGTTTTTTTAAAGCTTTTTTTCATTGTTGTATTAAATAAGTAACTATAATGAAAAACAAAACATCAATCATGAATTTAAAAAAAAATTTTGAAATCTCATTTATTTAAGTGCCAAAGTAATAATACAATAGTATTTTACTTTTTATAGATTTTGACTGTGAATTTTTGAACTCTCTAAAAAATAAAGAGTGTCATCTTCTTTTGCAATAGTTTAAAGTTATTAATCTCCATCTTCGTATGAAAATAATCATGTTGCAAAAAAAAATATGTCAATCCCAATTCTCATAAGTAAAATCCATTAATCTTAACAGATAACATAGAATAAAAAACAATGAAACTGATTGATGAGTTTTTATTAAACCAGTATATACAAAAACATTCAGATGTTCGAAAATATTACAAATTTGATTAAATATTAACATACTATATTTTAGAATTAAATTATATATTTTATTTTTATTTAAAATTTAGATCATTATGTATTCCAGAAGTATTTAAATTTAAAATTGCTTTTATAAGTGTAAAATAATTAGAATGTTAATAATTTTCTACTATTATTATAACTTCAAAACCATACACAAATATAATTTAAAACGTAATTTGATACGAATATAGAAATGGATATTGATAAAATGATCGATAAACATTGTTCATAGGTTAGTTTTTGTACATTCTCATTCCCCACGGCTAGAATATCAATATTATAATTATTTTATACTTTTCATACCTAAATAAATAAATTTGAATAATTCAAAAAGTACATACTGGTTCTAATTTGAATTTAAAACGGCCTATTAAAACGCTAAAATTTGCAAATTCGTATAAAAACAAATTGTTTATCATAGGTACTTAAGGTTTTATTTTTATTACTATTAATTTTTTATAATATTATTATTTAAACGCTGCATTACCCGAGCGTAAAATATTTGTGTATTACCATACACCTCTCTATAATCGTACTCTACCACATTCCACTTCCATCACGATTCATGACCTCATTACCAGTGTTGTGCTTAAACAAAAAAAAATTATCTAGATATAGATACTGTAGAAATTGAATTTAACTAGATATAAATAGATAAAATCATTTTTATATAGATATAAATAGATAAAATCATTTTTATATAGATATTTATATAAGGTATTAACGTTTTCATCCGTTTGTAGACGATCTCTTTTGGTTTTGGGTAATGATTGTATTATGTAACTAAGGCCATCCCAAGGTTTTCTGGGGCCAGGGGCAAAATAATTTGGGAGCCCTTCGACCGTAATAATAAGATATGATAAACAAAATTCTTGCAAATGTATTTTTCCAAACCTTAACCAATGTAGCTCATTTAAATTCATGTATTTCATGTATTACATACGTGCATAATAGAATTGAATATTATTCGTATTATCATTAATTATTATTATTTATTTATAATCAATGGTATTATTTATTGCTCAATATAATCGAACAAGTTGTTACACGTTCATGTGACTTTAATCGCCGACACGCAGCGTGTAATACTGTGTGATCGAAGCTTTCTTATTGATGATTTTATATCAAGACTTTATGGGGGCTCCTAAAAAATATTCCAACAACAGGGCCGGGGACAAAATGGTCCCGTTGCCCCCTTCCCTCTGAATAGCCCTGTATGTAACGATCCATTTCAAAATATAAAATATTTCACCAATAAAATAAAATTGAAAGTCATAGACAAAATTATAAAAAATATGAAGACATATCTGATGATAAACACTGAACACGTTGTAGATGAGAGTGCACTGCGTATATAACATAGTACCTACAAATTTTTTTTACATGTGTTAATAAATAACGGACGTTTCACGCCTAATATTTATTTTGTTGTACAATAATATTATGTAGACACATCAAAGTACGAATTCATTGAATTGGAGTCCGGTAATGACAATTATTTAGAGCACATGATTACATGAACAATGGACTTAATTTATACATAAATATTGAATTTATGACGGTCGAATGATGATGGAGAACGATCAATTTCTGTGTAGGTACAGCGTAATGCGTATTGTAAAATTGCTATTTTCTTATCGACAATTATTTCTGTATTTTAGTATTTATACTACATCTACCGTGCAGCTGCAATAATGACCAACTTAGACTTATGGTACGTTATCTCTGGTTCTAATATTCTTGTAAATGCTCTTTTGGCGTTCGTAACACCACAGAACAATTGTAATATGGGCATGAGACTTCCCTCTATACTATGAAATTATAAATAATTCTCATCTCCTATGCATATTATGTAAGTAATACATGTAATACTATATACATAATAAACTGTCATTGTTCATAATTAATAATAAATGTTATGTAAAACAATTTCAGAACCAATTTTTGCAAGTAAATATACAAATGAAATTTCTTATTTAGTTATTTATTTTATATTGAATGACAAAATTGTAAATTAGTTATTACTAATGATTAGCTACAGATTTTGTTAATTATCTAGATAAATTTATCTAGATGGCTATGATTTGTATCTAGATAAGATAATGGTATGAAGTTTTTATCTAGATAACATATCTAGATAAATTTATCTAAAGCACAACACTGCTTATTACCGTCTATAATATCTTGCTATATATATATATTAATAATTTTGAAAATTCTCTGGCCAACGCTAACATTTTCTGCAACCCTAACAAACAAACAAATATTCAAATTACCATTAGCCAAAAATAAATTTCTTTGTGAGCCTATCTTTAAAGTCATAGAATAGAGAAAAAAGACAACCTAATTGTACATCTCTTTTTATGTTTTGAAATTTGCATGATAGCTATTCCATTCAAATTCGCTTGAGTTTTGTCTTTAAGAATTATTTCTGGAGATATTTTTAATGAAAGAAAAAAGAATAACAATAGTAAGAAAATACCATAAATTTATCGGCAGTACTAAAAAACTTTTATTTCAAAATTACAATATTGTTATATATATTGTAAATAAATTAGATATTATATAATAATTAAATTATAATAAGATAATTAATAAAAATATTTGAGAAAAAAACATAAATAAAAAATATCTTACACTTATGAGATTAATACAATAGCTAGACTTTTTATACTTTATAGATTAAAATAAAGTTAACTTAATTTATGAAAAAAATAAACTTAATTAGAAGACTATGTTTTCTATATTTTAGTTAAGAACATGTCTTGCGATTTGTTAATGGTCATCGCAAAACATAGTTTGCTGGGAAATTGAATGTGCTTGAATACGAATGAATAGTCACTTGTTATCATTGAAATTATTTGAAATAATTAATTTGCATTGCTGTACCTACATTATCAAGAAAAACGTAAGAACTATTATTAGAGCCATTAATTAGATATTTCAGTGGTTCTTGTGGTTAAGGAATTTCGTGCAAGCGATGACGAGTAAATATTTGCAAAGTAATTGAAAAATATAAAAATATAAAAATAAAAAATAAATAAATATAAAAATGCATGAAAAGATGATTTATTGTAAGAAATAAATGTGTCATAAATAAAAATAAAATATTTAGATTTTTTAACGAAATATTATTCATTATTTACAAAATATATACTAATTTAATACCTAAATTAAAAATTAAAATTTACATGTCAGATACGTATAAGTTTAAATCTGCTATAATTATTCACTAATTTATAATAAATCAGTTATTTAAATTTTATTAAACTCTGAACCTTATATAGGTCAGGCAATCAACTCTAGATTAAATCGTCGGTTTTAGTTTTTGTAACATTAAAATAAAAACATTAAATTACATTACAATATACACTTTTAGAATTATTTATAACATATTATATCATGTATATGACTTCTTTTATACTAGTTTGGACTTCATGTACAGGTATTATTCATTTGTTGTTTCTGTTTTATTCATTTTATTTTGTTTTACGCACGAGACGGACGATAATAATAATAATAACTTTTGTGTTATTTGATGTCGGTTTAACTATTACTTATTATGTACCTACTAATATCTAGTAACTAGTATTAGTACAATTATTTAATTTAGATAAAGGCTACCATGGATCTAAAAAATTGTAAAACCTAGTAATAAAATGTTATACAATTTTATAAATCAATAGAGTTGTGCTTCTAATGCCATAGACACGACATGACATTTTCAAAGGAGCGTCGCGGTATGACCTCCGTAATCAGAGTGGCGTGGCGTTGTACGTATTAAATATGTTAATATATTAATTATTTCCAGTATTATGACTACTGCGTGGATCAGGGACACCGGAACATAACATATTTTGGGAGGGGGGCAAACTGAGTGTAGCCTCTAATCAACCACTACTTTTATACTAATTAACAATGGCGGCGCGTGAACAATTTTATATGGTAGACAATAAGACAACCAAATATATGGTGTTATATAAAATTTATTTAAAAATTAGATCGTCATAAAAAAAGTAAATTACATAAAATAACTAGATTTGAATATAATTTAAATCAATTCGCCGATTTTGGTTTGTTGCGAACACATCTATTACACTGTTTATAAATGTTGGATCTTTTGATAATTCACCTAACATTTTTTTTTCAATAGCTAAAGTAGACAAAGACGAAAGCCTATCATTTATCATTGAATTTCTTAAAAAGGATTTGATACGTTTTAAAGTACTCATGGATCTTTCACTTGAGGCTATTGTTGCAGGAATAGTTAATACTAATTGAATAAGTTTCGTGACTTCTTGATATACTTCTTGAAGCCTATCTAAAATAATTTATATAATTATAATTTATTTCAAAATTTTGTTACAATATTTAAGAAATGTTTCAGGTTCTTACTTTTAAATATATAGTCAATAAATTCTAAAAGAGCGAAATATTTCAATGGATCTGCATATATATGTTATGTAAAGCTCATTTTTTAGACGATCTTTATTAAAAATATCTGGATAGTATTTAAAAAGTTGTTTTAATTTTTCTTCTGGAAATTTAACTTTATATGATGCAAACATTTCTTCATTTATCATTTCAGCAAACTCTAGTTTTTCAAAATCTTTAAATCAAATATTTATTTTAACAATTAATGAATCAATAATCGACGTAAATTAGCTTTTTCCTCATTTGTATACTTTAAATCTTTATTTAATTAAACGGAACATTTTATGATATCGTGTATGGAAATTTCATTTTTCAAATCTTTTAACAGTGAAGTAAAACTTTTAATTTCGTTAACGCAATATTTACTATCAGTAGTTGATTTATTTTGTAGAATACAAAATGTGTGATCATTAAATATAAATATTTTACTAAAAAGTACCAATAAGTAAACAAATTTTCGATTGTTCATATTACTCAATATACCAGATGTAGTACAAACAGAAGCAGAATCCCAGCCAGGGTCATCAACTACATGAGATACGGCATTTTTTGTTAATTGAAATGAGTTTTTATAGTTACAGCAGCTCTTGAATGATAATTCCAACGTGTATTGCATTGATTTGTTAATTTAAATCCTTGCTTTCTTAATAAAACACTTCTTTTAGAAGATCTACTAAAAAATGTGAACATAGTAAGGTTTGTTATGAATAATTTAACATCTTATATTGTTTTTGCTCCATGAAGTAGAACTAAATTCAATTGATGAGCATAACAATGTATAAAAATAGCCATTGGATAAATATTTTGTATAATTGACTGCACCCCATTTTTTTCATCCGTCATAACAGAAGCACCATCATATGTTTGACACACAACTTTTTCACCAATATTCCACTGAGAAAGTTCATTTAAAATAACTTCGGATAAGCCAGCCGCAGTCTTATTTTTGGAAACATCAAAAAATCCTATAAATCTTTCTTCGATCTTATTGTCAATTATATAACGAAAAATTAAACTCATTTGAGATTGACATAATACATCCATAGTTTCATCAGCTTGTATTGATATAAAATTTGTAATTTGAAGTTCTTTTAAAATATGAGAATTTAATACCGTAGTTACGCAATGGATCAAGTCATTTTATATATCGTGTGAAGTTCTTTAAAAACAGAATTTGTCAAAAAGTTTTCTCTTACTCGTATAAATTGCTCTTCTTTAACAAGTAAATCTAAAATTTCACAATAATTTCCTTTATTTAAAGAACCTTCACTCTCGAGATGTCCGCGGAATGCCAATTCTTGTTTCCCTAAAAAACAAACTACATCGATTAAACGAGCTAATATCTTTCTGTTTATGTTCACTTGTTTATTATGATTAATTGCAGTTAACCGACGACTCTCAGATATTGAGAATGTTCAATCCTATTTTTACCCAGCATATGAAAACTTTCTTTATTAGGTGTTTTTTTGAAATTTGGTGTTTTTCAGCTTTTACGAATTAAGTTTTTAATATTAGGAATACCATTTATACTCCACTCATCCTCTCCTCTGAACAAGACATATGTAACAGTATAATTTCTTTCTTTCAATGCTTCCCGCTAACCAGTTAAATTTTGAACACCAAGACAATTGAAATTTTCTTAAAGTTTTTGCTTCTTTATATTCTAATGATAAATATGGCATTGGTCTTTTACCTTTTAAGTTTCACTTATTCAATTAGTATTAACTATTCCTGCAACAATAGCCTCAAGTGAAAAATCCATGAGTACTTTAAAACATATCAAATCCTTTTTAAGAAATTCAATGATAAATAATAGGCTTTCGTCTTTGTCTACTTTAGCTATTGAAAAAAAAAATGTTAGGTGAATTATCAAAAGATCCAAAATTTATAAGCAGTATGTTACTTATAGATATCAATGTTCAGTATTGTCAAATTATATTATATGTGTATTATGTTATATCGATTGTGTCTGTTTAAATATTAAATACTAAGTTACAGTTACTAATAGTATCCAGAGAAGTAGACAATAGGTAAGCAAGACTCAGTTAATAAAATTAGCAGGGTAGGGGCTATCAAGTGCACTTGATGCAGTTGTCAGAAAAATGATAAGGATCTGACACCGACAGACAGCCGCCATATCATAACGTCATAACGTATGGTGTGGTGGGGCGTTCTGTCGTTGAGTAATAATTACTGCAGCAGCGGCTATTTTTAGAAAATAAATCGCAATCCAATCCATGGCCTATAATAATAATACGGATTAATGATTATAATATTATATTAATATTTAATATCACAGTCCATACTCTATGTGAGAAACCATTTTGTGATAAACATAATGAAACGATTAACGAGACAAATAATTTGTTTGGTCATTTGGAGCCTTACATACTAGTATGGTAAAAACTTGAAAAGTATATTTACTTTACTCATGTTCTTGATTCACAATTTCTTATGTCTGTTATTTTTCGTTATTTTGTGTATGATTTTGTGTTATTTTTCTAATAATAATATATAAATATATTAGTTTATTAATTATGAGTTTGACGTGTGAGTTTTGTTGACGTGATCAAAATTATGAGAATGATACTAATTGAATAAGACACGTGGAATCATGTCAAAAAAAAAAAATAAAAGACAAAAAATTAATTTGGATAATTATTTTTTTTTTAAATAAATAAATTCTCTATCTGTTAGTACACTTTAGTTAACTAAAAAATATGAATTCCTTAATATTTTTATACAAATAAAATAATATTTATTTTAAATTTTTAAGCTGTTCAACAAAATGATATGATGATGGTCAATGTAGAGGCCTCTTCACAGTCTTCGAGTGCAGTTAAAAAACCCAGTATGTACATTTTATTTAAGTTTTTATCCTTATTTTTAGTGTTCACAAGTGTTTTTATTTTGCGCTTTTAATATATTTATTTTAACTTTAAAATTAGTACAATATTTCACTATATATCACTCAGCAGTAGCGTAGACATAATTTCTGAAAGGGGGGGGGGGATCAAAAAAAGAAAACTAAATGGGATGGAAAAATCTCCCATCCTCTCAAATTTTTTTTACTATTTTATAATTTTTTAACCACATACCAAAATACAATCAATAATAGGAATTAAATTCTCTCGGTTTTCTTTAACTTTTTTTGCTCTGAAATTATACAAATGTAGGTTCATTTATAATCATTAATATTTTAAAACTAAACATAAACTAAATTTGTAATAAAAAAATAATACAACTTTATAATAAAAATAGAATATTAAAAAATATTTAAATCTACCTGTCTATGTTTAATTTGTTTATAATCTCAGGTTCCTTTGAAGATGCAATATTCAAAAAATAATCAGCTTTTTTTAGAGATAGTTTATGATATTAATGTTTAGCATAATTATTTAAAGTCTAATATAATAAATAAAACATTCATATTAAATATTTATAATAATATTAAAAAATTTAAAATGTGTGATCATAACTTTATAGACATACTTCTAATGCTTTTTTAAAGCTATCCATTGGTTTAATTACAAGTGTATATAATTTTTGACATCCAAATCCACCAGTTCTTGAAAAAATCAAACATACTTTACAAAAACCTCCTTGCCTTATCTCTGAATATGCTAACCACTTGAACATTTTCAACCAATGGTGTTGAAATTTGAGATTCCTACCTTTATTTTTCTCTATTATAGGAAATATATAAGTTTCTGATGGAACCCACACATCTGTCAGAATCTATAAACAAATATATTTTATAATTTTGTAAATTTAAAAAAATGATTCATTTAAATATCATAGTACAATACTATTTGTATATAATTAAATAACTTACTAGGTTTTTATCAGTATCACTCAAATCACAATTAACAAACAAACCAATATCATTTTCCCTTGCTAATGGACATGTTGTCTTAAAAAAAATTATAACATAATATTGTTTATAGAAACATTAGAAACCCATAAATAGGAGACTTAAAGACTTAGATAAGTCAAATAGTCAAGCATACAATTTTTTTACTCACCAAATTTACTGTGTCTGTATGTTTTTGTTGACTTTGTGCAGGTTGTGAATTATTTGGATCTGAATCGACAGTTGACTTTATACTTTTATTGAAATATGAAAGTAGAGTATTATTTTTTCTTTTATTATTCATGTTTGATTACTATATTAAGTAATAAATAAATAACTAATATTATAAGTTATAACAATATTATAGTTATCAACTTAATTGTTTAATAATTTTATTATTTTTATTCACTGTCGCGTGTAGTCAGATGCTAGTTGGTTCGAATATATTGTAGACCATGTTTATAATCATACAGTCAAAGTTATATTTAAATCGTTTTCAATTTAACGTATTATTTGTATTCAGTGCGCACCGAGTACAATAAGTAATAACATAAATTTGACTAAAATAGATTAATTGATGTAGTGTTTTATACTCAGTAATCGAAATGTTGCATTGACGTCTGACGGCACCGCTATTTTTGTAAATGTGGGTACAATTATGAACTATGTTTCTCCACGAATCCATGATAGGTTCAATAAATTATCAATTATCCCATGAATTTCTTTTTTTTTTTAGGTTTCAGATAAATAAATAGAATGTTCTATGTCTACGCGGTGAACTAAATCCGTAACGATAATGATCTCATTCTCTTTTCTCATAACAACGATAGTATCCGATAATATTTTAAACACGGAAATTAAGTGGAAGTTCATTAGCCCAAGTTACATACATATTGTTATATACATAGTATTGTCTCTATAAGTTATAAGATAAGCTATAATAAAGTATATAACAATATGTATGTAACTTGGGCTAATGAACTTCCACTTAATTTCCGTGTTAAAATTCAACTAAAGCTATAATCAGTCCTAGTGTTAATTTAAGTCAGATGTATGTTGCTTTATCTGAATTGAGCACAAATCATTTTGATTCAGGTTGTTATATTATACTAATTATATAGGTAGCTTATTTAATAATAAGTATACAAATTATTCCTTCAGATAAACTAGTAGAATTGGACAGTTTTGATAACAACAAAAGTAATGTTGAAAATATATTGATGGATGAAAAAAGCAAAACACCAAAGCCATCTCCAATGATTGATTACGGTTAATAAACTGGTTTTTTTGTTTATAATCAAACTAACATATTTTGTATTTGAACCATCACCATAGATAGCAAGTAATTGAATTTTTTAAATGTCAATGTATTATGTGTGTACTCAGTACCTACTGTGTGTATTTCAAAATGTCCATTATTTTTTTTAATTTTTCAAGTTGACTAGTTAGTTTATTTTGTTGCGTGCCGTCGCTCAATCGTATATGATGGTTAAGTTTTTAAAGGATAGACTTCAATAAAACACTCAATTGAAATTTTAACTGTTTATTTAGCATATAAAAATAACATTAATATAAGAAATAATGTGGCGTGAAGGTGCTTGCGACTGTACATGTAAACCACATCTGAATATTGGTCTGTTCCCAACCCCCTTATATACTTAGGTTTGGTGAAGATCAAACGTGCCGCGCTGGGCGATAGTTGTTTTCAACTATAATAAATAATTTGTCTCTAACCCGCTATTTATTACCTAGATGACCTTATTCGCACTTATTCCATATTTGCCACGATTTTTCCCAGTTACAATCCTACATATAACCATGCGATCCACATATAATAAATGTACTGGTTTATCTTCTGGCTTTTAACTAAAATTCATTTCTATTTTTACGACTGTGAATATTGTGTTAATAATAATCATTTTCTTGATATCTACCATTACGATTTACATGGTCCCGTCCATGTCGTATGAGTCTTAATATTTATTACATATTACCTGTCTTCGTAATATGTGTTTGCTTTACCCTCCGTTTAAACTAATAGTTCCTTTCTATTATTATTGCGAATACTAGATTACTCACAATCATTCTGCGATCTCTAATATTTATAATTTATGTGGACCCGCCCGTACTGTAAGAGTCGTAAGGACCTACATTCATGTATGTCCGCAACAATTTTCTAATAAGCTTGAATTTTAACAACGAAATTAGTTTATAAATAGTAAATAGATTCCATAGTAATTAATTTGATTTATCCAATTGATATGGCAATGTGTGAAGTTAAAATAATTTTTATATTTTATACATAGATGTGTAATAAGAAAGAATAAGATAAAATGCATTTTTAACAAAATATTAAGATATTATTTAAAAAAATATTATACGTGGCATTATCGCTATATGCTGCCCAGATAGTAATTAAATCAAATAAGTTAACTTATTTTTAATAAAGTTAAGTTCATCATTTTTTCCATGACAACTAAACTTTTAGAGTAAAACATATTGTTTGTTAACTATTAACGTTGACTTAACTGAACTAACTTAAATTAATTTGGTCCTAGAACTTGCCTATTTTCAGTCTAATTTATCTTTAGTTTTAGTATAAAATATCATACCTATATATTTTTGTATATTATAGATTATCAATTAATTTCAAATGATCCTGCCAACTATTCTGAAGAAATACTGATGGATAAAGAAGCCGAAGCACCAATACATTCTACAACAACTGATAATGGTTAGTAACTGGTTTTGTTTAAATCATACTGATGATATTTTGAACTTAAACCATTGATTTTTAAACATTAAACCATTAATGCAATATATATGTGTGTGTATATTCAATATGTCTCAGTATTATGAGCACATAACAGCAAATTATAGGTTTTGAATAATTCATTGAACTCAGTTATGTTTAATCCTCTGTTAGTGCTTTCATGTGCTAAATTTGTTTTTGAAATTAATAATTTTATAGATTATATTATTTTTCTGCTAAATGTGAATCTTGAATTTGAGTGTTTGTACAATTAATATTTAAAGAATTAAAAGTGAATCTTAATCACATGGGAAGCCTTAATTGATACACTTGAAGATCTACATAAATATGAATCTTCATCTGACGCATCAACATTTATTGATTATTTTCAGACTGAACGATTTTTGTACACTTGTTTTGTATTTAAAAGAATATTTGGTTTATTAGATACATTAAGTAAAATACTTCAAGCTATAGATACAGATCTTATCATAGCGTCAGAAATGATTATATCTAAGAAAAAACAGTTATTGAAACTTTGAGATGAATTTGATTCAATTGTTTTGGCGGTAAAAAAATTTATTGAGGTTCACAGCGAAGAAAATTTCACCTTTACTCCTTGATCGCAAAAATGTCACAGAAAGAGAAAACGTGTGCCGGATGAACAAACATTAAATGAGCCGACCACTGATCCTCTTAATAAATTTAAGTACCACACATTCTATATAGTAATTGATATTATATGTAATGAGATTGACAAGGAATTCAGTAAATCATCATTATCAGTGTTTAAAGATCTATCACTTATAACAAAAAAAAAAGAATTTTAATAATAAAAACTAATAATCATAAAATGCTAAATGATACATTTTAAGGTATATCTTTAATTTATCCGAACTTTTTAAATGCAGAATTATTAAAAGCTGAATTTATGTGGCTTATAAACGGTTTTTCTGATTTGGAAAAAACATATCATTTGCCTGAACATCTTCATAAGACTGATCTAATATCTTATGATTATATATATATACAGTAGTCACTCGATAATTCGAAATTCAGAGAACCGAGTTAAAAATTCGATTTATAGAGGTTTTCGATTTACCGAGTGTTCGAATAATCGAAGGAAAAAAATTAATAAATAAAATACATTGTATATACATATATATATATATATATATAACGTTTATTTTGACATTAACTTATTATAAATATAATTATGTACATTTTAAAATTATTAATTGATATTTATTTATTACACATACATAGTATTATATTTTATATACATATTACATATTAAAGAAATCTGTTATTTTTTTTTGTGAAAAATTGTTGGTCGCAATCTGGTCCATAGTATTGTCTAACTTAATAATAGCATTGAAAATTGTATCGCATCTTTTTTCGTCCATTTCAGATTGTTCAAAAAATTGACATAATCCTGACATAAAAAATTTTGCTTCTTTTAACGATATGACAGGAACCTCCGCCTCCTCTTCCTCGTCATCATTGTCAGAATTGTGCTGATTGACTGAAGTGGATTGAATAATTTCCTCGTCAGTAAAAGTACCAGCAGTTGCGACATTATCGTCAAAGTGAACAAATTCTTCAAATGATACGGGAACTTCTAGTCTGTTCCATGTGCTAAGTAGAACTTCAACCTTCTCACTTTGAACAGGAATACCTTCACCAATTTTCTGTCCATCCTTAATAAAACCACAAGTTCTGAAGCAATTCACGATGGTTTGTGCACTAACATTTTCCCATGCTTTGTGTACTATTTCCATAGCAGTGAGTATAGAAATTTTACATGGAAAATCACCCATGCACGCTAACACTTCTCGAACAATTTCCTTTCGATACATCATTTTAAATTTTTTTATTATTCCTTGGTCTAGTTGTTGGAGAGTTGATGTAGTGTTGGGAGGTAAAAAATTAATTTTTATATTTTCAAGATGAGGAATATTACTGTGTGAAATTCGAATTATAGAGATTCGTGAAAAAAAAAATCGAATTGTAGAGTGTGCCTCACCGACAGACATTTCGAATTATCGAGAGGACCGGAATACATGTATTTTTTTCTAATTATAGAGGTTTTCTCATGGGACTTATCGTTTAGTTCGATTTATGGAGTTTTTCGAATTATCGAAGTTCGAATCATCGAGTGACTACTGTATATATATATACACTGATAAAATCATGTTGGTGACAAGTAGTTTGAAAGTGGCTGGTGTGTTGTGCTCAACCACCGACGGGCCACGATTTTATGGTTGATACCGGCGACACGATGCAACTGCCGTCGTATAGTGGTTCGAAAGTGGTCCTTCTGTATTCGACTGCGTTTTTCATATTATTTTACATGTAATTAATATATCACCCACGAACGACCACCGCTTTATGGTTGTGGTGTGGTTGTAAAGTGGCCCGTATATGTTGAGCTTAATGTTAATTCGGATTCTGGGGAAGAAGAAAAAGAAGCTATTAGTTTACCTAGCAACTCCATCTATTAGTTCACTATTATATATATTTCTATTGTTTATGTGTTCAAGCATAAAAGATATACTACCAGATGTACTACCAAATATTTATATTTTAATTAAAATTGGAGTAACATTGTCAGTTTCAAGTGCTTTTACAGAACAAAATTTTTCAAAATTAAAATTAATTAAGACAAAATTGCGATCCACAATGGTAGAGGCACGATTAGAAGAATTGATGCACATAGCTCGTGAACTAGATATAACAATTAACAAAGAAAGTGTAATAAATACATTTCCAAACAACAGCAGTCAACTAATATTTATTAATTTATTATATACAGAGTGATTGATTTTACGTAGAACACTCATTATTTTGTAAAGCAATGACTTTTTTAAAAATATTTTTTTTACATAATTTTAAATCAATATAAAACAACATTGTTCTATGATTAATTTTTTTTATTATTGTATTTTGTTAAGTTTTCACTTTTTTTACGGAATATTCCATGAAAAATTAACATTGTCATAAAAAAAAAGTAAAAACCTTTAAAATGACAATGATAAAAATAATTAAAATTTTTTTTTAGAAAATGTTGTTTTATATTGACTTAAAATAATGTAAAAGAATTATTTTGAAAAGAGCCATAACTGCGAAATAATGAAAATTCTACGTAAAATCAATCATCCAATATATCTATTATTATTACTATTGTTATTTATTTATTAATCTACTTTAGTATAGTTTAAGTATACATTTATGTCTTAACATTATATTTTTATTTTATAAATAATACTAATTTATTCAAGTTGTATTATCTGTTTATATTCGGAAATAAATATTTTAAATAAATTACTATTCAATTACTCAACATTTTTTTAGAGGGTGGGTGAGTGGGTCTAACACCAGCAATTTCTCCCCATAACATGAAATATAGATCAGCGTCACTGTTCGTATCTGTATTTGGAGGGGCGAAACATACTCTTTGCCCCTCCACGAAAAATTCGGATGGACACCTGTCCCTCTTGTCCCCCCGATTCCGGCGTTCCTGGCATGGATGACCATAGATGATTGACTATCTAATTTTTTGTTAAAATAGATTTTCTACAAATACATTGGTCGAATGGTCGAATGGGTTTTGCCCCATACAAGATATCATTTTAATTTGCCACTCTGATCACGAACACGACCACGATGATCCATGCTGTCGTGATTTGTGCTGATAGCACAGCCTTATCACGCAAATTGATAGCATGGTGAGGAAAAGGGGGATCGAAAACAACGATGAGTGAGTTATCACGTGCTTCCTCCAACCAAATCACTGATTATATAAAGTCTGAAGTGAGAAGTATGATCCGTTTTCTCGTCCAAGAACGAGTCATTCCCACTGAAATCCATTATCAAATTTTTCAGGTAATAGACCAGAGGTGAACTACGGAAACTAATGAACTTCTTCAGAAGTATCCAGGTGTTTCACAATCTGTTTTGCTCGAAGTCGCTTCGAATCGACTTGATTACAGGAAACTGTTACCAAATCTCCTTATGGATGAATACAAATGAAAAAAATCAATCATGAGCCGGGAATATTGTTTATGGAACGTTAGGACCAACCGGGAGAGGAATTTTTGGAAAATTTAGTGACATGGGATTAAACTTAGATTTCCTATTTGATGTTAGAAACCAAGAGAAAATCAATGCAATGATGCATTCTCTTTAAGCACATACTTCCTTTTCGAAATGCTTATACCTATTTGGTGACATTTTGGCGGTTCATGACCTCTGGTCCATATTCCTGGACAAGTCGACGATGGATTTCGGAGTGAATTATTCCATCTTGGAAGAAAATATTGATCACATTACTTACTTCACACTTTGTAAAATCAGTAATATAAGTGACGGGAACGTGCGAAGACTCACACATCGTGAAAACCTCTCATAGATCGAGATTTCTGAAATGGTTTTGGTTATGATTTTTCCGTTACATTCCACCATAAATGGAAATAGTGCCAAAGTTCGCAAAAAAAAATTCCCTGTGACTGTGAGTGGTACTTTGCACCTTACTTTTCGGACGTCTCTCGTAGATTAATTGACATTAACTATTAAGTATTATATAAAAATATAAAATTTAAACTGATTTACAATATATGATTAAAATTTTTATCATGTATATATCTCAGTTGTTTTTCAATAAAAGTATGTCTTCTGTTTTGAAAACATCGTTCTAAATCCCAACACTTGTTATCGGGCACTGTTTGTGTCAGATTTCGTATAATAATAATTATAATAAATAACGATAAAAATATATTGAATTTTTCAATAGACATTTTGTCCTTTTTAATTCTTGATTTTCCTAAATCTATATCTTACTGTTACAATTATATTTATTTGATCATCAAGGTAAAATTTTGTTTTTCTAAATGTATAATTAAATTTGGAAACTGGGAAAAATGTGATCGAATAAATGATAAATCAGATATAATAGAAACAGTATTCAAAATGAATTATATTTTTATAACAGATTGGACGTCATCTTCTATATTAGGTACTAATTATTTAAATTTACTGACATAATCAGAATAAAACAAAGTAGCTTGTGATCATATTCCTCATATCATCATTATAAGTTCTGAAGGAAAGTGAAAATAGTTTATACAAATTTTATTAGCAGTTATATAATGAGGCACTTTTAAAAACGCATTTATTTCTTTTCCATTACTTACTAGTTTATTTATATCTAGGAAAATGTCTAACATTTATAGCCACGTAGTTTAAACTTTTGACAACACAAGCTATGTGAATTATGTTAGAATAAAATATTTAAATAACTGCGTTCGATATTATTAAGTCGTTGTAAATATTATAAGATAATATTATTTCATAAATATTATAATATGTAGGACGACGAACTATTACGGAACTTCAATATCATTCAGCGTTTCATGCCCTATAAGCTATTTGATTGATGTTCTTTTTTGAAATTCTTATACAACTACGGTATTTGATGTACTCAACTATAACGCTGCTTGAGTAATTATTTGTTAGTATAATATTGTATATTTATATGTAGGTTAGTATGTTGTGTACAAATTTCCAATTTGTACGTTTAATGATACGTGTACAACAAAGGAATAAACACAAATTTATTCAAAATAGTAGGGAGGGGATCAATACAAAAGAACTTTGTGGAAAACACTATATTCTGATAATTTATTTTCGCCTCTTTTTTATTGTTTTTTCGATTTATACACACAGTATGAACACATAGGTTATATAACAACATTTAAAAACCAACAATTTTGACATTTTTGTATTTATTTTATTTCTAATGTGGGAACTAAAAAATAGGATTTAATAGGATTATAGCCTACCATTAATTCTGAAAATGAAATTCTAAATTTTGAAATTCTTTTACGACTCCAGTTGCACGGGCCTAACCTCAATGTTCATTCTACGGCTAAGTACCTCAGTCTTGTAGTACTTTTGTCATAAAACCATTTATTCAACCATCACTTATAGTTCACATCGATGAACAAATGTTGAGTACAATTTTTCTGGTATTTGTACATATATTAAATTATAATATATATTATTTATATGTGTATCAGTGGCGGATATATATTAGTTTTGAGTGTGGAGAGGAAGGATTTCAAATACATAGATGTAATGGGTTTCAACTCTCCCTTATATTTTATTGGAAATGTATTACCTACTCTAATTGGCACAAAAAATATGGAAACTTTGTAAGTAATAAAAACCTTCTACCAATTTGCTTTTATAAAATCCAAAGTATTTAGTTGTAGGTAACAAAATAGTGGTTACGAAGGGATCTACCGATAGCTCGCCCCTTCCCTTCCAATATCTAATCGCGGTGTATATGTATATAAATATTCAAAAATATGATTATAGTTAATGAAAATGTTTTCAAATGGTGGTGTTCAGTTGAAAACAGAAATGTTTTCCAACGAAGTCCTGATATACAATGATATATAATCCATGATTTATCTTTAGACACATCATAACCTGGAGTTTTCACATTATTGGCCTTTGCATAACGCTTAGGTACTCGCTTGTACTAGTCCTCCACGTATACCTATATATATATATAAAAAAAAAAATATATGTACACACATATTTATATATGGTTATTATTATTATATGTACATTTTAAAAATAATATACTGACCATTCTCAAACATTAACAACATGTCATAATCGTCCAGCAACTGTAGCTTTTGCCCCGTGAATTATAACATCGCGTCAAAACTTAAGCCGGGGGCAGTGAAATAATGGGCGGCGTCCAGGTTGTAAGTTTGCATGCATAGGTCTCGAAAGTTTTCGAAAACGTCCGCCAACAACAACACGTTGATTTTTAAATATAAATCTAAATATTCGCCCAGCGTCTTGCATCCGAAGTGGTCCCAGACCTCCTTCGCATGGTCAAAGTCACTCTCCTCTATCTCGGTCTTCGTCAACGTACTATAAAAGCTCATCTCGCTAGGCAGTCTCGTCTTCAACCGTTCCCAACTATCCATGTACTCATAAGGGTACACCCCCTTCCGAGTCACTAGCGACATATCGACTTCATCAAAAACTTTAGCGGTCTCTTTGAAGTTCTCCAGACCCGGTGTCACAAGATTTTAGGCTTGAGTTGACAGTCCTGATGCCATAAACCGAAAAGTGTCAATAAATCGCATGCTGAATGTATTTGATACGTACTTGATGAATGAGGTAAATTTCTCCTCACTGTTAGGTATTAGTCTAATAGCTTGGGTATCATGGCCAAGTTCCGTCACTATCAAATGCGTGTCATAGTTGGAAAGGTTGTGGAAAAATATTGGTATAAAGTTCGGTGTTTGGAGCTTAAGATTGCATACATTACATAGTGATTGTCTAAATTTTCCCGATAAATTGCAGTGATCTGCCACCTTATGGTTGTCGTGCGAAAAGTTCATCTTACATAAATTGCATCGCGTTGCTGCTTCATGTAACTGCCGTTGTTCATCCGTGAAAATTATAGGTGTGTTTGTTTTAAATAATTTTTCTATCTTTAATGTCATTTCAGACACGGTTTCAACAAAATGTCTTGCCACGTCCTTAAAATCTTTACTGCCTCGGTATATTACCGGTTCTGACGGTATCCCGTGCTCCACCAATAACTCCTCCGGCACGCCCTCGCTCACCTTAACCAAAAATCCATAACTCATAGGTTCGTGCCTTTGTATTATTTTCGTGTTACTACCTTTATCCGCGTCAGTCTTTATTAATAACGTCTCAAAATCTGCGTATATCACGAAGGGATGCCTTTGAGTCTTCTTTCACGCCTCGAACTCGAGACAATCCCCTCTTTAGGCATTTTGGGTAATATAGGTTTGTGCTCGCCGCAAATCAATTTATGTTGATCCAAAGCCTCTTGTCCGCTCAGTTTAAATTTATGACGCCTGTCGTCGAATAACGTGAAGCACCTTTTACAGAATACAACACGTCCATCGTGTCTGGTTTTCTGAGCACTTATCAGACGGGAGAAATTCGAAATATACACGTAATGTGTGTTTTCTTCGTCCATCACCAACAACAGGTCAAAATTGTTGATTTTCTCCTCGTTTACTACACGTAGAGGGTACACCTCATATGTCGGGTATTTTCTAGGCGGCTAAAACTTATTTTTTCGAGTCCATAAACATTCACAGTGACGTACGGATTATTATTTTCAAATTTCTTCAGGTCACATATTGGAGTCGGGAACGATACACCTTCAAAATTATATTTGCCCTCTTGTTGTCTATAATTTTCCTTGACACGATGTTTATTTGACCCAGTCACGTGATTCGCCAAAATCGCCCACTTGAAGCATTGCTGGTCATCGTTTTGTAGCTCGTTTCCTATCTATATATGCCGATAACTCTATATATGATGACGTAGTCATCGGTGTATATTTATATATACCTAGCAATAACCCGTCTATAGACTCTATAGCAGGGGTCGGCAATAGGCGGCCCGCGAGCCATGTCCGGCCCGCGGAAGGGAAATAACTGGACCGCCAAAAATTATCTTAATTTTCCCATATATCCTATGTATCACTCCCCCTCCGTTCATAACAAAAATTAAACCAATATTGAAATCGATTTCATTAGGCGGTGAGACAATAATAACGGTTTATGATTATCTGTATTCTGTGTTGTTGTTGAACGTGCCACAGTCACGGCTGCGGGCCGAGTCGCTTGCATTCGCGCGCGCGCGCATGTGTGTGTGTGTGTGTAAAATACAATATTCAGAGGCGATCTATTTTTATGATTTATTAGGAAATTACGATAGCGTTCATCGTATACCGCTGTTTATAATAATAGTCACGATAACAGAACACCATACATTGAACCTACTTCTTGAAACACAAATATTATTTAGTTCAATTTACGCGTTGCGTTTGTCGTTCGTCGTTCGTCAAGAAATTATTATAATTATTCGTATTCGTAGTCCGTCGCGTCTGTAGTGTTAAAACTTATTAATTTATAAATATTATTCGTGTATAATCGAGTATGTTTTCCAAAAAACGTAAAGTTGACATTGAAAACAGAAAGTTTCTGGCTGAGTGAACCGAACAATATTGTTTTACACTTCCAGTAAGAGCTGGAGCCGTTCCAGTGTGTATTATATGTAACAGTACAGTTGCTGTCGTTAAATGTGCTAATTTAAAGCGTCATTATGATACAATGCATAAAGATTTTGAAAAAAAATTTCCTCTTAACAGTGCAGCGCGTAAAAATAAGCTCCAAGCGTATCTCTTGTCTTATAAAAATAGTACGACTATGTTAGTACAAAGTATGACTGGGCAAGAAAAGTCAGTAGAAGCAGCATTGCGTGTTTGCTGGACGTTAAATAAACACCAAAAACCATTTACAGACTCAGAAATTGTAAAAGAGTGTATGTTGGAAGTAGCCACTGCACTTTTTGAAGAAAAAAAGGACATAATTAATGCTATTCAAAGTATTCCTCTATCAGCAAGAAGCAATACAAGAAGAACAGAACTATTGGCCGATGACAACAAAAATAATTTAATTCACATTTTAGAGATGGCTCCTTGCTACGCTATTGCAATTGATGAGTCATGTGATATTGTTGATTCTGAGCAAATGTCAATTTTTGTGCGCTTTTTAGACGTTGAAAGTAGAGTATTTAGAGACGAGTTGCTAGCATTATTGCCATTGAAATGCAAGACTCGTGGAGAAGATTTGTTTAAAACTTTTGACGACTTCATGACTAAATCAAATATTAGTTATGATAAAATTGTGTCTATTTCAACTGATGGCGCACCGGCAATGATTGGTAAAGAAAAGGGATTTGTTAAGAGAATCAAGGATAAGAATGCTGAAATACTTTCATATCAATGTATAATTCATCAAACATCCCTGTGTGGCAAACTTAGTACAACACTGAAGGAAGTAATGGACATAATGATCAAGTTGATTAATTTTTTGAGGTCCCGATCTGCTCTTCAGCACAGGCAGTTTAAAGATTTTTTATTTGAATGTGATTCAGTGTATTCGGATTTACTTCAATATAACAATGTCCATTGGTTAAGTAAAGGCAAAGTGATCGAACGTTTTTGGAGTATAAAAGAAGAAGTTATCACGTTCTTGGTAAACTTGGATTCAGTAGAATCAAAGCAGTATCATAAATTCTTAACAAACGAGTGCAATATGCTATCTGTGGCGTTTTTAAAAGACATTCTTGGATATTTAAATGTACTTAATACTGAGTTACAAGGGCAAAAAAAGTTAATTTGTGATCTGATATCAAGTGTATCTGCTTTCCGACGAAAACTTGAAATCTTTGAAGAAGATATAAAAAATCAAGATTTTATTCATTTTCCAACAATCCTAGAATATAAAAAGACTCCCGACATAGACTGCAGTATGTTTTTAAGTTTTTTGTCGGACCTTGGTGAAGAATTTCGTAAGAGATTCAAAGACTTTGCAGAAATTGGAAAACTGTCTCAATTTTTAAAAAATCCGTTTGAAGTTTCTCTGACTGGAGAATGGATTGACGTTGCTACAAAATTATTCAAACTTCCAAAATCTTCACTTCAAATTGAAATTATTGATTTGCAAGAAGATATCTCATTGCAAATGTATAAAACTTCGTCCACTGAAGATTTTTGGATAAAGCATGTCTTGGATAAATACATGAACTGTAAAACCCTTGCCATAAAATTAGCTACTATGTTTGGCTCCACTTATGTATGTGAAACTTCGTTTTCAAAAATGACGTTTTTAAAAAACCGATACCGTTCAAGATTAACAGATCACCACCTTGAAAACACTTTACGCATCAGTTGTTCTCCAAGAGTACCAGATTTTAAAAAACTAGCTCAAGAAAAGAAATGTCATTTTTCTCATTAATACAATTTTGTTATTATTAGTATGAATGTATAATTACTTTATAAATAATTAAATACTTTGTCTTAAAATGTGTTTTTAATACAAAAATAAATACATTAATGATAAAATTAAGTTTAAGATTTTTTTGGCCCTCGAAATTTTTTTTTTTTAAATATTTGGACCGCCATATAAATTAATTGCCGACCCCTGCTCTATAGTAAACCCGCTTCCTCTACCGGTATAAGTTTCTTCCTCGGAAAGCAACTTAATATAAACCCTTACAATAATCTTATCAATATTGCTTTCCGAAAAAACTTCAACCGCCGATGTTTTAAACGCCCTATTTACGGACGAGTTTGCGATGTTAGATCGGTTATAGATGCCCTCGAGTTTCAAGCTAAATTTTATTGGATGTTCCTGAACGCGAGTTTTTAGTATTACTGACAGAGCCGGTTTGAGTGAACGGAGAAAGTCGATGTAACTTTGAACATAAGTCAAATTTTTTGCGAAGTACCAGGTGACTTTTCGAGCGGCTGACGACGAGATTTCTACTAACCCAGGGGTCTTCACCATATTCATCCTCACTTTTTTTGCTTTAGCAACCGACGTGGTATTCGCGGTGGAAACGCGTTTCCCGTTAACTGATGTGGTATAAGTATCTTTTAAAAAAAAAAAACCTAATTAATATCTAATGAAAATAAAATACCCACACAGCATTTGGAAAATTATAATATCCTTAAAATATTTTTTAATGGTTAATAAAACAATATTTATTCAAAATTATTATATATAATATGTTTAAGTTGACATAATTTTACCTCAATGGTGTTTGGCAAGTTCAGTACGGGTTTGTTTCAATTTGACTAGTTAAAATGTTTTATAAATCATGTTTTAAATTATTTTAAAAAATGTGAAATTCAAGACCAAAAAAATATTGCTGAACTATTTTCTAATTATTTATGCAACTTTTTAACGATGATCTAAAAATATTTTGCCAACTAAATCATTTTCCTGAAAATATTATTTTTTTATATTTGGAAAATATTTTAATGCTATGTGGGTAAAGTATCGAATTCTATTAAAAATCTAATTAGCCTCGCAAGTGATAAATAAATTGGTTTATCTTTTAAAATATAATATGACGTATGTCTTTGTGTAAAAATCCACGATGGATAAATTAAAGTCACCGGTCTTTTAAAAATCTAATTAATTTGGGTTTAAAAAAATAAAACTAACCTGTAATAGTGTTATGTTTCTCATATTCGTCTATTGCAATCATACACAAATCATCCTCGGATAACTCATTCGATCCGCCAGCCGGGATATTGGGAAAAAAATTTGAGGTGCGATCTGGATATCACCTTGGTTTACATGACGGACAATACGAGGCGCAAACTGTATGACACTCTGTCGAGTGGGTTGAGCAACAATCGGTGCAGCAGGTTGACGATACCTTTTAAAAATAAAAATTAATATTGATTCAAAAATAAATCATATAAACAATAAATACGTAATATGAATTTTCTTCATATGTTTACTGAGGCCGGTTTTGTATGAAAATGACGAGGAGCAAACGGTACATGGAAATCGTACACCCGCATGCTTTTTTTGGTGAGCGATAAAATTGTATTTACGTGTAAAGGTGCGTCCACATTTGAGCAAATTTGTTTGTGCGTTGTATTTTGAATTTTGACGAACACGCGTGCGTCAAAAATTAGACATGTTTGGACCGGGTGAAACATGCTTGTGCGTTGCGTATGAGTTCGAGGCGTACAACGCACATGATCCAAACGTTTGTTGGTCTCCTGGTCAAGATCAAACGAATTTGTGTTGTGCGGTGTTCAGTTTGGACGACTTTATTTTATCACGCACATTTTGTTACGCACGCGGCACGCTCATAGTGAATAGTACATCATAGTACATCTAACTTTGATATTTTTTCAATTATAAATTCTATTTTATTTATCAATGGAGTGGTGCCAAGATGATTGTCTCTTGCTTATACAAGAGTACGAAAAACGTACTCTGTTATGGTATTCAAAAGACCCATATCATTTTTCAAAAACAAAAAAGTATGATGCATGGTGTGAAATAGCGAAGGAATTGAACACAAACCATGATGAGGTTAAAAAAAAAATAATATAATAATATAATAAAAAATCATTTAATTATGTATTATATTATGATGTTTTTTACCTTTACGTCATCTTGAAGTCCTTCAATAAGTGCTTTACAAACTTCTGGAATAATTAGCGATATGATTTGTTTGGACTTCCCAAAAAGGTACTGTAAACTTGTGAACGAATCTCCTGTTGCAAGAAAACATAATGTAACAGCTAATCTTTCTTTAACTGTAATTGCTCTCCGAAAATGAGTATCATTTTTTTGTATTTTAGGCCCCACTAAATTTATTAAAAATTCAAAGTCTTCCGAAGACATCTGAAAAAAATGTTTATATTGTCCAGTGCTTTCATCAAATTTTAAGTTGGATAAGAGACTTGAGCTATGGTTGTTTAATTTATTTTGGTACAGCCTTGTAATCCACCAACGTCTGTGCCGAGGTTTCTTTTTATTTTTTTTATTTAACGACTGGTGAATAACTATGAATGCTGCGGCTTTTTTTTTTTTCTTAATATAATCTCATTCATAATGACTGAGATTTTTAAAAATAAATAATAAAATAAACTAAAAAATATACAAAAACCACGGGTACAAACTACAGAGTTAGTAGGTACAGAATGTTACTACAACACAATGTTTTGTAATTTTGCACCGCACCGTCTGAGCGTCAAAATTCGACGCACGACGCATAGTAACAAAATATAAAAAAATTAAGGCAAACAAGTGTGCGTCGAAAATAAAATACAACGCACACACAAATTTGCTCAAATGAGGACGCACCTTAAAAGAAATAACACACTGCTCGCAATTAAACATTTTTTAAAATATATGAAAATATAAAAACACTATGTTAGGTGTAAATAAAATAAATTTTTTTTAAAGACAGAACAAAAAATATATGCACGACGGTTCAAGACTTATTCAGAATATATATTATTAAAATGTTAAAAAAAATAACATAAAGGTAAAAGTAACCCTAGAGGTTCTGCTTATTGACACTGATATAACAACACTACTTTAACAAACAATAAGAAATTTTACATTTTCATACGCGTTTTGTCGATCACCTGATGACCCTATGAACATTTTTCACATAGGTAAACTTGATCTACTTAAAGTATTTATAGTATTTTACAGTATACACCACGCAAAGGCTTGACATATGTAACAGACATATTTCGATTATTGAGTCTCAGACCGTCAAAGAATAAATATCGATACCTTTTGGTTAAAACTTATTTAATTCTCCTTTGATAACCACGATAACGAGTACTGTACAAAAGGGCAAATTAACAAGTACCACAGGATTTATACTTTATAACTCTGAAGTATTTTTACTCTCGAACAACTGACCACGATAACGAGTACTGGATGAAAAAGTAAGTACAGAAATATCTTGTTACTTTATAAGTGTTTTATCACCACAAACGCTTCAGTACACATACTAGGAAAAAAATGACAAACAAATATTTTATAGTTTAAAACCAAATTAGATTATAATAACTTCAGTCTCACAATAAAACACATAATTTACTTTTAAATAAAAACTTGTCGTTATCCGCGACACCCCAAGACTGATCACCGTTACTGTTGCCTTATATAGGTTTTGAAATTTAGATGACGTCAATCATTTAATTTTGTCTTGTATGTAATTGATTGCAAAATATTAAGTTTCAAGCTAAAATATTTTGTGACCATCCCATATATAGAACAATACAACAGACCTGTTTTTAATTTTTTCAAAAATATTGTTTTGAAATTTGAATTTGAAAATAAATAAATTTGAAATTTAGGGATTTTTTGTTATTGTATTAATATCACTGTAGAGGTTAGATTGGTGAGAATTTTGTTTTTTGACATTGGCACCAATGAATTTGGAAATTTGATTTTTATTTCTTATCAATGAGGATAACTGATCCAAGCCCTTAAATCTATGTGTTATACCCATATTTATGATCAGAGTCGTCGCGACAGTCGGCATATGTAAGTATCGCGATGCAATAATTACTGACATTAATCATACTATTTCTATCGGAAAAACAATTTGACATACAACACTGCAGTGGTCAGTTATAAGAGTTATAAGTTAGTGCCGTGTTATAATATTATTTCGCACGTATGACGTAAAACATCAATAAAATCGTGAGAAATAAAAATCTTTCTGCAGTTAACGTCTCTGCCACGATACGTGTAAAAGCGAACAAATTTAAGCACGACATAATACTATTTATTTATAATAATAATAATAATGACAATAATAATAATAGTATTACAGTGTTAAAAAATGTACGATGTATGGTTGGCTGTGGCGAATGGTCGTTGCCGCGTGAAACGACAACACGTAATCACCACATTGCCTGCACGCCAATGTTATGTGCTGGACGTTGTCACGGTGGCACCCACGTATATGCGTATAAATTTGCACTTACGTGAACCTTCCTGTATACAGGGTGATATTTTTAAAAGTCCTAAATTAGGTTACATTACTGGAAAAATAATTATATGTATAACTGTATATATATATATAACTGTTTATATACAGTTAACTATAATTATAAATATTTAAAATATTATAAAGACCTAAAATAATTGTGGCTATAACTCCAATGTTGATTTATTAAGAATTAAAATAGCCCTTAAAAAATGCATTATTTTTTTAAATTTAATGCAAGTTTAATAATTTTTAATACAACTTTTTCTAAACATCATAATTATCATCTTCGGGATTTAAATACAAAATTATTGATATTTTTGTGTGAAACTTACTTTTCACTTATTTTTCCTTAGTTATTTCAACCCGTTTCGAGTCATGAGAAAAATTCACCCCGTACACCCTTTCACCCTCCGCCGAAGCACGTACCGAACACCTACGCGTGTGCCTCCAGTGTTAATAACAATGACGTATTACACACGCACTGAGCGTACAATTACAATGACCGGCTGGCGACCGCGCTCGACGTTCCCCGGCGGAAGCGTACGACGAGTAAGCCCGAAATCATTTACCGCGCACGGGCCAGCCACGGTTGCACTGCGACAAAGAGGTTTGCACGATTCGCACACGTGTTACCTGTTTTCGCACAGACGTTCCCCCGGAAAACCAGCCCGCAGGAACAGGACACCTAGACCACAGAAGGAGGACGCGCCTGTCCGTGCGGTACACACTTCATTGCAACGGTACGCGCGCGTGCATTGCGCATACCGTACGCGGGTCGCGGGTGATAGAATATTTCGTACTCGGTGAACGACGAACGACCGCCATCCTCCCTTCCCCAGACGTGAGAAACGATCTCCATCTTGCCGTCGCACGAGTTCGCGCGATCATGGGATGCGCCGGAAGCAATCCTCTGCCCTCGGGCGACACCATGCAGTCGACCGCCAGCAACGGTCGAGCGGTCGCGGTCGAACCACCGACGACCGCCGATGGTGACCACAGAGCTGGCTCGATGGTGCAAAAGGTTATCGGCAGTGTCAACGTCGACGACGTAGTCAAGAAGATCCAAGGTACATAACGGCGCATGTAACACTCGTGTATCGTCCGTCGTGCCCGCCGCGCTCAAGCGCGTAATACATGTATCACGTATACATAATAATAATAAGCCGTGGATGATCGTTATACATCATTGAAGTGCATACTCGTTACTACACGCTAGCATGACTGCACAAATGATCATATTTTTTGTTGAGGATGAGATCATAATCATCTTATAATTACGTAGAAGTCAATGTTAGATTAAGTCATTTATCATTTAGTCGTAGGACCAACATTTCAATGTAGCCCTTCGGATCTTTTCTCCGTCCGTAGAATACACATAAAATGAACATCACACCAGCGCCGAGCGCACTGTCGACATATTATTTAGAATCCACGCGACACGTGGTCATGATTAAATATAAAAAGTAACAAAAGACATCATAAAAATATTGAGAAATTCCACCCATGTGTTGAAATAGTATTATAGTATAGTATAGTAGTATTGAAAATTAAATCAGCTATGGTTCAGAATGACTAATATTTGACTAAAACAATTTGGTTTATGCTTACAAAGATTAAAATATTAATATTTCCTTTTTTGTATATGGTATAATTATATATATATATATATATATGTTTGAAGTAGAAGGTTGACGAATTTTGATGATCAATGTGCGAATAAAGACATCAAGGGTGAATTAATAGTATAAATATGGATCGGAAACATGTATAAAAATCAGTATGTTCTTAACAGAGATTCTATGTGAAAATACATTCTAAAAACACCTATAATGTGTCCGGAACATCAGGAAACAATTGAAGATAAAAATATGTCTGAAAAAAAATATAATCCGAGTTATACAGATAAATAATAAATGAAAACATTTCCAATTCTAATCAATTTTTTTGTGGTCTTAGTAAAATAAATTGCTTCAAAAACGTCATACATTATTGTATTCAAAGAAGTTTAGAAATCGCTGCTTTAGGCTTGTTATAATATTTTTTTTTATGTATAAATTGTATAATAATCTAAATTAATAAAATAATATTATTTATTATTCTCTACAATTCCTTTTCACTACAGGTATTATATATTATTCGTTTTGAGATTGGAATCGTAAAATAAAACAAAACTTAAGAATCAGGTACTAGAGAACAAAATTAAAAAACAAATGCATTATGTAACGTTTTCCGAAATTATAATATTTTTAAAAAACATGTATTTTAGAGTATTCAAATCCAAACTCTTTAGTAGCTTAAGTTAATAATAAATCTATCTAATGCCTAATGCTTGCATTTTATTATATTTAAATACAAATCTTCATTGTTCAACAATTCCATAATTTAAAACGTGGATATAATGTTAATACGTTATATCCACGTTAGGTTAGTAACTCATTATTAATTCTATTAATTACTCATAAATTATACTCATACTCCTATAGCACTACCACGAATTTAAATTTATACACAGAATTACCCTTATACTTTATGTTACCGATTATTCATAATATCTAAATAAATAAATTAATAAAATCAATCATCATCATGTTCCCAAGGATATTTTTTATTGATTAACGTAATATATGATTATAGAATACATTAATATAAAGAAAAAATTAATGGGAAAAGTTCAAAATTTAGACGTGGATTAAATAAGGAGCGGGGAGGGTAAGCCTCCCCATTGGTCATATTAAAATGTAATATTTGATTGGATGTTTGTCAAATTGCAATATTTTGTCTCGATGTAATTCCCACTTGGAAAGAAAACGAGAAAATAGAAATAATTGTTTTAAAAAATATTCTAAGTCTGTTCAAATTGCCATTTAACTGCCATTTACCCCCAACTTTATTTATCATGTACTTATGTGTAATTATAACTTAAACTTTAATTTTTAAAAAAAACGGATGAATAGAAACTGATTAGTTCTAGATTGTAATATTTTTATATCCAAGTAAACATTTTATCAAATTGGGGAAGGTGACATAGTGAATATTAAACATTAAATAAAATAATTGTAATTTAGGATAATCAAGTGAATATATTTTACATCTTTATATGGCATTTAAAAATGTAAAATGTTTATTCGGATATAAAAAATATTTCAACCCAGAAACGAATCAGTTGTAATAACCATATGACAAGATTTTTTTTCTTCTTCTTGAGTATTACCGGCCACTAGAACCATCCCGTCGAATAACTAATCCTCCAGGTCTCTCTGTCCGCTACTTTTATTCTCCATTCTGGACCACCGTTAAACGATTCCATGTCTCTTTTACTATATCTTCCCATCGTTTCCCTTCGGTGGACAAACAGAGGTGCCCAAGAGGCCTCATTCCTTGTGGTTTCTCTGCCAATACCATGTGCAGCAGCCGGTTCTGACTACGCTACGCGTGACCAGCCCACTTAAGTCTCCTACTCTGGATTATATATGTTTGGCTTCTGAAAAAGATCCTCCAGTTCTTTGTTTTTCCTTATTCTCCATCCTTCAGTTATTTGGTATTTTACTAGATAAAAAATCTTTCTTAGGATTTTCCTCTCTAGAATAATCAATTTATTTTCCTCCGTTTTTCTTAATGTCCATGTTTCTGATCCGTATGCAATTATAGGGCGTAATAGTGTAGCATATAATTGTAACTTAAAGTAACATAAAGTGCATGATAAATAAACTTAGGGATACATAGCATGCAATTCGGACAGACCAATCTAAGACGTGGTGCGATTCGGACAGACCCTTCTAGACGTGGCATGCAATTTGGATGCAGCCGTATCTAAATATATATACTTTTTCATAACCCACCCATCTTGTTAACATAAACTGAATCAACGTCTGTCTGTATTGTTCTTCTCCAATTTAATTATAATCTAGAATTTATACATGATCTAATTACCTATAGCTAGTCTATTAATATTACAATATTTTGCATAATATATATAATTATAAGTATAATAGGTTGTACTTTATTATATATACTAACATGATTTATGAAAAAATAAAATAAGGCTGAGTACTAAATTAACTATACTTCGGGTCTATATGGACGGTTTTGATAATTACACTACGAAAATTACATACATTATATAATGTATATAAGTTATATATTAACCTGGCTTTAATCTGGACCAAAATGGGTATTTCATTAATTTTTAAATTTTTTTTACTATCGATAACCTGTCCCATATATTAGACACTAAGACTACAATCAGAGGTGGATAGGTAGTTTTTGTTACAGGGAAATATTTTAATGAGGCCACCAAAATGAAAAAAAAAATTGCTTTTAAAAAATGTATTATATTTACTCATCTTAATTTAATTTAAATAATTTAACTATAAAAAAAAAATAATAAATTTACAAAAATGAATGGTATCGAAGGGGGCCACCGACATAATATAGAGCGAGAGCTCACAGGGAAAATCCGTTTTTCCCTATGGGCCTATCCACCCCTGACTATAATATTCATAAAGGAAAAAAAATGCTTATATTATATTACAGATCCAAAAAATATTAATTATCTATTTAATAACATAAAGAAATAATAATCAAATCAGAAAATTTCACTACCCCAACAGCAATAAGATTCACTTAAATATAAAATCAATAGAAAAATAAACAAATATTAAACAAATAATACCTAAATAATAATTAATCTTCGGCAGCAAAGAGGAATTATCACTGACTGACAAACTTACAATTGATCAAGTCCTTGAAATATAACAAATATAACATCAAAATTGGCAATGTACTATTTAGATTTTATCTCATAATATTTTACAAGTAACTCGTTCGGGTTGTTCTGTTATTTTAACTAAAAAACAGTAAAAAATATTTCTTCATTAGTTTTTTGTTCAAACATTAAGCTTCATAAGCATTAAAACTTTCAACAAATAATGACTATTGATCATCTGTTCAACTATTTTAAGTTGAAAATAATCTTAATGCATTAACGTTAACATGTCTAACTCATTTATGGTAACTCATATGTTACCATAGTAACAATACTTTAACAACCTCAAAGTCTCAAAATTTAATTGGATAACCCTATATGCCAGAGCTCGTATCCGTTTAGAAATAACATCAATCTTACTAGAATGGTAGAATGTGTTGGAATGTGGAAAAGTAAACCATTTAAGTAATTTGACCATTTGCATATTTCCTATTAAAAAGTTTTCAGTTGAAAGAAAAATAATTATTTTTAGATACAATAAAATCTAAATACGTACAACACAACATGTTGTATATAATATTGTATCTTAATAACACTGTTATGTTATAAATATTTTTTTACTTGTTTCCCTGATGTGTCAATTCTATACTGCGTAATTATAAGTAAAATAGTAAAGTATAAGTTATTTGTTTTTTTAAATACATAAATACATTGCATTACATTGTATTTATAAAAAGCTTATAAGTTTGAAGATTCAAATGGTTTTTTAAATTTTAAAAACAATTTGAAAAATTTGATGACTGAAGTTATTAAGCCAAAATGTATCACAAATTTTAATTTAATATTACTTATTTTAATCAATGGTTTATGAAATTTTAGCTGCTACTATTAAATGTCATTCATTTTATTACTAAATTCGTCAACACTAATATCAACATTTATATTAGGTTACCGAATTCAAAATTTCTATTAAAAAATAATATGATAATATAAATGTATCTTTATTTTATAATTTTCTATGATCATTTTCATTATTTCAGTACCTAATTACCAAATAATTTTGATTGAAAAACTTTTTCAGTGACAAGTTTACTAGAAAAAACTGAGTTTCAAATAATATATGTACCTAAAATTTTTGGATTAAAATTTGATAGATTTATTTTTACAATTTACGGTTTATATTTTAAAGTCATAAATATGCTCAATATTTTTTACTCTAAATATGAACAAAGTTATTTTTTTACTAACTAATATTAAAATGAATACAAAAGCCAGTATATTTTTATATATTATTTTTCGAGTATATTTTAAAGTAATCTTTATGCCAACAAAATAAATTAAATGTTTAAAAATATTATTTTTAAATGTAATAAAACTTATTTGAAAAAATAGTGTACAATATAAATTAAGAATTTTTATGCATAATTAAATGACTTATTATAATATAATAACATTTAAATTAATTTTTATAAATGTTTATTAATATTAATATATACTATATAAATAATATTTATTTACCCCATATTAAATATATGTTTAACACTGTTTCATACTAAATAGTAAATACAGGTTTTTTTTAATAATTAGAAACACAACCTTTATACTTCACGTAGTCTTACAACAATTATAAACTATTTTTTTTGTATAAAATTATTTCATTTTTGTAACAATTCATTGAAAAAATTGTGTGAAGTTTATTTATTATATCAACTTAGAAGAAATGAAATAATAATATCGATATTATCCCCGAATATATCACTATAAAAAATATTTTAAGTGTGCAAAATTAATTTTCGAGTATGCACCTAGCTTTTTCGAGTACGATAAATTAGTCCAGCTGGGTTTTATAACAATGTCTAGTTTGTGTTCTGTGGTACTCATATCCATCATTTTTATTAGCCCCTGATGTAAAATTCTAGATTTGCACTTGCCAGCGGTGCTTATAATGCTTTTATAAATCAAATGTAGTATTTACCATAATATGGTTAAACATATTATGTTTGTTAATTACCTTTATTGGAATTTTCTATATACTAATTTAAATAGTTATTTTAAAGAATTTTCATTAATCCTACAGATTTATACATTTTCAGAAAACTTCTAAAAACTAATTTCATTCCTAAATTTTAAAAGTTAAATAAATTACACAATATTTTTATAAAGATAATTTAAAGGTGGATGAACATGAAACAAAAAATGTTCAAAAATAAATGTTTTCAATAATATCTACCTATAGATATAATAAAAATGTAAACATATATATTAATAAATAGTTTATAATTTATAGTACCTAGTGATTAGAATACTGATATTTGAATTATTCAGTATAAGTTTAGAGAAAATAAAATAAAAATATTAAGTCAACTTTATGTCAATATATGAGCATTTTCTTAAATTATTATTTTCTACACAATTTTCGATTTTATAGTTTCACTCGTATGATACATCAATATTAACAAAATTTATTAAAAATAAGAATATTTTATTTCAAAATACATTATAGAATTTTATAATCAACTTATTTAAAAGTCTACGCATAGATAATTATCATCATATTATATTTATTATTAAAATATATTTTTATCAATGTTTAATATCAAATTACAATTAATTTAACCATATAATACAAGTACATGCAATATAATATTATTCAGGATAATTATTTCATTCACGATAGACTTTTGGACAAATCAATATATTTAACGCTCATTTGGTGTTTCTGAACGACTAATATTAAATAAACACTTAAAAAGTTCTATTGACAATTACTCACACCTACGCATACATGCAAATATTTTTAATTCCATGTGTTACGCACACTTCTATTGTGTCATTTTTGTACATTGTCAAGAGACTATTAAATGGGTCAATTGCTAAGGAATCAGAAGAGGGATTGGTCTAACTCTGAAGGATGGGCACACGCGTCCCTATTCTGACAAAACAACCCCTCAACAAAAGGTTGCGTTTCAACGAATGGTTATGATAAATGAAACCTTTAGTTAAAGAGAAACGAAAGAACAAAAAAACAGGACATAAAAAAACGCCTTAGATACAATGTATACACTTTTATATTGTACTATTTTTTTATCATCAGTTCTCAAAACAGAAATTTAATTTTGATATGTTGGTATGTTTTATGTTTTTTCAACTTTCATCAAATACATTTTAAATAAATTATATTTGCATAGTTATCACTATTACTAAAACACTATTGAAATTAAAATGAATTTAAATTTATAATGTAAGATATTAGAAAATAAAATTTTTAATTATTTAAGCATACAAACATTATTTAGAAATTCATGTTAGAGAGATATTTACTGTATCCATTTGCTCATTAGAACAACTCAATTGAATATCCACAAGTAAAACTTTAATTTACTCTAAATTTACAAACAATTAAATGTATTTTTATTGAACCCATAAATGTATATTAAATAATCAAGTTTTTCTGTAATTTAGAAACACGCGCACGTACATCTTATGTAGCACGTATTCTGTAAAGTTCTTTACTAAATTTAATTTAGGCAACTATTCCGTATTGTAATTAATTTCATCATAAGTTATTCATTTCTTATGGATGTTATAAATAATAAAATTATCAAGAAATAAATCAACACCAGTATTAACAAGAATATTCGATAATCCTCTGGTCACAACTAAATTTAAATGTGCTCATATTTATTTGGGAAATTGTTTTATTATCTTTATAAAATACATAGTTATAATAGTCAGTCATTGTATTTTATTAGTTATTATGAAATTAAGCCTTGGCTTGTAAGTCACTGGGTGGCATATACAATTCAAAATAGTTCATAGCTAACTATAATACAGATAATAGGTAGTATAAGTAGTTTCATAGAAAGTTATTTTACACTAAATATTTTATCAAAATTATGATTTTAAGTTATAATAACCCCATAGGTACTGTTTAAGGTTCTTTGTGCAAGAAAGCCACAGCTTCTTTTATTTTTGTTTCTGATATTCTAAAGTAATTAAAAAATAATTCATAATTTAAATATTCAATATTTTTATATATTTCTAGTATTATATAATTTTAATTTTAATAATAATAAAAAACATATTTCTAACTGATAATCGTGTTATTCTTTTGTTTCTTATAGTAATTATTAACTATCATAATCAATATTGAACTTTTAGATGTCACTGGAAGTATGGAAAATTTGATGGATGATACTCAAGAAAAATTAGGTTCGTTATTTGGAAAAGTAGAAAAAAAAGCTGATGATGTTGAAGAAGAAGTCAAAGATAAAGTAAATGATGTTACTTCGGCCATGCCTGAGTAAGTGGCGATAATATTTTTAGATACTTGTAAAATTATTTTTTTATACATTATGAACCACGATAAATTAAATATATGTATAATAAGTATAAAAAGACAGATTCCAGTCCATTTCATCAAGCTGTGTACTTAGTATAAATCGATTATCTTCTTAACCATTATAACATGTATAAGTTAATTAATTGTTATCCTAAAGTGTACACTATACAACTATATTTATTTGTGTGTTGAATGCATAGGCTAATGTAAAATTGATCTGTCGATCACAAAACAAATTAAAATTATTAAATATAATTATTAAAAATTCGTATATTTTGTACATTATATTGTTATTAACAATTTGTTAAATAATATTATTTACCTATCTTCAAAATTATTATATGTTTCTAACATACTAGTATTAATATATAATACATCACCTAATAGCTTAAACGAGTATGATTTATCAAAATAATTATAAAAATTAATACAAATATATAACATAGTATAATTATAATTATATAATTGTAAATCTAAGCAAAATATACTTGTATACTGGATATCACATGCGTTTTAAAAAAATAATATGATCACAAAAAAATATTTAAAGACACTTTCAATAAGTGTTAATTATAATGTAATATATATGAGGTTTAATGAACTTAGTAAAATTCGAAAATCAAGTACTATTAAAAGAAAAAAAATTTTCAACAAAATATTGTTGTGCTTGCTTAATATGTACAAACACCAAACTGTGGCCTGTTAAGTGTTCTTAAATCGAAGAAAAGTGAATTTTAATTCATAAAAAGTTACTTTTTATTGAAATTGTTGTAAGGTTGAATCGTTAAATCAATTTTTATAATATATAAATTTTAATTGGTCTTTAAATATTTTATTTTATATAATATAAATTACGTGGAATTTTAGATATTTTTACTGTTTCTCACAATTCCATGCAATTTCTATAAATGCATTAAATCATCATGCAATAACAAAGGGTTATTTATACTAAAAAAATAAAATAAGTTAAATATAACTGAGCCATACAAGTATGTAAGTGTATTAATATTTAATTTAAAAAAATTTAATTTCTATATCAATGTTTACATTTATTAAAATGTATGCTCTCTGATGTTTTAAATATCTAACAAACTTATTTTTAAATAACGATTAAATAATGTCTATGTCACATTAACATAGTGAAATTATTCATTTCATGAACTGGATATCCAGAGTCAGGAGCGTACCCAGAAATTTATTAGTGGGGGGGTCCAAAATTTTTATTTTATCTGATAATGGGAAATTAAAATACACTATATACTATTTTTATACTATTTACTATTAAATTTTTGAGTATGTAGAAATTTCAATGTGGAGTCCGACCCTAAAACCCCCCCTTGGGTACGCCCTTGTCCAGAGTTATAAAGAAAACATTCCAAATAATTAATTATAAAATAAAAATGGAAGCCATTTTAACAACTAAATAATATTATACGAATTATAGAATTTTAATTAAGTATCAGAGGCGAATTTGAGGGGGGGGGGGCGATAAGCCCGATTACCCCCCCCCCCAGATATGTTTGAAAATTACATTTTATGTTTATTGAACTTTTTTTTTCTATTTGAATCGGCGATGCCACTGCTAGACTTTAATATTACTTCCGTGATGCAGCCAAATGTTTGTTGAACTATAAGTGTTTCTAAATATTTTAATCAATAAATTAGTAATTTTTTTTTTATGAGACTTTTATTGCATTTAGGAATTATTCTAATTGATAATATTATGATCATTTTTCATAAATTTGATAAGAACTTTTTGTTGCCACATTATCTATGCTCGAAGTACCAATTAAAAAAAGAAATATATATTTTGTTTTATAAATGAAAATGTGCTTTGTTTTTTAAATGTATAAAAAAATGTTTAGAGTGGGTGGGGGTGGTTGACCCCTCTTAATATCCACCCCGCGCTGAAGTCTCAAATGCGCCACTGTTAGGTACTTACGAAATTTGAATGGAATTATAAAAATAGAGTACCCATGGGCGTAATTTGGAAATTTATTAGGGGGGAAAATAAATAAATGCATATCAAACGAAAAGGGTGTCCGCGGCCAGGGTTGGACTGCCTCTCTAGCTCGGACCGGACAAAATAATTTCAAACGGGCTCAATGGAACAATAAGTACAATTATACATGGAATAAGTAGGTACCTAATAAAATTATTTTTTAACTGAAAATGTATCTTCGTAACTCAAAAAACAATATACACACAAGTACATTTGAATATTTTCAGATTTAATGTTATACCTTAAATAGATCTAGTTTACGCATAATATATCTTATAAATAATATTGATATAATGATTTACCTACCTATTAAGATAAATTTTACACCATAAAAAATTTAAATATGTTTATACATTTAATTTTAATTGAGTTAGAACAGTGGGGTCGGCAACTAATGTCTCTTTATTGCGGCCCGCAGTTAATTTCAAAACTAGCAAATGTCATTGAATATCATATAAATTTTTTATATTGTCTGATCCTAGAATCATTTTTAATTTGTGAATGTGGTCCAAAGGTCCATAAAGGTTGCCGACCACTGAGTTAGAACATATTGTTTTTAATAAAATAATTGCTTACCGGTAATAATTGACTTGAAGTCAACAGAAAAGTTGGAAACTAGTAACAGACTTGTTATTGACTGAATGTCAAAACTATTAAAATGTTTTTAAATAAAAGTCTAATAAATCTTATAAAAATTATTATTATCGAAAAACAATTTCGTTATCGCATATCTTGTACAACCGTGTCTACCCATACCAACATTTTCTTTTGGTTAAATATTGTTTGAATAAACGCGAATGGTAATTCGTATGTTTAACATATTGTACACATCTTTTGTATACAACAATTTTTCTATTTATAAATACTGTGATGAAATCACTGTTATCAATCGGTTTATCGTGACATTAAATATGTTCAATTTTCAAACTCCGAGTCATCTAATCCTGTGACACCGCATCCATTAGTAATTTCATGTTACAAGGCAATATTTTCTATTTTATTTTAAGAATAGAAAATAGACGCATTAAATTAAAAACAAAAAATCTAAGTAATTTTATTTAACCAAAATTACAGCAGCCCACCGAGGCATGCCTCGGTGCCCCGGTGACCTAGTCCAACCCTGTTTGCGAATAAATGCCGCTTTCCTACCAACATATTATTATACAAAATTATTCATATTCTAACATTATGTTAGATAAGCGAAAACTGAAAATTAAGATTTAAAAAAAAATTTATATAGTAATAGCTATAACCAGCTGTTTTGTACTTATTTTAAAACAAGGATTGTTAAATATCAGAATGGGCACTGCCCCTCCTTATTTATTCCAGGGGAAATTTCCCCCTCTTGCCATCCACCTCAGTTTACGTCTATGAGAGTATCTATCTGACAATTATTAAGAAATAATAAGTTTTGATTTACATTAAATATAAACACAAACGGAGATAAGTTCATAAAATTAAGCTTAAGATTAAGATTAATTAAGCTTAGATTGTAATGATTGTTGATATATCGTGTACCTATGCATATAAAAAACGACTCGAGTCCTTAAATATAATTAATATATGTTTCTTTCTAATAATTAGAAACCATAATTATTATGGTTAAACATAAAATCTTTAATTAGAGGATGAATTATAGAACAAGTAAGAACATAAGTTTTTTATGAGGACAACAATAAACACAAAACTACAGGACTGTAATCTGCAACTATAAACTTAATTGTAGGTGATGGGGCTGTTTCAAATTATTAACGCTCGATATTTTATGACAAAATACTTTTAATTACAATGTTAAGATAGTACACCGTAAAATGTAATCGACCGTTGTTTATCTGTCGTAGTAGTCTTGCAAAAGCTGATTCGAAAGCTTTTCCGCCGTCGACTAAACCAGTTGACGATCGTGCTCCCACGGTCGTTGAAATAAATATCACGACATAATGACAAGTTATAAATTTCGATAAATGGATATTTTTATTAGCACTCATGACATGAGAGTTGAATCTGTGAATCATAGGCGTGCGCACGGGGTATGCAGGGTATGCCACTGCATAGTCTGCGGCTTCATGTGAGAGGCCCAATGGCGTAATCAAGGGGGGGCTAAGGGGGCTATAGCCCCTCCATGGGCCGTGTTTATATGTATAATGTATCTTGACTATTTAATAGAATCAATGGATGCTCGTTTTAATCAAAGGCTTATTGATGTTATACCACTTGAAGGACTTATTCCGGCCAATTTAAATATGTATGACGATAAAAATATTATAAAAACTGCTAAAATATATGTCCAAGATCTCCATGATGATACCTCATCTACAATCAGAGCTAACCTGTTCATATGGAGGCAACAATGGAGTCAAAATACTATTCCAAAACCGAATTCTGCTCTTGATTCACTCTCTCATCACACCAATCTTCGACCTAACATTAAAATACTTTTACAATTATTCGCCACGTTACCAGTTACCTCTTTCACTCCGGAAAGAACGTTTTCAGCACTTAATCGCTTAAAAATTTTTTTAAGAAGCACCATGTCGGAAAACAGACAGAATGGGTTAGCTATGGCTAATATAAATAAAAAAGAGCAATTCGATGAAAGTGAAATAATAACTGAATTTGCCAGAAATTCGCCTAAGAAGATGCAGCTGTCAGAGTGGAGTAAGTGACTGAATACTGAAACTAAAATTATTATTATTATTATTATAAATTATATATTAATAAATATTTTTAAAACTATACTAAAATGCTTGAATTACGTTTAGAAACTTGGTGGTAGATGGTGAGGGGGGGGGTAAGGCTGTATTCTAATATCCTCTCTTACCTTACTTATCCAAAAAAGTAGTTAGCCCCCCCCCCCATTTAAAAATCCTGGCTACGCCACTGGAGGGGCCCATATTTATTATTAAGTTAAGAAACTTTAAATTTAATTACCGCCACAGGAAATTTAAATCAATTAAAGCTTGATAGTAATGATATTTCAATATTGAAGGAAAAATTTAATTTGAATACTACATTTGAGTCTGAAATTAAGCTCATTACAAATATGTCTGATAGAACTTCTATTAGAGGGTTATTAACTAAAACAATTGTAGTATGGCTGAATTGGTTATCAGAAAACGACCGGAAAACAATATTTTCAAACTTCAATAAAGCTTTAACACAATTTGCAACAATACCTGTGACAAGCTGCTCGTGTGAGGGGGATTTTTCTAAATTGCCTATTGTAAAGTCTAAACTTAGAAACACTATGTTACAAGAACGTCTTGATTCACTGATGTTAATATTTATCGAGCAAAAGATGGCATCAGAAATCAATATTGAAGATGTAATAGATGAATTCAAAGCATGTGTGCCGATAAAAAGAAGACTTGAACTTTAGATTTTAAGTACTCTCCATAAAATAACAACATTATAAATATGTTAAAATTATTCAAAAGCATTCAATATAGTACATACTTGATCTTAAATAAATAATGAATTTTTTTTTAATAAATATAAATCAAATTTCAAACTACTTATTTCTACAGTGCATTGTTTAATATTCTACTGTAAAATTATGTGTGATTTTAGATTCTAAGGGAAGTAAAGAAGCTACGTAGTATATATGCAAAAACTTAGATTGTGACTTGAATCTTATATGCGTTAAAATAAAATGCAAATAAATTAAGGGAAGATTAGAAAATTTATTTGGGGCCCTATATTTCTTATTGCACAACCTGCGAATAAAGTCTGCGCACGCCTATGCTGTGAATACATTTATAAGTAATTAAAATTGTCTTTTAAATATATTTTTTGTTGTTAATTAGTATGTTAAACGATTTATAGTTATTGTTCTCATGAGGAAAATAAGTTATAGGTAACTCAATACATTTCTCTCAATTAATATAAGTATACAAAATAATTTCTGTAAATATTAGATTTTGATAAAATTGTAGGTACGCTATAAAATGTGAACAATATATATAATGCCAAACTATAACATTATTTAAATTTTTTATTAATAAAGTAGGTACGTTATTTAATTTTGGTAACAAAATGTTTTCTAAAAATATTACAGGCATATTATTTATCTATACTCCATAATTTCTACTATTTATTTGTTTCATAAAAATTATAAGAAATATAACACGGCAAATTAAAATAATGAGTTATCACATGTATAATAACTCATTTTAGGCCCATCAATTGAATATTTTTAATTTTTTTTTGCGATGAAATTGAATAATATTAAAAAATCATTAGTATTTTTTTTATTGAATATAACTTTATCATGCAACTTAATTATTTAAGCTTACAAAACCACAAAAAAAGTTGAAGTGTCCACACACAAGTGTGCGGCCGTACCTTGACCTTTGGCTGCAGTTAGACACGCAAGTCGTAGGTTAGTAATACTTAACACTAAATTATGTATAACTATTTATAATCAGCATTAATATATTTTATTACATAGTATTGACCTTTTAAATACTTGGGTACCTAAAAAAATTTTTATGTATTTTTTTTTTTAGAAAGTCTCAAGTTCACGAAATTATTCTCCTAACGGTTGAAGAAACTAGAGTCATACCACTTATACCAATTGACATAATGAATTCGGAAACATTGACTTGTGAAAATGATTCATTAGTTAATGAAGTAAACAATGAAGCCAAAGAAAATGTAGCTAACGAAACTAAGGAAGAAGTAATTAATGAAACAAAAGAAGAAGTTACAAACGATACGAAAGTAGAAATAACTAACCAAATAGAAGAACAAGCAGAGATCAAAGATGAAGACGGAGCAATTGAGAAAAGCGAACAACAAATCAAAGAAGATGAAAAAGAAAAAGCCAAAGACGAAGAAGTTAAAGAAGAAAAAGATAAGCCAATGGATGATGAGTAGATTAAATTTCAAAGTATATGTTAAGTATAATGATTGGCTCAAGAATAATTTTATATTACAAAAGAAATATGTTCTAAGTCCTATCATATGAAATTAATATAAATATATAACAAATAATACAATTATTTTATAGAGTAAAATATGAATCCATATACACTGTAAACACGCATAACATGTGTAGTACACATACTTACTGAACTGAAATCTAACATTGAAATTAGTTTTTGACTTAATACAAGTAAATGAAACATAGATATGTGTTATTTATACGAGTATGTTTAAGAACTTTGTACTTTGAATTTGATACGTTTTTACCATTTTTATACTGTTTTTCGTGATGGAATTAAATAAAAGTAGTAACTATATAAATTAATTTTAATTTTAAAACAATTAAATTAATAATAAATAGAAAAAATTATGTTCACATACTAATTATAAACCTATATAGAACAATAACTAATAAATACATCTTGACATTTTTTCATTTTATGTTACTAATTTAGATATTTTGTATTTATTTAAAATAACTACCTATAATATATTTTTAAAATGTAAATTCTTATAAAGTGATGGAATCGTATGTATATCCATCAGGGGAATACAATATATACCCGTAATCTTAACCACGACAACAATAACTTAGGTACATTATAAAATAACCTCGGTGGAAGTTCATGAAGTTTAACTAAAATAGTATTTTATTTTTAAATATTTGTTAAAATTTTGGAGATATTTGAACCTCCAACCCCCAACCCACAACCCCTTTGGTACCCCCCTGATATCCATGCTGATACTAAGATGAAACAAATTTTAAATAGTTAAGTATCTTATTTCAACAATTTCAATCTTACCGAAAATTTAGTTCAGAAAATAATAAAAATGATTTCCATATGCACACAGTTTAGATATATTAAAAATGATATTGTGTTATAAGTTTTTTATGTATTGCCTTTCTACCCTTAAATGTTGAACAATTTTAAACAATCGATTTTCATTAAATTATTACTTACATTTATTTTTTCGCTGCATAGGTAGTATATACATACATTATATATAGTATAGTACATACATTTTACCTGTGTATAGTATATAGATATTTATACATAATGTATCACACATAAATATGGTCTACTGACTACAACATAAACATTGTATATTTTAATGAATCATTTAAAATTACATTTGATACACCTAAATTATTTTATATGATTATTGGAATATCATATTATACACATTTTTGCATTTTTATATAATGAATATAATTATTTTACAAATACTCAAAAGAAAATGTAAGGTGACTTATGGAAAAATACTACAAATGTGGGATTTGGTTATTAATGCATAACAACACACCCCAATACTTAGCTATATTGATTTTTAAGGCTATTTCATGAAAATATAAAACAACTAGTTTGCCAGTTTTATTCGAATAAAATTAGATAACAATACTACCAATTATTATATCATGTATTCATATTTATGAATTTAATTCATTTCAATTTATTCAATGTTCCCATATATTATTCAGTAGGAATATTGATCGAGTGAATATTCTAAATGACAAAAATATAAATGTGCATAGTTATCTATGTCCCATATAATACTGAGTAAGGGATTTTTATTTTCATAAATATATATATACATTATTAAAGCCATTTATTCCTAATTTATAATATAGAAAGTAGAAATTAAGAAGTCTAGGATCAAAAGTATATTTTAAATCCATATGATGTAGGTGAGTTGACCTACACTATAAATATTATATCAAGTGCACCGTAGATGGTATTTCCGATCATGGAGGATGCATGACTCCTTGCTAAAAACATTAAAAATTTGATACATTTTATAATTTTTTTTATAAGCTAGTAAACAATGTAATACATTTAATTGGATATGATTTAATGTTTGTAATTTTTATGAACACAAACAACTTTATATTTGTTCATTTTTCGTAAGTACGTACATATTCTATGCATTTAAAAATTAAATAATAAAAATTAAAAATTATTAGATGATTAATATCTACTCGTTACTTAATATATAAATAAACAAATATATTTATAAAAAATTTAATTTTCTGATTCTAAAATATAATACAATTCATTTAAAGTTTATAAATTATTGTTTTAAAGCATTATAATTTTAATTAACCATGTAATAATTTTATTCTTTTATATTATTGAGTTTTTTTATTTTATACTATATTTCCTATATTATTGTATTACTGTATTAATTGTATATTTAAAATAAAAAATATAATTTTGATAAAAACACAAGTTAACATATAATTAGGTTAAACATCGGTCAGTTATTTCGGTTAGGTACACCTTTTATACAAGTTTACAGATAGGTACTAATATATGTATTAGTATTATAATTATATATAAGTATTAAATATATAAAGTATAAAATATATAAGTATGAAATGTCAATAATGTCAACAAATATTGGGAGTATTACTTATTCTTCATTTCTAAGTTTTATAAAAAAATTTACCAACTTTGTAAACTTATATTAAAGTACATAACCATGGTTATATCCGTGTAGATTAGTGAGCTCCTTTTATGAAGGTTTTAAAAGAAACTCACCCAAATATTATAAAGATCTACATATAAATATTTACAAAATATTATAACTATAAACTATTATTCCATACGAGGCAGAAATAAACAAATGTACAGTCATCTACATTTCAAAACCAATACAAGGCAACAGCAACGGCGATTGAGCAGTCGGGGGATGTCGCGGCTAATGACAAGTTTTGATTATTTAATTTTTTATTTAATTTTTATTTGAAGTTTATTATAATCCATTTTTATTTTAAATAAAATACTTATGTCTCATTTCTATTTTCAAATATTAAAGAAATATCAAATCTCTAGTATGTGTAACTACTTGAAATGTTTGTGGCTACAAAACACAAGTTGCAAAACGTTTCTGTACTTTTCTCATCCAGAACTCGTTATAGTAGTTAGTTGAGAAAGAGTATGATTTTGTCTAGGTTAAAGAGATCTCACCATCGAAACTCACTTTGATGGTCTAAGACTCAATAACCAAAAATATATCTGTTTTATATACCAAGCCTTTACGTGCCTTATACGACACAAACAACTACAATTGTTAGACTGGACACAATAAAAATGTATTTTATTGCCATTATTTTTATTTTCATTTTTTTTTGTTATTTTTTTTTCATATATTTTTTTATATTTTATGCTTTAGATAAGTAATAACTAAAAAAGTACCATCTTTATTTTTCAAACTTAATCTTATATCAGTTGAGTAATTATTTATTTTCTAGCTCCCTTTGAAAAATCCTCTTAAAAATATTTTTGGCATGGCTACAGAAAATATTTTGTTTATAAATATCTATTATTATTATAATCATTAATTTCTTATACCTACATTATTAAATACATTTATTAATAAAATATTTATTTTCTATTGTATGTAGTAAAAATTATTTTTTATCGTTAAATGTAGCTTAGGATAAAATAATTAAAATAGGATATTAGTAACTTATGATGTAGGTATTTTATTATATTGTTTTTAAAGTGTTTCATATGTCATCCGTATTACGATATGTATAATCAAAATATAATATATATATTTTTCGCAACTGCATACGTTTCACCAAATTTTTATTTGTTTATTGTAATTTAACATATAAATGAAAACAACTTTTGTTGATACTAGCACATTATGGAGTCAGACATTGCATGACTGGACATTAGAGCTGTGATAGTAGGTAACACCCACGCCGAAAACTTAAAGCTAGGATCAACTGCGTGTCGATGTCGAATGATATAATCTACTAGTACCAGAACGTTTTGAACCAACGAACTGAATAAGCCAGAGTAGGGAGCGATCCATCGAGTTACTTTCAAGCCTAAGCGAAACGAACAATCAGTGATCGCGTTTATCTGCAAAGCAGTCTACCGCTGAATATGTGCACTATACAACCGAAATCACGGAAATGAACAAAAACTATAGGTACCTACCTAAAAGAACTAAAAATAAGAACAAGAACCAATACCGAAAAGGGACGACTGAACCACGAGTTTTTCGCATTGGTCGTTACCCGTTGGGTCATCTTGGCTCGTGATGGCCTGGTGTAACAACGGATAAGGTCTACGAGAACAACTATCACATTGAACCAGCGACTTACAACCCAGAGACCAATGGCCTCCGTACAAACAACACATGTTGCTGTTCCATTTGTGACTGTTATTCAAGAACCACGTGATAAATTTAATACAATTTGACAATGCACGGGATCAAGTGGCGGAACTAGGAGGGAAGAAAACAGGGAATCCTCCTCTGACGTAAAATTGTAGCGGGTGTAATTTTAGTAGTAAGTTTTGTAGTATATAATTTATTGACTTCTAAATTGATAGATTTAAATTTGTTACTGATATGTTTAACACTCAATAAATATGATTGTAAACTAATTATTAAAAAACAACTGTAGGAAAAAGTATTTGATTCTTGGTCTTATGATAGGGTGTAATTTTAACATCTTCCACAGGCATAAAAACATTTAGTTTCGCTTCTGATCCTTATACAAAAGGCACACAATTCCGCTAACCCGGTCTCCGTATAAGTTAACAACGATTTCGACGAAGGTTTCTTAAAACAAGAAGTAAAATTCTTGGACTTGGGCGGTATTGAACTGGAATCACGAGAAGAGCATACACTCGAGTACTCTATTACACGACTAAACGAAAGATAACAGGTTTCTGATATTAGGAAAACAGGTCAAAAGCTACGCCTCAAAAAGCTTTACAGAATACAACGGACTCTGTGTTTCGATAGAAAATAAAATTAATTCGTCGAGACTCGTGGTTATTCATTGAGTGGAGGACTGACATTACTTCAACGAAAACCATTATAATTTGTTCAATTCGGAGTTTCGTTCGGCGATTTTGGTGTTGCTAACAATTTTTCAATCTTCAAAAACGCCATTAAACGCGGTGTTAGCGTTTACCACATAAATTGATAGATATCGCCAAGCAGGTATGCCGGTAATCAACACTAACACACTATTTTAAGCAGCCCATTAAATAGTTATTTATCTATATCGGTGTATCTATATAATAGTCAAAGTTTACAAGTAGTATTATGACTAGAGCGCGGATTTGTATGCACTTAAAAGTATCGAAATATGCCATATATTATGCAGTAAAAATCATGAAAATATGCAAAAAATATGCAAGAATTTTTTATTTATTTAAAACGTATAATTCAACTTATAAAAATTAATTACTTAAATAATTAATACAAAAAAATTTAGGGAATTTTCTGAACTTAATTTATTTTTAAAATTTTATTTATTATTAAAATAAATAATCATATGCATTTCAAGTTTATCTTCTGTGAAGCTGTGTCGTTTATCGGTTAACATATTTTTAAAGACTGAAAACGAACCCTCCATGTCAACCGAAGTTATTGGGGCATATTTGAAGCAAGTGGTATGTCGATAATCGACTAACACAGCAAGAGCGATTAAGTTTACGTTGTTATCGATTATTTATTTTATAACTAAATATATATATAAATTATTATTTAGTGACTATGAAATTTATTTTTAATTTTTCTACAAGACAAAATATTATTTTATATATTTTTTTTTTAAATTTTCACTTCAATATGCAATAAATTTTGAATTTTGCCAAAATATGCAAAAATATGCAATAACTTCTAAGTATGCAGAAATATGCAAAAAAAATTTCACTATAAGCTTCAAATTATGATGATTCGTGGAGATAACTGACAAAAATCCAAAAATATTGAAAGGAAAAAAATATACGATAGCATAGGAATCCGCGCTCTAATTATGACTATACCATCATACTTCGTACACAGTTAAATAATTTATATAACGAAGAAAAAGCAATCAAGTGAATCCAACTTCTTAAAAATATTAGTTTCTTCCACAATAAATATACTTACTCAATCAATGTATAATTGCCCTATACTCAAGATATATCTGTGTACATATAAATATTTGATACAATTTATTAAGCAATAATTTAAAACTAAATGTAGTTTTTTCAAATAAAAACAACAGAAATTAAAATTGCATTTTATAGAAGAGCTATCATATTAATTTTGGTACAAAAGGATAAAAAATTATGATAACTAAATCAATGTTATTGCTATATTTTTTAAATTTTTTTTATTTATGTTCTACTATATTTTTACTGTAGAGAATAAATTGTAAGTTGTTATAATTATATATTTTATTATTTTATTTTAATTTAGGTAGAATATTGTAATAATCTACAAACAAAATACAAATTAATATCTTATAATAAAAATAGCTAAACACTTAATATTCACTGGTATTACAAACAAAATTAATTTGTTCGGAATTTACTGTTAAAAAGATAATACACATATTGTATTGGCTTTTTAATGTTAACAGTAAATAATGATGCAACCAATAAGTACCGATTTTTATGTTATTTACACTAAATGCAGCAATGAAAGTACCATCTCATATAATGAGACTTTCAGTTAGGTACACTACAATAAAGGTAAATATTAAATTCACATGCTAGGTGTGTCAACAATATAAATGAATATAATTATGTTAAAATGATAAGATGAATCACACTGGAGGAAGGACTGTTTCCAAGAATTTCTTCAGATCCTTTAATTCCTGTAATAAAATATTTTATAATAAATAAATATTTTTTATAAATACGAAATATTAACTTGAGAAAAAAATTAAATAAAAATATATGACTTGCACTTAATTTTGAGATTATAAGAAATAAAAGAAAATAACTAGCATTTTGTGAACTTTTTACATTTACATACAACGCAATTTTTCCTTTTTTTCAACTTATTCAATAATTAATATAATTTGTTAAAAAATATACTTAGAAAAAAAGCTTCGACCATTCTCTAGAAGAAACGTTTAGAAATTATAGAATATTTACATAATTAAAATCGTCAGGGCCCAAGTCTCACAAATTTGTCATAGCTGAGGTATGTTTTTACTCAAAAAGTATACCAAGATTTTTTCATAATTGAATTTCTCTGACATGTGCTTGTGTATGTGAAAACATTGTACCCCGACCTCACCACAGGTGAGTCAAGCGATAGCGAAGTTCTGACCGTCCGTCACCGGCGCCACCACAATCCCACATATTACCTACCAGTTACACACTTGTATATGTATAACATTATAACCATAATTAGTAAGTTAGATAATGAGTAATAACTACAACTCAAAAATACAATTTAGTCGGAAATTCAAATAGAAAAAGTAATAACTTTATATGTTTAAATTATCACCGATAGATCCAACGTATACATTTATGTGGGGAGGGCAACTGGTGGCCCGCAGGCTGCATCGGGCTCATGAGCTTATTTTATCTGGCCCGTACTATATTTTAAAATTACATCATACAATTTTAAAGTTTATCGTCGATACTCTGACATTGAAATAATAATTGTTATTTAGTATTAAACATTTTAAATTTTTAAATATCATATGTATGTATAAGTATAGCTTTCAACTATAGCTGTTCTTACGGAACAATTTAAATATATATATAAATACTAATTAAAATTCATAGTTTGAATGACTTTTTTTTTCTATGCTCTGGCCCGCTAGATTTTAATTTTCTAAAAATTGGCCCTCTAGTAATATTGAGTTGTCAATCCCTGCATTATATGACCATACAGTATTATTTATTATAGTATTATATAGTATATTCACGATACCTACACAACTATTTCCTTTCAAACACACACAACGACTACGTCTATTGTTTAGTTCAATTCTGGTTTTTTATGTAATTTTAAATTACTGTTTTCTTTTTTCTTTATATTTCCATCGAACATCTTCAATGATTTAGTTTATAAATCTACAAAAGTATTGTTTTTTTTTTTTTAAATATTTGTTGTAGCATCTTTTATAATATCTACAAACTAAAAATATTGTTTTGCTATTTTACGGGTTTAATAATTATTATTCTTCAATTTAATAATTATAATAAATAATATACTTATATACTAATTAATGTATGTAAATATAAGTATAAACAATTAGATATTTTATTTATGATGCATTTTTAAAAATTAATGAAATGCATATTGTTAATATAAATTTTGTACCGAATGGCGAATTTAACAATTTGTGCATCAATTCCCAATCTTTTCAATTGACGTAAATAATGTGTACGTAATAAATAATAATAATATCAATAATATATAGTAAATTTATTAGAAAATTAAAATAGCGTTGTGTGTGGATAAGTCAATAGTGATTACTGATGAATATATGGTCAGCGGGTTGACGCAGGGGACAATAGTGTAATTGGTTATTTTGGGAATGCAAGCGGGTCACATCCGTATAAGCAGACACACACACCAATATTAATTTACTTTGCACACACTCTCAACTCAAATATTATCGGGATTGATGGGTAGACTATACAAAACTCCTTAGGAAATGACCGACTGGAACTACCTTAAGTTATGAAAAAAATTGGATAAAAGTGGAAAATGTAAAATAAAGTAATAAAAAATGAATCTAACAAAGTATATAATATAAAGACATTTATAGTGCTGGTTATTTAATAAAGAAAAGAATTGTATTTTTAAAATACAACTGAGGACATGTATTTGGATAATAGGTTTCTATTAAGATCAATATGAAACCAACCATAATAATACATAATATTAGGTCAGGTTTATTATATACTTATATTCATTATAACAGTAGAACTATATACCTACTAAAACTTGCCTACTAAAAAATCATTTTAATGGTAAAAATATAAAGAAAAATAGAAATAATATTAAATAATAAATATTAATTTATACCGTATCAGATGAACTGTGCATCAAGCCTCTGTATGTTTTCAATTCGGTATTTTTAGCAAAAGACTTAAGAATAGATGCAGTCAACTGGCCCCATTTTAATGGTACAATTGGATCACAATCTCCATGACACTGAATTATGGGCATATTTTTGTTACCTACAGCAGCCTTTAATAAAAATGTATTAATAAATAAAATCATACAAAAAATTAATAGTTGATTCTTACAGCTGGAAAAGTTTTATGTAATGGTATCCAACAAGATAAAGCCATAACTCCAGCTAATGGTTTGTTATAAGTAAAAGCTGAATACAAAGCAAGAGCTCCACCTTGAGAAAAACCACCAAGGGCAATACGAGATGATGGTATATTGGAAGTTTCAATTTCACGATCAATAAGTGAGTGAACTAATTTTGCAGCTTCTTTGATTCCACATTCATCTTCTGGACCTGATTCGTCTAAAGTAAATAAGTCAAACCATGAAGGCATACGGAAACCTTGGTTTAAAGATACTGGCATTGGACTCCTGTTAAATTATGTTAAACATATAAAATAATGAAATAAGATTAACGAAAATAACTTACGCTGATGGGCATATCACTTTCATGTATGGCTGTCTTATTTGTGTCATTGCTTCTGCCCAGCCATTTCTAAAAGAAGAAATAATCAGTTTATGACCATAAAATAAATTAATGATTAAAAAATTATTATTTACTGACTAACTTATAGATATATGAAAACTATTGTTCGCTAAAAAAATTATAAAAAAAGCATAAATCAGTATAATATTAAAACCGAATTACAATTAATTACATTCATCAGCTATCATACATTTTAAAATCTAAAATTGATTTAATAAATACTATTTAAAAGAACTTACATTTTTATACTAGAACAATTTTAAATTTAAATTTTAAGTGATTAAAAATATATAAAATAAACTAGATAAATTAAGAGAACATAATCCATAATCTATATTATAAATAAATAACATACTGTACCCTGAATCTCCAAGACCATGAAGAAATATAACCTAAATAACATAAAAAATACTTGTATTATTGAAATAATTTAATCATAATCTTCTAATAATTTTTGACTATGTAGATTGAAGTAATCTCAATACTTTGTACAACTCAATAGTTTGTTAAAAAATATTAGGGTTTTAATTTCTAAATAAAAAATATACACATATTTTAAGCATTTTAGAAATTAGATTTAACCATTTAAAATATAATGAAAAATCAAAATGAAGGTTATATGTTTTAATTATATTTTTTTTAAAAATGATTCTATGTAAAATGACACAGTTACTCAGATTCATTTATTATATTGGACAATATAAAAAACTAAATGGTTGAAAAAAAAATATTTCAGTTTTAAAAATAAAACAATTTAGCCAAATAGGGGTAGATATAACATTACAAATTACATTTACAAGGTAAATTAAATTAATAAGTACCTATTGAACAAAATTAACAATTCTAAATAAAAATATATATAAAATCGTTAATTTTATTTTATTAAAATCCAAATAATTTAAAGTACAATACTTACAGTTGCCGATTGTTTAACAGATGAAGATATAACCACTGGATTAAGGGACATGATTGCGGAAGAATATTCAAACGTATAACCAGTCAACACAATTAATACGAAAACCAGCGAATTAATCAATCTAATTTGCGCTAATGCCAGTTTTCGAACTGCCGAACCTTTGTGGTTATGTAAATCCATAGAAATGTCGAAAATTTTCATGGAATGTAAAATGTATCCGATACGAAATTTAAAAAACAAATTACATCCGTGCATCAAGTCGTATAAGTATATTACACTTGATTTTGGTAAAAAAATTCAACACTTCACGCAAAATCTTTCTTCATAAAAAACATTTGTATTAATATTCCAGTTACCGACATTAGTCAGCATCAATTTATTTTTCTCATAAACACGTGTTAATAATAAAAGGTAATCGTAAATATTGCCACAGACAGCTGAGGGCCAAACCAGTTGTTAACATGTTATACCGGTCACATGCATGATGAACGTGAAGCACATGCTATCTACACAATCAATTAATGTTAATTGCTTTCAAATTTATTCAATAATATACATACTGATCAATGATCAAGGACAGTAAGGTGACCTATTTACCTGGTGAGTTCAACTACTTATTCATTTTTTTTCTTTATGCCATTGACTGCTGCTCAAACTATTTTATATCTCAATATAATTGCTGTTATACCTATGGCATAATTATCGATATGCATTTATAATGGCTATTTAACTAATTATGTACTATTCATGGGTAAACATTTAAAATATATACCCTAACTCTGCACATTTTATTACATGTAGTAAAATATAATTTTTACTTTAATAATAAATAGCCAATAAAAACTTAATCCAAATATTAAATTATTTTTTTTTACTTTAAAAAATATACATTGTTACAATTTAATTTTTAAAGTTTTACCATCATAGTCTCTGTAAATTATATTTTTGATTTTATTTCATTTATTTATTTCAAATTTTAAAACAATATTTTTTTAATAGTAATTTTAAAAATTTTATTAAATACCAGAAAAATCACTTAAGATTTTAATTAATTATTTCTAGTTAAAACTAAACATTATTATACCCAATGTGTACGCGTATATACTTTGGTTTATGATCAGTGGTAGCTCGATGCAGCTGATGAAGGGAGTGCGACGATATGAAAAAATGTTTATCTATTCCTGTACCATTTATTTATACTTATTTGTTTTTATAATATACCATTATTTTTGACATAATTATTTTATTATTATCCAAATGCTAACATAAGATCACGGTTTAAAACTCACGCGATTAAATAAGACGCTTAGATAATCGACAATAATTAAATTCATTATCTCATAATCGAAAACCATATCTGCGGGTAAACTATTCAGAATAGTTTGGAAAAAAATATCATTGATAATAATATGTTTGGACGACGCAATGCGACATAATCATATCTACACATACATGTTCCTGCGGTCCAACATGATACATACAATATTATACAAAATAACGATTTTCGTCCGAAAGCAGAGGACGGCAGCTATCCCTCAGCACTCACCAATGGTAGGTTGATACGCATGCGAAGCATTCGTGTACTTATGGCATACGCACATGGTAACCTCTGCGGTCATATTCAACAAAATTTATAAAATTATTATTTTGATTATTTGAAAATCACCACTTTAGTGTTTTAAACATTAAATAATTTAATAAATTATTTATAAGTATTTTATTACAATCAGAATTGTCTTCTTTTCATAAATATTAGTCGTCTAAGCCACGAGCCACCACTGTATATTATAGATAAGTGAACACTTCAAGAATCGCCGCAATGGACTGGGATGGTACTATAATGGTATATACTCTTTACATTACTCCTCATAGGCGTGCGAACGGGTATGGCTTATAGGGCTATTGCCACACCTGAGACTTTTTTTTAGGTAGGTACTAGGTACTTAGGTAAAAAGGGCTAATAAATCTTTTTTTTTTGGAAAATCTAAAGTTTTTTTTTTATTAATTTTATCAAATTACAAAAAAATGAAAATTGCCGGGACTGGCATTCATTGATAATCAGATTGTGCATAAGTTTTACTAATAAATTTTATTTCTACTTACTTATGTTTTGTATATCTATTTTTTTTTTTTATAAGGGTTTTATGAGGGTGTGGGTGATCAAAAAAAAATAAAAGCCGCACCGGAAATAGGAATCTGCGCACGCCTATGTTACTCCTGTTTATCTAGAGTCTAAACTTTTAGGGAATTGCAAGATTACAAGCTATGATTTTCTTTCCTTGTCGTATTACACGCGTAACAAAAAAATGTAAACGTTTTCTATTTCCAACGTACAGTCCTGTAAAAAATATTATTTAAAAATATTCAAATATGAAAATAGATACTTAAAAAAAATATTCAGAAATACTTTGAAATATTTAAAAAAATGTCATAACGTAGGTCCGTTACCCCAGCACCACCAAATTATATATACAACTCCAAAATTATCCTATCGATTGTTATTTCATTTATATAGATTTGTAATCGTCATTTGAACATTTGTACACCTCCCAAAAATCGGGAAAATCAACTTTTTCGTGGCGGTATAATTTCTATAGATATTTTAACAGTAAAGTTTTGAAATTATATGCCAATGATAACACGACGATCTACGGTATAGGATAGACATTACGACGGCCGTGTGATTATATTATATTCCAGTTATTGGAACGTCAGCGTGCGATAGCTTACTATAAATAAAGTGATTATACGTCCCAATCGTCCCGTATGCATTGGCGGATTAGGGGGCAGGCTAAAAGGCTTATAGCCTAGGGCGACATTTTTGGGAGGGCGGCTTTTTTTTTTTTATAGAATTAAGCATAGGCGCAACTAGACCAATAATTTTAGGGGTGCACAAATAATGAAGAGCTCATAGACCCGTGGGGGCAAAGCCTTCACAACCCCAAACCACTAATCTAATTACTCTCCACATTACACTTAAGAAAAAATAACTATTAATAATTATTTCAATATAAATACTTTGTTTTAATAATTATAATACAATTTATTTAACAAAATTAAATAATTAGATCTACCTACCTACCTATTTTAACATTATTTTCCCTCTCGGCCACCAAAGTCTGAACACGCCTATGCATTAGATATTATACAATTTGTCTATACAGATATATCGTATATATAAATTATATATAGTACAGGGTCCCTGGATACATAATAGGTACCTATTTTTTTCAATATACATTTATGGTACCTACATTTTTTTTGGAAAAAGGCTTATATTTTTTGGGGGTGCACATTTTAAACTTGGGGTGCACAAGTCTCCTGTGCACCCCCCTAGTTGCGCCAATGGAATTAAGTGTTATTATTGACTAATTAGGTATATTTATTTTAATACATTTTTTTTATATTTATCATATAAACGTGAAAAAAAATAATTTTTTAAAAGTTATAATAATATATTGATATGTACATTGTATGATGCGTACCTATAGGCTATAGTAAGAATATTACAATTATTATTATAATTTGAAAATATTTCATTTGTAATAAAATAATTACGGTTAGTTACTAGTTATTATTAATAACTTATTAGTACCTATGCACTTGTTGGGAACATCCGACTATCGGAGTATAGGTATTTTTATATCTGGCTATTTATATTTCCGTTTTGTGACTGTATAAGCATTGTTTATTTGTACTGGTAATAATGGTATCTGAAATAAAATAATAGACATGAAATATTTTGTTTTTAGAAGTTTTCTATTTTATATATACCTATTTTAAAAACCCTACTTATTATACAAACATATGTATAGATTGTAGATTACTTAATAAAAAAACTGAATAGAGTTTCAAGAGAAGGGCTTAGACCAAATATTGTTGGTTCTATAGTAGAGTAATAGGGGGGGGGGGCAGAGTGATTAAGCCTAGGGACGCCCAAACGCTAAATCCGCCACTGCCCGTATGTCAAGATTATACAAGATTGCCCCGTATTTCAATTTGTGCTCCATTGTCCCAACAAAGGACGCATTTCGTACTGATTTTTCAAGTCCATCTCGTATTAATCTCGTTTTCCCTTACTGTTAATTTATAACTTTTTGCAAATTTATTTTATAAAAATAATCGTTATTTCTACGATATTATATGACAATATTCATTGATATAATTGAATCTATACTTTTCAGTGATATTTTTTGATTCTTGTTTCGACTAAAAAACAAATAATGGTACATCGTTGTCGCAATGTGAAACAGTACGTACATTATTATTATTATGCTTGTGGTAACAATCCCACCCACTGCAGACAATTTGTTGTCAAATGTATGCATGATGATTACTGTTATATCTAATTATATTTTATAATATCCACAATATGATATCAATAATTGATGTAAAATTATTTTCGGATTTTTTTAACATTCATGTGTTGTGGAGAGATGAACAAATTCCTTTTTTTGGTATAAACTATCAAATCAACTATCTCTGTGTAAAAAAAAAAATTAAAAAATCATTATTTTAATGAATTTTATTGTATTTAGATATTTTGTTAAAAGAAATTAAGTTACTAGATGCAATTAGTTCAACACAAATCACAAATGAACACAAAAATAACAAAATACATTTTTTTTGATTAGATATTTAGACATTTTTGATTATGATTAGAATAAATGTATGTATATTTGTAATATATTATGTAGGTATAACTTTCAACTCACAAGAAAACAAACTACATGATACATTCAATACGTATACAAATAAAACAATATCTAATAATGGTGATTACATGTGTAAAACTAGCTATTCTTATTACGTATGACGTATATAGTGTTTATGCTAGTGTGTAGGTCTAGATATTTTAGATGATGGAAAATTTTGATCGTATTTTACGAACTTCATCGGGTAGCCACAGGCTATGTCAATAGCGGCCTTCTGGAATTCCCGAATGCTGTCGGATAATACAGCTTGAATAGAGTTTAATACTATATTTAATAATATAAATAGTTTATGCTAAAAATTGAAATACATTTATAACTGGACTGAGAAAGTGTTGTCATTATACCGTTTCATCAAGAATTGAATGGTTGTAACGTGTATATATTTTTATTGTTTGATAAAATCAAAAGAATTTATAGTGTTTATTATATTGTCATTATTTTAAACAAAATTAAGGTAAGTAAAAAATTTATTTGTTTATTAATTTGATATTATTAATATTATTAGTATATTTACTGTCGGATAAAAGACAATATGTAGCGATTGATAATTTAGTGCCCATCACACTAGAAAAAAAAATCAAACGTAAAAATACGTTTTAATTAAGTATATCAGAATTAAAATTAATTGTCATATAATATAATACTCTAGATTTAGGTCAAGATGGGAAGAAAACCAAAGGTAAAAGGTTCGATGTATAATTACGAAATAATTAAATACAAAGATGAAATTATTTGTCAAAATAGTCAAAGTAAGTTTAATCATTTACAATAAATTCTATATTATAATATTACATAACGGTAAAGTTTGTTTGGTTGACGTGGTAATCTCAAGAACTATTGGTTTTTTTAAAAACTATTTTTGTGTTGGATAGTCTATTGAGGAACACTATAGGCATTATAACATTTTTGGAAAGTCTACAGGTTAAGTGTGAATTTAAGGAATTGTGAGAAATGTATGATTTTGTTATTTAAAAAGACATACAGTTACTGCCGAGTAGTTGCTTATAAATAGTTTACTATTGGTTATAGGGGAAATAATTATTTTATTGGTTTGACGGGTCATCTACAAGCATACATCTAATCGAAATTTCGCATTTTATCTACTAAGGTATTTACGTATATATACCTTAGTAGATACACTACCACATAGCAAAATTATATTTTAAAAATATTGTGGACATTGTTTGTATAAATGAAAATATTTTATTTATACTGTCAAAATGTTTTAAAATATTGCCAAAACATTTAAGAAACATTTTTTGACAGGCCATAAAACGTTTTCACAATATAGTAGTTTTATATTTACACAATATTATACCTACGGCGTTAGGTGAATTGCGTCCCATTTCCATAAAACTAGGTGAATTGCGTCCCTGTTGTAATTTAATACTAGGTGAATTGCGTCCCTGTTATATTTTAATACTCGGTATGTAACAAATACATAAAATATACTAAGTTAATACATTAGTTGAAATATAATTTACAAATTAAATAAAAAAAATCCAATAAGTATATACAATACATTTTCATACTAAACATTAATAACATTTGTAGGTCAATTATTTAATTATTCGTCAATTATTTATGTAAAAAATAGTAAAATTATTATAAAAGTATATTAAACTGGTAAAAATTTAAATGAAACGGCTTTGACGTATTCAAATCTGGTCAGTAATTTATTATTATATTCAAACATTTTTTCTCCAATATAATTTTCTTTTTCGATAATTTGACGTGATTTTCTTTGTCCATTACTACGTATTTTTATATATGTTTCGGATTGAATATTTTTTATAACATCAATAATATTGTAAATATTTGGATGACTAGAGATAAATAGATTATTTAATTTAGAGTGGAATGCCTCACAACTGTTGGTTGTCCGATTTGTTGTTGGTGTAAATTCAGCCCAGAGATATGGTGGAAAACTAGCATCTTTTGTAATGTAAGTTTTAAATACGTAATCTATGAATTTATTAATTTGTTCGTCTTCAATAAGTAAAATGGATTGCAAATCATTTTGAAAGCATTCTTCTACCTCATCTGAATGTAAGAAAGGCAACCCAAATAAATACTTTAAAAATTGCCCTTTTTCAGAATTATAATCTTTAAAAACTTTTGTCAAACCAAGAGACTGTATTTTTCTCCACCAACTTTGCCCTAGATGAAAACGACATCCCTTAATTTGAGCTGTAGGTAATACATGTCTTACAGCAGAATGTATTGCGGATTCAAAATCGATGTGGACATATGTAGGAGAAAACAGGAAACCATTTGTATCACAATGATGTAATACATGTTTAAATAATTGCACATACGTTTCAGTGTGTTTGTTTTGTAGTAAAAAATATATAAGAGGCACGTAATTATCATTATGGAGTCCATGAATTGTAAAAACTTGCATAAAAAATTTTGGACACGATTTAAATGTACCATCAATATAAATATGTTGTACTTTGCATAATACCTCTAAATTTGATATCATTGAAAAACCAACTATGCCATTTGGTTTGTCATTCACCAATAAAAATTTTTCCAGTTTATTGGTTTTTATTTCGTACACACATAAAGAATCGTGTAGTTCGGAAAGGCTATTCGGTAGTTTTGGGTGAACAGATGTACGTGCATAACGAATATTTCTTTTAATTAGTGCCACATCGCTAGTTGTTATTGTTTCTACGTCATTATTTTTTAATTCTACCTGTAAAAGTTTCGATGGTGTTGACGAAATATCATCTATAGCTTTTCTTTTAAGAGAATTACTAATATTTTGTCGATTTAATAATTTTTGTTCTGGTTTTGGGTGATTATGCTCTTTAGATTGTTCTATTATATTAAAATTATTTTCACATTTAAAAAAACATTTACAAGATTTTATACAGCAGCACCAACGTTGTATGTCATTTCTTAATAGTTTTTGGAATCGAAATTTAAAACATTCAATTATAACTATTATAACTATTTTTTTATTTTTTTCACTTATTGAAAACTCCATTTAAAATTAATAATAAATAAAAAATTACACTGCAGTATACTGACGATTGACGACTGCGGACTGACGGACGACTGCTTGTCAACTGCATAATATGTTGGGAAATTTGAAATCACAAATATTATATAGTAATTATATGTTATCGCAATTGTTGTCGCGAACGGTCGAATATAAATGTAAAAATATACTCAGTCCGATTCTAAACGCGCGTATTGCATTGATACTGAAACGGTCATGTGAGATAAAATATTATTTAATTCTTGGATATTCCGATAAAAGATATCAATACAAATAAAATAAAATAAAGGTTCCGCTGTTCTGCAGTTATATCGCTTAGAATGAAATATTTTGTGTGTAACATTTCAAAAAGTATCGGGGACGCAATTCACCTATTCGGAAAAAATATTGGGGACGCAATTCACCTATTCGGAAAAAATATCGGGGACGCAATTCACCTATCTGTGTATTAACATTTTTTTTTGGGACGCAATTCACCGAACCCGATACCTACTAGCTGAATCACCCGTCGTTCCCGGGTTACGTTAAAAAAAATCGAATAGTAGAATAATTGCATATAATAAATAAATATCAAGGAGGTATCATTTATACATCGTTAGAATAATGTGCAATTAATGTACAGGAAAAACATTAAATGGAAAATAATTTAATATCTTAAGCTTTAATTATATTTATAGATACTATAGAAAGTATACGCAAGCAGTAACGACATTTTTCCTAGATTTTTACCATTCTACGAAGGAAAAAAATGGTTTTCTTGAACACGCGAAACAGCTGATTGATATGAAATATTAATATGATTCATAATATAATAGCCAACAATAATATGACAATATGGAACGTTTTGTAACGTTCCGATCAATTTTAAAACATCAATAACCTTGCTACTACGATTTCTCGATAGTCGATTGTATAATATTTTTTTTGTGGTATCACAATATGAAATAGAAGTTAAGCATTTTGATTTGTAATTTACACATTTTACTCATAAACCTAATATAATATTACTTTTTTATCTCCAACAAACACCTGCAGAAAATGCATATTTTTTCCAAATTCACAACCCCCCCAACCAATCCTGGTTGCGCCACTGTACGCGAGATATTATACACATGAAAACTGTAAATATTTCACCCAAAACAAAAAAATTGATAAACAAATGAATTTCAACGACTTTGTGTATTATTATTATAGAATTTCTTTATAAACTATATTCATGGTATTTTTTTGTTGTTTGGTATTATTTGTATTTTTAACTTTTCAAAAGATCTACTCTGGACATGGCAACATAAAGTTAACCATGACTAAACACAGGTTGGGATAAATACAGTCCTACTTTATCCAATGTTTGACCCTAATAATTATAATTGTATTAATAATAATAATAATTAATAATAATAGTTGTAGAATAAATAATTTTATTGCTCTAATCAGAATTGATAAAAGTTCAGAAAAATATACTAACCTGGCGTTCATTGTTGGAATTTTTCAGGTCTATACAAATTATACCACCACGGAAAAATTGATGTTCCCGAGTTTTAGGAGGTGTTCAAATGTTCAAATGACGATTACAAATCTGTGCAAATGAAATAACAATCGTGTGTACCAGTTCGGAGTCGATTGGACCAATATAGGCCGATAGCGGTACTGGGGTAACGGTTACACCGGTACCGCCACGGAAAAGTTGATTTTCCCGAGTTTTGAGAGGTGTACAAATGTTCAAATGACGATTACAAATCTGTAAAAATGAAATAACAATCGATAGGATAATTTTGGAGTTGTATTTACAATTTGGTGGTACTGGGGTAACGGACCTTCATGACGTTGTTCATCTTATAGTCATAAAAACAATGTATGCAATATTAGTAATAATGAAGTATATTATTGCCATAATAGTGTATAATATTGAATACTATAAATAGGGTTACCAGGTTTTGGTATTTGGAATGGAATAATTCAATTATTGAAATTTATCTGTACGAAACATTTTTAGAATATGCAACTTATAAATATTGATTTTATTTATACAGCACGGATAAATGGTCGATATCTTATTAAAAGAAAATAAATATATAATTGATAAATTAATTTATTATAATAATGTGATAGAATTGAGAATAAAATGTTTTAATGAAAAAATTGAGTATAGCTACTATACTATAGTACTTAATTTTAAATACAAATATTCTGGGAAAATATTTACTAATAATTATAAAATATATTATAAAATATTTACTATAATTACTACGTCCAAACATTTTTTTCAAAAAAATTTGAGTACATGAAAAGTATTTGAATACTTTTTTTCAAATACTTTTACTCGAGTACTCTACAAGACTTCCAATGTACCGACCGATAATTTAATGCAATAAGGATTTTAAAAACCGATTTGTACTTCACTTACTAAAAAATTAAAAAGTGGAAAAATCGATCAATTCGAGAATTCGTCGTAAAATCTACCTTTGATCGATTTTTTCACTTTTTAATTTTTTCTCTTAAAATTTCACAAAATGAATAAAACATATTGGAAACATTAAGTTCAAAAAAGATTTTTTTAAGTAATTCTAACAAGATAGCAAGTATGCACATTGTATTTGTATAATCTTTAATAATAAGTCAACATTTTGAATCGGAGCATCCGAATTGGGTTTCGAGTACTAGGGGCTAATGGCAGGTAGTGTACTAGTTGGGTCCCGAATTTTTATAAGTACCTACTACACTAGTTGGGTCCTGAACTGTTTTAGGTATACACTAGTTCCTGAATATTTTTTGGTAAGTACTAAATTATACAAATATTTTCCTTCCCATTTTAACAGACTTAGGACTGTCTATTCTATTTAGAGCACAGGTATGGTGAAAAATGTTTTTTATAGTTTTTTTTATATAGTTTCTTTTCCATTAAAATATAATTTATTACAATTATGTTGGTAAAAATATTAAAAATATTAAAATTGTATTAATATTATTGTATAATATTTTTAATTATTATAATATTGTTATTACGCTATACTAATTTTCCAATATAAAAATATTATATAAGTTATAACTTTTTAAAAAAAATGTGGTCCTGTGGTCTAAATAGATCATAGACAGTCCTAAGTTTGTTAAAATGGAAAGGAAAATGTTAGTATAATTTAGTACTTACCAAAAAATATTCAGGAACTAGTGTATACCTAAAACAGTTCAGGACCCAACTAATGTAATAGGTACCTACCTATAAAACTCCGGGATCCAATTAATGTAGTAATTTTAAATTCGGGGCCCAAGTCGGATGCAGCCTTTTGAATTATATTAGTGAGATAATTAGTAAATAACAATAACTAAATCACATTGTATGAATATTGAAAGAGTTTAGTGGAACTGAACAATACACAATTATTATGATATTCAACTAATAACATTGTATAATTTTAGTTGTTAAGTATTCTGATATCTATGCATCTGTTAACAATTTATAATTAGCTTCATCAATGTTAAAAAAATGATCCAGTGTTATTTATGAATAAATCAATCATACTTGGATTGAAGTTAATTTAAATAGAAATGGGTCCATGACAACCAGTTGCTACTGATTTACCCGAAAGAAAATGTCGAAAAGATGAATCAAATTTACCACGTTATAGTAAACCTCCGGGTAGCTAACATCCGCTAACATTATATCATGTATTGATACTAATGTGGCAAAACCGAAACGGAAACCAATATCAATACTTACTCGTATTGATATGCAGTTCCCACGGAACAGAGCCTATTTTCAATATCACAGAAACAAGCTTCCTTGTTCACATCCGGCAGAATCCCCATCGATATCCCATCCCCCATCTTATCCTAAATGGCTGCCTATAAGTATCCATATATATGTATATAGTATCCATTTACCCATACATTTAGAATAGTAGAATGAATTAAACTAGTGTTAACTAATTACTCCGCTTACTGCACCGACGCTCATCTGGTCGTGAAGCCCGCGCGCCTCACATCGCCGCCAGCTCTGAGAGTCAATCTTTATTATTCTCGGGCAGAGCTTAATTACTCTGTCCTCACACTTTCAATTATAAATTACTATCTTATTTGTATTAACCACATATTATATATATTTTATTTTATTCATTATTATACATATCTGTATAACTTTAAACCATCGTGTTTTGTCATTTAAACACCTTCCAACGACTCTACATCACAGACGTGAACCGTTCAAGTATTTATTCGTCAACGGTGTATTGCGTCGTCCTCTTGCAGAACGGCTCACTACAACGTTTATTTTCGACATCATACTATACAAAGTTGGTTAATGGAAAGTCTGAACGTCAACCATGGATTACATACTCACCTGTAATTAATAAAATGTATTGCTGGATATGCAAACTGTTTAGTTCTATAAGAGCTCAAACTCTTTTGTGACTATAGGTTGTAATTCATATGGACATTTAGGTGGTTTATATGGTTGAATTCATTTGTATGAAACTTGTAAAGATCACTTAGAAGCTGAACTAAATAAAGTAATGTACCTACATGAGTAATAACCATGTGGATATTCATTTGAGAAATTCTAATCATAAGCATGTTGCTATGAATAGAGCGTACCAGCGTTCACGTACTAATGTACATAACATTATGTTTATCCAAATATAATGATGCATTCAGAGGACATAGTGAGTACTTAACAAATGAAGCAAGTGGAATGTTTCTAGATTGAGTTAAAGTTTTTGCCAAACATCACACAATTTTACAATTTTAGTTTCTCAATTAGAAAAAATTAAATCATCAACAAAAAAACAAAGATTGACATTTTTATCCAGTGGCATACACATTATGCTTAGGTAAGGCCGCGGTCTGACCACATTTTTAGAATGATACCGAGGATCAGATCTATGGTTTGCACTTAATACTTGTAATTTGAGAGCACAAATTATTTTTCTTTACAAAGTAAAAATGTAGGCTTGTGGCCGCTTGTGTGCTTGAGACTGTTGTATTTTTATTTGGCCTGAATAAAATTTGAGAAGTTTGGCGCCACTGTTTTTATCTAAATTATAGCAAAATTCTATGCTCAGCTGTATTGCTGAATCAATATGTGAAACAATTTTGAAGGAATTAAAATTGGTTGGAATGTATTCACTTATACTGGATTCAATAACTGATGTGTCAAAGTTTGATCAATTTGCTTTTGTGTTGAGGTATTTTGCTAATGATGGTTTCATTTCAAAGAACAATTAATTTGTATTGATGAAACTGTAGATTCAACTGCAAGTGTATATATATAATATAGGTATATTAGTTAGATTAGGATCAAAAATAATCTATAAATAATATTATCATTGCATGAAATATGAACTATAGTCATATATAAACGATATATTGAAATTATCAATAGGTATATGCATTTTTATATTCTTAAAAATGTTAAATATGCAGTTGTAAAATAAATTGGCTTATTCCCAATCTAGACTCCATTAGATTTATATTGTGTTCAGACATAAATCTGACTAACAAAATATACTGTCATTAATGTCTGAAATCTAATATTAATTAATAAATAAAATGGATGTAAAGAATTATTTGATCTGTATACGTTAAATTATTTGCAGTTTATAAATTCAATACTGAAACACCCATATTTATAAAATTTGGTTCAACTGTATTATTTCATTAATTTTTTTTTTTTTTACTATATTCTCAATGTAAATAATTTAATTCAAACTAAATGAATGAATGTCATAAAATTAAGTTTTGATGATTTATCATCAAAGAAATAAATTAACCAAGTTGAAAAAGAAAAATAGTTTATTAAAATAACATTATTAATAATACAAGAAACAAAATGGTTTTAACAAAATTAAAATGATTATTCTAAGGCAAATTCCCATAAAAAATTTAAAATTTATATATATATTAATTAATAATAAATCACAAAACCAAATGCATAACAGAAAAAAAAAATTATTACATTTATAATTAAAATTTCACAAATAAAATTACATCTAAATATCTGCCTCGGCAAATTATACATTTATTATGTAAAATTAATTACCAAAACAATACATTTATTAGGAAAACTAAATTTCTTAAAGCTTACTTCAACTTTGGAAATTTGAAAAAACGAAGAACAATTAATACAAATTAGCCTTTAGGTTAATATTGTTTTGCCATTATAAATGCATAATTAGTTTTTATAATGAAATCCTATAAACAAAGTATTTTTATAATTTTAAGGTTTATTATTAGTATTATAGTACATATAAGGGCTGAATTAATAAAACTTAAAAATACAACAGCATATAAATACAATGCATAAATAATATATGCAATCCAATATTACATTATTTGTAATAACTAAAAAATTTATCTCATATGTTGTAATTTATTTTCAATTGTTATGCTCAGTAAACTTTTATTTGAATTTATTTTATGTTACTATATAAACTAATATTTCTCAGAAATTATATTTTTATATGAAAAGTTATGATATTTTTAATGCTAAAAAATATAATAATAGTATATCTATATGTCATTATAATTTAGTTAGTCATGAAAAAAAGTCATATTTAAAATATCAGAGCTAAAACTATTGATTTATAACTTTTAATAATAAATTATTATATGTAACTTTAATATTTCTTAATAAAATTTAACTAAATCAGCGATCACCAACTGGTGGTCAGTGATAAAATGTAAGTGGTCTGCAAGAAATATTGGATGTTGCGAACAATTTTAAAAATTATTTGAAATTGTATTAACTTTTTGTTTACCAATCGACTATGATAGAAATATAATAGTCAGCACTAATATTATATAAAAATATAATAATCAAAAACGCAAAAAAAAAAAAAAAAAAATAATGATCCCTTATTATTTTACTTATGTATTTTTTTTTTTATTAAATATGAGAATTATCAGGTGAACATTTTTAAAAAAGCTGTAAATTAATTATCTCTGAATAAAAACCTAAGACTTTGTATTATAAAAACTATAAATACTAACTTTATAGTGGTCCGTAAAATTTAGAGTTATATATATATAATGGTCTGTGAGGCCTAATAGGTGGCAACCACTGAACTAAATTATTAATAATCATTTTATTTTTATTTTTCAAAGCTTAAGTTAAATATTTTTAATATTTTTTGAACCAACACTTTAATATAGAGCCAAAATATTAATTGGATAAGTTAAAATAATATTTCATTTTTAAAAAGTACTAAAACAAAAAATGTAATACAATATATTTAGTGTGTATGATATGTGTATACATTCAGTAAACTATTTTACATTTGATTGAGAAATATTTTATATTAATGAAAAATAGAAAAATCGTTATGGTAGATAATAGGAAAATTTTAAAATAATGGTTGATAGTGAGAAAAATTTTCTTAAATTATTATAAATAAATTAAAGAAATACAAACTAAAATTGAAAATTATAAAAAATAAAAAATATAATTATATTAAAAGTTATTAATTGGTTAATACTCGTAAATTAATACATAAACAAATATTTTATACATATAAATAAATAAATAAAAGCTTAGCCTGGAGTATTATTATATTTGTATATTATGACTGGTTTATAATTAAAAATGCATCATCAAGTATATATACTCTAAAGTCACAATTTTAATTTTCACATTTAGTTGCAATTATACTGACTTTGTACATACCTGACAATGAATTTTTAAGTAGAAAACAGTCGTAATTTACAAATATAATAATACTCTAGGCTAAGCTTTTATTTATTTATATATTAAAATTAAAAGAAAGTATTCTAAAAGATTGTTGATAATAATTTTGATTTATAAATAATAAAATTAATTATTATAATATACTTTAAGAATAAACATTTTTCACAAATAGGTACTATAGAAAAATAATTCACCTAATTAAATTTTATTCATTGCCAATTGGACTTGAATACCTTTTTCCAATATGTTTTAATGATTTTATTTAACTAACAGTCCAACCTTGATGAAGAGAAAATAATAAGAGATTAACAAAAGATGACTAGAAAAAAATAGTTGTTTTACTCGAAAAATTACATATAGGAAAATTATAATTTCACATGAATATTTCAGTATTTAAAATTAAGAAAACTAATCTATGAAATTATTTTTAATTGATTGAGGATTGCTATAAATATATATCATGTGCATATATTTTCAAGAAAAATACATATTTTTTCAGTTTTCCTATTTTAAATATATTTTGCTTTATAATTTCAATAAATATTAATATAAAATATATTTTTTTTTCAATATCTATGAAGTAAATTGTGCAAATGATAAATCAAATAAATTCTAAATTCTAAAATAATCAGTTACACTATATTAATAAGCTGTACCAGACTGTTTTCTATACTTAACAAATTAAATTAAAGTGAAAAAAATTTAAGAAAAGCTTGTGGTGGTATAGGTACATATAATGAACTTTTATCAACATCTTCAAGTTTTTCCATAAAATTTGGATCAGTATCTGCAATACATGGATGTCCAATACTATGCCAAAATAAACATCGACAATTTCGACATAGCTGTATCATCTCAGCATACTCTTCTCGTAGTCCATAACATCTATAATTGTGTGGTAGTACATTAAGTAAATCATAAAAGTATTATTCAAAATATAATGAACTTACTTTCTTAACTTGTGATATATTAACTGCCAATCTTCACTAGTATTTGGTGAGTTATCAATTACAGACTGTATTTGACGAGGGCTGAAATGGAATTGACATAACTCACGCCAAATTCGTAATTCATCAACTAAACGTGCCATTACACCCCATGCATGAGCTGAACGCTCCAAGTCTTGATGATCAGCTAGTCTTAACAATACTTCACGTACACACTCTTCAGGTAATTGCTCAAATTGAGGTTCTTTATTATCACTAGGCTAAAGATACAATTTAACATTAAAAAAAAATTTTGAACGTTAGTTAAAATAAATATTACTGGACGGATTTCAATACGGTCAGCTATTTCATGAATACGGTTAATAGTATTCAAATGTTGCTCCCATAAAATAGTTGATCCTAATGGTCTTCCCCAACAAGCAAATTCAACAACCTGACGAAGTTGTCCTAAAAGACGGTCTAACATATGCTTATTTTGCTGACTTTGAGAAACTAAAAAAAAAAAAATATTTAAACTATTAAATATGACAACAGTAAGTTGAAATTAATACTAACCTTGACGAGCAACTTCTTCAATTATATTAAAAAGGACTCTTTGGGCACAACCAGATAATGCATTTAGTCTATGAGATACAAGGAGATCAAGAAGTTTACAAATATAATGAAATCGACGACCATCATGAACAGCAGAACGAAAGTCTAATCGTTTGAGCGCTTCACTAAGGCCATTAAACCCTGCAATCTAAAATATATTTATTTATTGTGTATTTAACGGGCTTTAACTCTTTACAAAGTATAAGAATAATTTAAGACAACAACCAATATACATATTAGAATAATAATAATAATATAAAATACGTAAACATTTTAACAATTTAAATGTATAAGACAAAAATAAAGAACAAAATGAGAAATAATCTAATAAGATTTTTTTAGAAACAATAAAGTATTAGTTTTAAAAATATCCCGTGTGGAATTTTGAAAATAAAGTTGATAGAAGATTTTTTGCTAATTGTAAAGCTACAGGAAAAAAATATATTGCTCCATTATTAATTTTATTATGTGGAACAATAAATAATTTTAAATTGCAAGTATATATCTGAGGAACCTGGAAACCTATCATCGCTAATAATTCTAGACAAAAACATGCCCATTAAGAATATTAAAAACAAACATTATATCAGCCAGATCACATCTTAGAGAGAGACAATCAATATTAAAAGACACCCAATGTTTCCTGTGTTTAATTAATAGAATTTTTAAAAACCGGAAAATTTATTTTATATGATATACATTTTAGACATTTATTTTGAACATTATCAAGTTCAATGTTATATGTAGACAAATATTGAGATCAAGTATATGATCCTAATTCTAGATTAGATTTGACTAGAGAAGTAAAATGTGTTTTTAAGCATAGAGGATTCCTAAATTCTTTTGTTTCAGAAACATAATAATTGTATTTTATTCTTTCTATTTAAGAAACATAACATCTTATAAGATTTGTTCAGGATAATTTTATGATTAATTTTAAAGTTAAGATCATTCAATCATCTTTTATCACAGCATATTCAACAATACTAGTTTTTAAATATAATTGTAATAAATATTTTTATATAATATTAATTATGAAAATTTTGAACTACTGAAAACAATTGATGTGTTAATAAATATTTTATAAAATTTGTATTATAATATGCTTACTTCTTTAGTACATTTGATTGTAATATGACAGTGCGGCTGAATTACACCATCATCTAAAAAATAACTTATCAAGTAATAATATAAGACAAAAAAAATATTATACTAGATCATAAACATTCTCACTTAAAGTTAAAATATAATAAGAAACATTATTCATACAATTCATGTACTCAGGGCTTAATTTTGTGTAAAATACCCCACATTGTATATAATTTCTAATCAGTTGTGTATAATATGAAATGATAAAATGAACATAGAATCCAAAGGAACATTGTTTAAACAAATTTTTTGAAATAAAAATGTATTAAATATTAATGAAGTTGTTAATAAACTAGTTCAGTGGTGGCCAAACTTTTTTACCGCGGGCCATAAAAAATACATTTTTCAATTTTTTTTTAAGTAAATGTAAAATATTACAGTTATGCAAATAAGTGTTGTAATGTAGAATACTTTCGAGTGCCAGATATTAAATGATGGCGGGCCGGAGTTGGTCCGCGGGCGTAGTATGGCCACCACTGAACTAGTTGATAATGTGTAAAAGTTTTTTTAGGATTACTTCTTACTTTACCCATTGATTTCTTCTTCATAAAGTTTAAATTCTGGTAATATTTGTTAAAAAAAAAAAAAATGTAATCAACTATCATTGGTAGATAAAAATATTTAAATAATAATTTTTATGAATATGGAGGCGAATATAATTTTAGGACCAAGAGTTTATGGTTAAAACAAAATTTAAAAAAAAAAATGTGTAATACAATATATAGGCCCTGCATGTATTCATTTATGTATGAACTATGAATAAAGAAAGATACAAGTTGAATATTAAAAAAAGTAATATATTTTTCAAAGATGATTGGACTATTTATACAAGATGATCAAAGTTCGATTAAAAAGAGATAGGGAGCTATAATTAGACGCCAACAATAAAGGAAGTGGTGCTGAAATACATTTTTTCTAATATGGAAATTATTAATATTTTAACTGTAGACCACTACAATCAATAGATAGATAGAGGTCTACGTGCTATTTTCAGTAATCATAATGGCGTGAGCATCACACAAGAATTAAGTGAGATAGATTTTGAAACTCGCAGAGCTGTTTGTGAAGACATTCTTCAAAACATTCCTATTGGTGCTGTTTTGACTTCGTCTGACGAGCCCCATTTCCATTTACCGGGTACTGTAAATAAACAAAATTTCCGGTTCTGGGCAACAGAAAACCCTCAAAAACATTGTCAACGACCACTTCACAGCCCTTATGTGACAGCTTGGAGTGCTGTTGCTGAATTTGATGTTAGGTCCGTATTTTTTCGAAGAAAATGAGCAAAAAGTTACAATTAAGCGGATCGCTACTGTCACATGATTGAGACCTTTCTCCGACCAAACTTAAATCAGTTTACTAGGAACCACGAAGAAGTCTGGTTCCAATAAGATAGGAACCACAGTACACACTTCACGGCATTCACTAACCATTTTGAGAGAGATGTTTCCAGGACATATTTTCTCTTTACGAGGAGACATCACCTAGCTCCCAAGGTCCCCCGATTTATCACTTTGTAATTTTTTTCTTTGGGGACATTTAAAGGTCCAAGTCTACACTCATCGCCCAACATTTTTGGAAGCACTTAAGGAGGCAATCACTCAGGAAGTGGCAGCCATTACACCAAAAATGACTCGACAAGCAATGGAAAACTTCCGGGAAAGGCTTCGTAAATGTGTTATTAGTTGATTTAAAAATATATATGTGCGGTGGATGAACGCACGATGAATTGACGTCGCGATAAGTTGACCGAACGATAAATTTACCATGATAAATAGACACACGATGAATTGACGTATATCCCTTGAAACATACGTCTATAAGTTTTTTCTTTTTTATCAGGTAATAAGATGTAAGCTGATGGTATAAAATTGAAATATTGTACTGCATGAACAGTATAAACTTAATAAAATAAAGATGGAGCACTTGAAAATATACCATCATAAAACTAATTGTTATATTGCGCCATAAGTTTTAATAAATTTGTAGTTGAAAAATTAAAAAAATTAAAATTCTGTCACTATTAATACCACTGTCATATTGTAAAAACAGATTACCATCTGTGGTTTTTTTAATTTCGTCAGGTATAATATGATTAAAATCAGTTGGATTGTTTGGTAATTGAAGTTGCTGTTACGCACACGTTGTATAGTATGCTTGAGTTCATGAATATTAGGTAACTGAGCCGCACACTCCATAGGAATTTGAGATAATGCTGTAGCTACTACAGAATGAGAACTTGCATCAATGTTATTAGTAGCTATTTCTTTTAGTAAATTTAGTGTTTTTTTTTAACATTAGTATCTGTTGAATTCGGAACATGGTTATGGTCGGTATTTTTTAATATTTTCCCGTCATTTAAATGAACGCGTCCACATTTGATTTTAAAATATTGGTTACATTTCCATATTGAATTAAAATTACCTACTTCACCTACTTCTTTCTCTTTTACGAAAATATAACCATTGAAGGAAATCATATCTTTCCCTCTTTCAGTCTTTAACATTTCATAATTAACAGCCATAATTAAACAGAGAAGTGAAAATGCACAAGCACGGAAACAACGACGTGGTTATATAAAATGAAGTTCGACGATTGTTGACCGACTGAGGAATAAACTGGCTTAGTTACCTCATTATCGTTAATTGTAGCTACACAGATAAGCAACAATTGCGATAGGCCGTAGTCGATTTAAAAATATATATGTGCGGTGGATTAACACATGATGAATTAACGTCGCGGTAAGTTTACCGAACGATCAATTTACCACGATAAATAGACGCGCGATGAATTGACATGCTACCGTGTTAATAATAGAGGACAATATTTAACATATATAATGTTTAAAACTAAGTAATTATTTTATTTAATGTAAAATGGCATAATATTTAATTTAAAAATTTAATAAAATTGTTCCGTTAAATTGTTTATTTATTTGTAATTGCCTTTTAAAATATGGGAGGTCTTTTTGCCGGACCCTGTAGAGACAACCATACATGAGAATAGGGATCAATAAATAAATATAAAGGAAAGCCTCTAATATCAAGCATTATAAAAATTTAAAAATATGGATGCACAAAATAAAAAAATTAAATACAATTTTGAAAATGTTTTTTAATAAATTATATTTAAATTTCATAAAATGTTTACTCAACTGTTTAGTATTATTTAGAAAACATTGTTTTTAAAATGTAAATAGATTTAGTAGCTGCTAATTATTAAAATCGCTTACTAAAATAAATTGAATTAAAATGAAAATTTTTTTAAATATTAAATAGACATAATATGTCTAATAACATACAACATATTATATTTTAATGTCAAATTAAGAAATACTTACATTGACTTTCACTATTATATTTTGTTCTTGGGTGTTTGTAATGGTTAATGGAATTTTTGTTTTCTTTTTCCTCGGTATTTTCATCTTCATTCCTAAATAATTTCAAAAAAATACATATAAAATTAATATTATAAATATTAAGTGTATCAATATATTATTACAAATATTAAAAATTTTAATTTGATATCACAATACTTTTTTTTTTTAAATTAATTATTTAGGTCAAACCCAAAGCTCAACCAAAAAGAGGAGACTAAGGAGACTTCGCATTGAACACACCAGAATCATTCACGATTTCCTGATGGTCAGAGAGGAGCTCCCCCCCATTTGTCAAACCTGTGAAACTATATTAACTGCCAAACACTTAATAACCGACTTTTTAATGTACAACCAAGAATGTGCTGAGCATAAGATATCCTACACCTAGACGTCGCACTTAGACCCGATTAAGAAAAAATACAGAGATATAATTAATTTTACAAAACAAGTAAAATTGGTCAATCTTATAAGAAAAAAGAAAAAAATTAGGAACCTAATTATATAACTCGTCTTTATGTCTAATCACAACTCATATATTATTTGCAACTAATGGCCTTTGTTGTCGATGTTATATTTTGAGATCAATAAAAAAAAAAATAATATAATAATTACTATTATATTATATATTATTATTTGATGCTTAAATTTGAAGCTTTTGTTATTAATATAAATATAGACTAGCTAACCAACAACAATAAATCCAAAACTTATTACGACTGTTAAATTTTAAACAAAAACAAATTAGCTTTGCATATTATCTAGATATGCCGTTTTGGAGGACTTCCAAATATTTGTATTACATCTAAAAACCACCATAGTTCAGCAAGTGGCTAGAAGCCACTTATTCTATAAATTAAAAATGTAACGGGTAAAAGACATATTAAGAAGTTATTTTTGGATTCAAATTATTACGTTTTTAGTTACATATTTGCAGGCACTGAAATACTACTGATTTTTGATGATTTAATATTAATATACGTTTTAATTTAAAGGTTGGTGTATAAATAACAGCCTGAATTAACAAAAGTAATTTCAAAAATATTATTTTATTTTATTTTCATAGAATACGATAATCGTTATATATAAATATTATAATAGCCTATAAAGCCAATAAATTAGAACACCCTATTAAACATGAACACGCTTTCACGTATTCATCTAAAATTAACAATAGATTATAAAAAAACGATATAGTTGAAATTCTGTATATACATGATATACATGAACTGTAAACGAAATGTATACGTACCAACGTGTATTTTAGATTTTTATATAGCAGGCGTGTAGCTAGGTATTTCAAAAGGGGGGTGTTATTCAAAATTATACACAACAAAATAATTACTTTACATATACTTAATTGTACAAGCATACAAACACATTAGTACATAACACATGAATATCTATTCATGTGTAATGTACTATTGTATGAGAAAGTATTTAAATATTTTATTAAAATTTCAAATGTACATTTTTGTCATATGTACCTATTTTAAATCACGCATGATACGACACAAAACCATGGCTTTAGTTTTTTAGATAAAATGATGTAATCAGAAGCCGGATCTTGGCTTTGCATTATTGTTATGTATATATTTCATTATGATAAATATGTTTTCATCACGACTTATGATGAATTTACCTTTATATTACTTCAGAATAACACGGTTAAAGGGGAGGGGAGTGTTACTATACCTGTAATATAGGTACATATTTAAATAATAGTAAAATATTTAATACGTGAAAACGGATAGTAAATTCACGAGTATTAAGTATCCATAAATACAAATTTTTCGTTTACGTGTAACGTTTTCATAGACTTTGTGTTCACATACGTATTAAGTTACGTTTTCAAACAAGAAAAATATAAAAAAAAAATATATACGAAAAGTATACAATATCAAATTAATATATTGTATTTTAAATTATAATAATAATTACTGATAATCTAACAAAACGAATAATGATAGTAAGTATAATTAATACGAATAATTTATTTGTATCATATAATAAACTACAATAGAATAAGTTTTTTTTTCAATTTAATAAAAATTTAAATTGATATTTAATAATATTAAAAACAATGTAGTTTCAAATTTAATTGTGTATTTTAAGAGATCTTAGGCTAAATAACTCGCATTAAATAAGATTACTAGTTTTATTTTTAGTTTATACATCTCGAATTATATTGACTAATAAATTAGGTAAAAATAATAATAAAATATAATGATCAATAGGACAGTTTTAAGAAGTTTTGGAATATTTATAATAAAATAATTATTATATAAATGTGTTTTATGTACCATATATTATATAAATAATTAACACAATGTTTTTACTTTCAGTTATACAATTGTTTCAGTTCGTAAAATATAATACTAAGTAACATTATTATAAACGTATAATTACAAATTAGGTCGTAGAAATATTATAAATATATGAGTTACGTCTTGCATGTATACTTTTCTATTACACTATTTTACATAGCATGTAAGTATAATAAAACATAGTAACAGACAAAATACTTATGTAAGAATGTACCTAATAATGTAATTAATATATTATTTTATACAAACATATTTTTCCCAATAAAATATGAGAACTTAAGATTTTATATAACTTAAATATCGTTTCACTCGATCATATGTAATAATGATTGTACAAAGCATAGCAGTGGCATATCCAGGATTCATTTAACAGGGGTGTTTTAAAATTTATTAGACTTATGATAAGTAGAGCTTCTGCCCCCTCCCCCGTATTAAATAAATAAAATTCCATGTATTTATATAAATGAAAATGTTTACATTAAGACAGCATATGAAAAACCTACAAGTTGTATACAACGTTTATTCAAATAATCAAAGTAAGTTTACAATTTGGTGAAATACCATAAAATAAGGTCAATGGGGGGTGTTTTAACACCCATATCACTCCCCCTAAATACGCCCCTGAAGCATAGAGTTAAGTAGGAATTTCAGACTGCAATTTGGATATTGAGTGCTAATTTTCATTTATTCATCTCGAAACAAGCTAAAATTAATTACTTTATTATAATTTAATTTTTAAAAAAAGGAATTCAATGAAAATTTTCAAAAACATTTTTTAAATTTACTGCAAAATTAAAAAATCTACATTTTTAAAGATTTTACTGATTTTAGTAACTAATTAAATGCTTAATTAAATAGGTAGTAAATCATAGTAAATCATCATAAACACAATTTTTTTTTTTTTTTTTGTAGTGAGATATTGAGTGATTTTTCATGGCATTTCCAAAATAAATGAGGAAGTTAAAACCCCTCTCCCCTCAAAATTTAAAATTTAGTTACACTACTACCATGCTAAATTACTCCATTTGATTTATTGTTTATATTTTTTATAAACATTTTATGAAACACGATGTTGCACAATTGTTTTTACAATATTTTACGTAAAATATACAACGGTTACTAAAGTAGTATTTTCGAAATAACACAACACAAAATTGGAAGTGTTATAATATGATAGTTATCATCTTAAATTAAATTGCCAAAACCAATGTAACACATGTTAGGAGAAAAACAGCAGAGGATAGAGACAAATGGCAATATTTACATTTAGTAGGGTCTTAAAGCCAGAAACCAAAAGAAAAAAAATAAGTAGTTGTATTCTGGATATTTTTCATTTATTATCCATTACATACATGTATAATATCTCTGAACACATTATTCATCTGCAAGTTCCGATATTTAAATTATTATCACTACTTAATAAGTGTTCGGGATTTAGTTTTTGAATCTATTCCAATAATTATCTCAATTTTAGATCTAAATTCATTAAATTTACAGAAAAAAACAATCCAATATTCCTATAGATCAGCGGTTCCCAAACTTTTACATTCATGGAACCCTTAAAAAATAGTTTGTGATTCGCGGAACCCTAATATCTTTAATTTCAATTCAATTCTAATTTTTTTTTAAAACAAAAATTATAGGAAAACCAATACTCTAAAAATATTTTCAATGATACTGTTAATATTGTTAATGATTACTCTTTATTAAAATTAGTATAAAACACAATTTTTTTTTTAAATAATATGAAATAATACATTTTCCAAATATAATATAAAATAAATTTCTCAACATTCACATATATCTGGCGGAACCCTTAGCATTGTCCCACGGAACCCTAAGGTTCCGCGGAACACACTTTGGGAAACGCTGCTATAGATAGTGGTCTATAGTACCATTGATTATAAATGGTATTTATAATCAGTGATAGTAACTAACATTGAGTAATTAAAAGCGCCAGATAATCAAAAAAACTAGATATTCATACAAATGGAATTTGGGTAAAAATATAAGTATAGGTATTAGTTTATTTTCAATACACTGAAATGTAATTATATTTAATTCAGTGGGTACCTTTATTGGTTTGAAACAAATTATAATGGATAATAGCTTCAATTTTGTTGAGATTCTAATATTATTGAATGATCTATTTAGGTACCTTGAATTATAAAAATAATAATCCAAAAATAAAATTACAACTAAATGTGATGAAAAAAAGACTGGATTATTCCTTACTGTTTTAAAATAATTTTTCACTTTAATTTATTTATGGACACTATTATAGGGACAGTAATTGTTTCAATGATTTTTCAAATATTTTTAACTATTATTATTATTATCAGACTTTCCAGATGTAGTTTAATTAAATGTTGATAATTTATGTATTTTTTTTTAAATTTTCTTAGATTATAATACAATAGTGTACATTCCTTATACTTGACTAGGAAGACAATACTAATTGTACCTTCAATTTGTTATTTTTTATAAATCTTGGCTTTCGTGGTTCAATTTTTAACTGTTTTTTAATACAGTCAAATATTTTAAAAATGCACAAATTAAATAGTTAAGAAATATTTTTTTACTACACACAATTTTATGAATGAACTATAAATTAATAAACAATGCATGTTAAAATAAAAAAAAAAACTAATCTCTTATATCTATTTAGCTAATTAATTAATTATACCACATTGGTAAAAATATTTTATTTATTAATCTTTAAATAAATTGTAGATAACAAAACTGAACGTTTCAAAAAAATGATTCCAACAATCATGGCCTAATAATTAATTATTTATATTGTTATAAATATAAAATATTATGTAATTATGTTGTGAAATTAATTTAAACCTAAATAATTTACATTATGAAATAATTTCATAAAAGGTGAAATCCTCAAAGATTATTTTTAAGTAAACATTTTTTATTAATAAAATGTATATTCTCCATTAATCACTATCAACAGTTAAGAAAATGGTAAAGAAGTTATTAAAAATCTACAAATATTCTTATATCAATAAAATAACTTTTAAGTTAGGTATATCTTCATACAAAAAAAAATAGGAAAATCAAAGTATAAAAATATTACTTTATATTTCCTGTATAAATTGTCAATGTTAATAAATAAATGTAAATATTGAACAAATTATGAATATTTCCTTACCATTTTTCAACATTTTCAGGTTTTTGTTCATCACAATGATCAGAAACAGAATACCTGAAAATAATAGAATACACGAATAAGATAAATATTTTGCTGTAATGTGCGAACAAAAGCAAATTAAAAAAAAAAAAAAAAAAAAAAAGATCTTACATTATAATAATATAATTTTATTATTATTGATTATTATAAATATCATGTAAAAAGAATTTTTTTAAGAAATCAATAACAAATATTTAACAGATCTTAAAATGTAGAACTTTAAGCTTAAATAGAAAATCTAGTCATTTCAAATTATACATAAGCTGTTTTAGATAGGTAGACATAGTTATTATATTAAAAATAAACGTATAACTTAAATCTTTAATATTATTATATTATATATCTGTTTATAAATTTGATGTTCAAATACTAGAAACTATACTTAAGACTACAAATTATTTCGACAATTTTACCTGGTCAATAAATCATCCTGTTGTCCTAGTAAGAAATTGCAACATTCTAGGATTTTCTTTTTTTCCCATCCTTCTTCCGTTTTAACCCATACTTCTCCTGGAGACCGCCAATCTTTTGATATAAAAGGCATATTTAGGCAGTAATTTTAATTATTTTGTAGAATATAATTTTAAAATTGTATAGACGTAACCAAGGAAGAAAATACAGCGGCCAAACTGTACTGCACGCAATGAGAACAAAGACTGAAATTGAAAGACTCAAGTGACAAGAAATTCAAGAGAACTGACAACGGCGCAGTATCAAAATAATAACAAAATGTAATTTTGCACATGCGCAATACACGTAATAACAATAATATAAACACAAAACAGTCCAGTGATTCCTAAATCAAACAGTTGGACGAATAATTAAACTTGAAATAAATTATTGAAAAATAGGAACCAATTCAACAATTTTAAAATACATCGACATATATTAATAATTTACTCCTGTACCTATGTTCATATGCGTAAATAATGAGTAGGAGGCTAGAGGACTAAGATTCCCTAGATTATTTATAGTCCCTCAAAAAAAAAAAAAAATTAAATATTATAACACATTGTATATTGTACATTTGTTCTTAGTAAGATAAATTATGAACAATTTTCCAACTTCCTAAACCTCAAGTACTATTTGTATCTATGTGAATGTTACAATTCAACATCAGTATAAATTCATTATTCTACATACGTCAACGTTTCAAACTTTCCATTTTTGAAAAATATATTTTGTCTGTCCAATATCTTTAAAAATGTTGATAACTTTTCTTTGTGCCAAACGTTGTTTCATTGTAAATGCTTAATTATTTAACTTTAATATCGTAAAAAAATATATTATTTTTATAACTTGGTTGATTACCACAATAATTTATTTTCGTTTTCTTATAACATAATTAAAAGTGTTTTACGCTGTTTAACTGTTTCACATATAAATATTTTATTATATTTTATTATAATTATTAATAATAGTTAATAATATTAATAAACGAGTTGCGATTTGATTGATTTTGTATTTACTGGAGGATGAATTTTTCGCTGCACATGAATTGTGTCCTAACCATATTTAATACAGACATAGAACTGTCGATAGCAGTGGCGTAACTGGAAAAAAATCTAGGAAGGGGGGCAATATAATATATTTATTATTACCAAAACCCTGACATCCCTCTCCCTCACCAGTTACAATATATTTTTATTGTATGTAAATGTATACACTATATCTAATTGTTTGATTTTACATAAGTCTTTTAATTCATTTTATGGTTTAGATAAACATAAATTGTAGGTAGCAAGTACTAGGTACCAATATTGTCAAATAATACCCATAAGAATTCATTAATAAAAGGTGCTGGAGGAGGCAAAATTATACCTTTATCATTCAAAAAATTGTCAGTGGGGCACTTGTCCCCTTACCCCCCACACACACACACATACACATACAATTACGCCACTGGTCGATAGCATATTATGACTAACGGTAGGCAGGGCATGATTTAATAAAATTAGGGTCAAGTGCACAATTTTTTTTGGTCCCTCCCCCCCGAATCAAAAAAATCTACATAGAAGGGGGGGACATTTTGATAATAAAAAAAAAAAATTTATATGTTTTAAGTGTTTTATATGTTTTACCTATCTAAAAATTTATAAAATTTCAAAATCGAATGAAATATAAACCAGTGGTTTTAAAAATGGTGATTGCGTGAACGAAATTCTCATAGCGTCACCAACGACGGGTAAATCTGTAAATACTGTGCTCAAATAAATCTATAAATAGTTATTATGTATCAAATATATCGGATGTTCAAACTCTAAACATTGACAGTTGGTATTAGGTACATTTTACAAAATAAATGTTTGTGGAATTAATTTAAAAATAAAATTTTCTACAACTTATGAAGACCGAGGGGCCCCAGAAATTGGGGGCTAAGTGCAAGTGCTCCAACTGCACTTGCGTAAATCAGGGCCTGTCGGTAGGTTAAAAATATCGATTTTTATCGTTTTTATGTAATTAGATATAAGTAAAATGAAAACATGTTATTGGAATCAAATAATCAAAATAAATAATAATAAAATAAATTATAAATATAAAATTAAAAAAACTAGTAGAAACTTAATTATAATTAAAATGGATTAATAGGCTACTTTCATATTTTATCTTAAATAATCTTCTTTTTCACATACCTACCATCATCGGCTGTTTTTAGTTATATAAATACTTCGTTGTTTAATATAAGTTTCTTTATGTACATTTTTTATAACATCTATGAATTGGAATATATTCAGGTGTGCTGAGTAAAACATACTTTTAAATTTAGAGTGGAAGGCTTCACAATTATTTGTTATTTGAATTATAGAACATAAATACATTACCCACACAGAAAGTCGGTGGTCACGATTAGACTTAATTTATTTATTAATATGTAATCGGAAAATTGCTATACTTTCTTCTCTTCAGGTAAAATTGAAACAATATCGTCAGTAAAACAATCCTCTATTTCATTTGGTTTTAAAAATGGGAGGCAAAAAAAAATTTCTGGTAGTCATTTAAATAAAACCAAACATAATTCGTGTGTAAGCGAATTTTGAATTCAAAACCACTCATACAAGACAAATATAATAATATTCAAAGCTAAGTATTTATTTATTTACATACTTCTATATATAAACAATTTATTTCTATATTAATTTACAAGTATTAACCATTTACTAATGTTTCTAATTTTTACATCAACTTTCTGCTATTAATTTTGTTGTACACTTGTATATAAAATATTCTAAACCTCTAAAAAATTCAATGTACTTATATATAACTCTATGTTAATCATTATTAATATGATTGGTTATAATTATGTAAAATGTTTTATCTGCATGGACATAACAACATTGCTAAGATTTAGTAGATGTAATGGAATTTTTAAAATCAAAATGCGTTTTACAGGTTGCAGTAAGTATAGAAGTATATTGTTCTTTAAAGAATTTTAACAATGGTAAATAAGTTTATAGTTAGCATCAATGGTGTATATAGTAGGGATGCCTAGTGGACTACGACCCCCCGAAATGTTTTAAAAAACTTGAAAATTATTTTAAATATTTGATATATTTTAATGGTGCTTTATGCTTATTTAGAAGTTGCGTCCAACGTCAAATCATTTTGGGACATTATGTAAATTAAATGTAGATAAGTACCTAATGTGTCTTATTAGTAATTCTTAGATAGCAGTGGTAATTTAACTCTGTTCATAGCAGCCCCTCTCAAAAATATTTTCTGTATACACCACTGGTTAGCGTATTAGTTGTAGTTTAGTATAGTTTATAGTTATAGGTTTAAACTCCTGAATATTGATTTAATACTGGCAGTGAAAATGTTTGTCTTTATTATAAAAAATTGTGAATTCTTTTATATTGTCAGTAGTTTTAAAATTATTTTGACATTTATATTTTACATATTTATTAAATTTATTAAAATATTTATAACACAGTAAACACAAAATGTATACTATAAAACTTCTGGAATACTTTATATTGTAAAATCACAAAATAATTACTAAAACAATATTTAATTACACTGTTTTAATAATATAAGAAAATTAAAAGTCTATGAAATCCAAATGTAGTCAGAATCATCAAAATTACTAACAATAATTAATAAAAAGTACTATTAAATATATAAATTATTTATTATAAAATTAAATATTAAACTAAATACAAAAAAATATATACATGAAGTTTATAAAAATTATTTATTTTCTAAGTAAATTACCCCCTTGGAATAAGCTTTCTAATGCTTTTTGCACATTAGGTTCTTTAAGAATACTAGATGAATTTTTTTCAGTTTCATTTGGTTCAATTGTTGGTTGAGGTTGAACATTAGAAGAAAGTGATGTATTCAAAATGTTCAAAATACGACTTTGTAATTGAGCTGCTTGAGGATTTTGAATAGCTGCTGCAGCTGGAAGAATTGGAACATCTGCTGTAACTAAATAATATAATTGCATAGCATCAATACTTGATAAATATATTAATTTATTTTTTATAATGTTCTTTAATTAGCATAGTATATTTACTTGGTTTAAAACTAGGCACAGCACCAACTTCTTCTTTGATATGGTCATCTTTTTTTTCTTTTAAATATTGTAGTAGCTTTGGAACAAATAATTCAGGTGTCAATATATAAATATATAAAAAAAAAAATATAGAATTTTATGCGACAAAAATAAATATAATGGTCATAAAATTGACTTGATTAGCTATGATTAGCTATATTATTAAATTACAATATAACTAAGATATAAAATATTCATTAAATTTATCTGTAAACCAAGTTTAATAATGTCATTAAATATCATTGTCAACAATAAAAGTTCAATTTTTTTTAAGTATAACATTGTGTTATGAGTTGCTTAAGTAAAAGAGGTTATACAAAGTAATACATTTTTTGTAATATAAATCACTACAAGGGTTAATGAATAATGATGATAATCAATATTATTTATAAATCAAATAATCCTATAATACAGCGGTTCTTAACCATAGGGTCGCGACCCAATTTTGGGTCGCCAATAATTTTAAATGGGTCGGATAAAAATTTAAAACGTTAGTATAATATTTTTATTTTTAAGCCTTATAAATAATAAATGAAACCTCATGTACGTTGGTTATCATGGAGAAAAATTTTAACGAGATTTTTTGAATTAAGAACTGAAATAGAAGTATTTTTAAGAGAAAAAAATTCACTGTTATCCATCCATTTTCAAGATATAATTTGGTTGACAAAAGTTGCGTATCTATCAAATATTTTTTCGTTATTAAATGAGTTATATTTGAGTATGCAAAGGCCATTAACTAATATTTTTACATGTTGTAATAAAGATATTAACTACAATCAAAACCAAATCAAGAAACAAGCTTGATGTCGAACCCACGATGCGTATTTCACTTACTAACTCCATAAAAGAACTCTAAATTGATTCATTGGTAAAGCAACATCAAGACCAAGGAAGTCATAAAATTAAAAATTATTTAAAAAACAATACAATATTATTAAAAGAAATGTTTATTTTTAAATATAATGTAATTAATATTATGACGTGTTATGAATATAAGTAATATGAATAAAAAATGTAATTCAATTAAGAGTACCAAATAGTTATTTTTTATTCTGCCATTGAATATTATTTATAAAAAGGTCGCAGGAAAAATTTGGTAAATATCTTGGGTCGCCACTACACAAAGGTTAAGAACCGATGCTATAATACACTTTGAATAGATTATAAAGTTTTTATCGATTGTCATAAATTATTTAACAACATTATTATTATTATAACAACATAACTCTATAATAATTTAATTACACATTATATTATATTATTATGTGTTATTAAAATACTATCAGTGCTCGGGAGTTAAAGCATTTGCTTATTTTTATGGATTGACTTAAAATTTATCAGAGTGATATAAAAGTATATGTCAAGTTATAACACGTACAATTATGAAATTTGAAAGTGCCTTTTTTTGCTTTTTTCAGTCATTTTTTAAAAAAAATGCTTATTTTCAGTTTTTCTGATTATTTTTGCTTATTTGACCAATTTTTTGACGTTTTTATAGTTTTTTCCTGCAAAGTTGTTTTTGATAGAATGAAAATTAAAAATAATTCTTATCTTATCTATGTTGTCACGTAGTTTGTTGTCGTCCAAGGCATCGCTGTAAGGTTAACAAAGATATTCCAACGCTGAAAATAGAACTGAGTGTCAAACGTCAGAATGATCAAGAACAGAGAGAACAGTTTACATTTTATTTTTCAGAAAAATCCCTTATAAAATCCACAAAATCCTTAGTCTTGAAAGTGAAGATTTATTTTTATTTTATTTGATTTTTTAGTCAGAATTTTTTATTTTTATTTTTTTTTTAATAAATATTTTTGCTTAAATTAATATTTTTTAAATGCTTATTTTAGTGTTTATAATGATATTTTTAAGCACTTATTTTAATGATTTAAAGTGCTATAAGTCCTGAGCTCTGATTATTATACAGCAAAATATTGCAATATTAAATTAAATAATTAAAAATATCTACTACCTTCATAATATAATAATTAAAATATTATTTTTACCATATCATACTGTAGGACTGTCAGATCTCGTTGGTCTTGTAATAAATTCAATAATGTGATAATTCCTTCAGGATGTTTATCCCCTAAAGGAATGCCACATTCAGATATGGGTATACCAGCAAGTCCAGGTATAGGACTCATTTTTTCTCCTCTAATAAATGCCTCAAAACTATGAACGATAAACGCCAAAGCATCTTTGTAAGGCATATTCCTATGTTCTAAAAAAAGTAAAAGCAACAATTTTATATCTGTTTCATATTAGACTGAATATTTAAAATTTAAATATTAAGAATATACTACCTTCAGGTATACCATGAAGTATATCTACAGTTACACTACGATATAATTTATTTTCATCGCGTACAACTAAAACATATAATGTTCCCCTTTGTGCTAAAGTCCCAAGAACACGATTCATTGGTATATCAGGATTAGGAAATAATAAATCAACTTTCATATTCATTTTTTTCAAATTAACTTCTAAAAATTCTGCATATTCACTAAAAATATAAATAAAAAGCATTATCCAGATTATGAATATTTTACTAGGTTATTATTTAAACAACTAATAAAAATATTTTAAAAACTTACGTTAAAGTATTATTGGTAACAACAATTTCACAATCATTAGGAGCATTTGGATTCATGAGATTAGGATTCATTAACTGTCTGCTAGGTTTAAAATCATCACTGAAATTTTTCAAATTAAATATACAGTTTCATATTAATTTTTAGCTTAAAAAAATAATTATATGTTCAATTGTAAAAAAAAATAACTTTCAAATAACCAGGACTCGTAAGTTCATGAACTAAAAAACACATAAATATATATGCAATAAATATTTGATAAAATATGCATACAAATATGCACTAAAAAATACAAAATATGCATTACAAATCTTAAACTATGCACGAGAAAAAATGTATAAGCATTTTTTAAAATAATAAAAATTATCCATTCATGTATTTAATTTATATTTTATTTCTTTTATTACAATTTATTAAAATTATAAATTATAAATACACATTGTGCCAAAAATAAATTGATAGATTGCAATGTACACATCAATAGTAGGAGGGTGGTAGCAGTACACAATAACATTTTTGTGGTATTGATTTTAACTTATGAATCACAATGTCATACAAAAATACTGATAAAATAATAAGATTTTGTAAACATCTATCAAGCATTTATTGATATAATTGTTTTTTTTTTAACTTCCACGAAAAAAGATTTTGCTGAATTAACATAAAATAATATGCGTTAATAATTCAAAAAAATCAATTATTTGTCAATACATACAAAACTTACTATATCAAACTTAAGATTTTTATTGCTATTATCATGAAATGGATTTGTATTTCACTTAGCATGTTTTCCGATGTAGCAAAAAAAAAACATGCAAATACATGAACTTACAAGCCCTGCTAATAACAATTTTTTGTTTCCAATACATTTTTATTTACTCAATAGCACCATCGAAATGAACATATAATTGATTACTTATTATTAAAAATTATGCGTTTTTACATAATAAACATTGTATTTTTATAGCAATATTAATTATAATGCATAAGAATAAAACAATGATTGGTGGAGACTAACCATTGCATTATACACAATTTTAATATACAATCATTACAATTTATAAGAAAACAATAAAAGACTATAAAATAATGTATTACTATATTATAATATTAATATTTATATAATTATATAAAGGACTATAAAATACATAATATAATTAATTATACGTTGACAAAGATTACATTTATTGAACTTATCAATATTTTACTTACAAGTCTTGATTCCGTTGATTCCTATTATCGTTTCTAAAACCACATTAAAGAAATATTTAATATCAACATTAATTTACATATTGTGGTAATTTTATATAAGATTATTGATAAAATGGGTGTAACTTTAAGAAAGGATTTAGCTCCTTAATAATTTTCATAGATTTCCTAAAATATCCAATTATAAATATATTTTGATTGATACAATGAAATCTGAAATAGTGGTAGCTAAATATTGTATAGTTCAAACATCTGATACTTTTAAAGAGTTAACTGTAGAAGATATAAAGCATATTTTAAACGATAATATTTTCCTACATTTATTTAAATTATATGAAATATATTATATTAAAGCTGAAATATTTTATAATAACATTTATGGAAATAGTAGTCAGCCAGTGAATTTTGTTGAGTTTTCAACACAAAGAATCAAATCAAAAATATTATTTTTTTATTTTTATAGAAAATAAATACCTTTTTTCATTTGCATCAAAATTTGCTGCTCGTTCATTTTTTACAAGCTCTCCATTTTTATAAAAGAACGGTCTTACTGGTTTTACATCTGAAAAGTTATATATAATAATTTAATCATTTTTTAAGTTCAAAATTATGAACTAATTTAACTTAACAATGCAAAATACATAATTTTGATCTAAAATAATTCTAAAATAAAGGTAATATAAACAAACTTTATGTATACCAAGCTTTTTGCTCATAATATAATCTGGAGGATTTTGAGCCAAAGCTTTAAGTGCAGAAGATTCTTCCACAAATTGAACAAAAACATGTCTTGTCTGTAATGAAACATCTGAAACAAAATAATAAATATGTTATAATTATATAAATCAATTTTTAACAAAAATACCTTATTCATATTCAGTTTAATTAATTACAACACTTTAACATTTTAATGTAAAATTAATCTTAAAAAATATAGAATATTATTCCAAGTTTCTTATAAATCACAAATTGTTTAAATTAAGAATTATAATATGGGTTGATTGTAAAAAATAAATGTAATAAATACAGTTTTAAATAATTAGTATTTCGGTCATTTTGTAACTACCAGATTTATTGATATTATAATTTGACTAAAACACACAATTAAAAATTGTTATTTCATAATTGTGTATGTATCAAGAAAAAAAAAGTAATTGGATTATTAAATAATTTGGATATTCTGGATTATAGAAAATGTACAGTATTCCAAAAATGTACTGCAGTTGTAATTATATATATATATATATATATATATATATATATATATATATATATA
>NW_020271726.1:1944799-1952998 GCF_003268045.1 Sipha flava
TATATATATATATATATATATATATATATATATATATATATATATACAGTGGCATATTTAGGGGAGGGGTCCAGGGGTACTAAACCTCCCATAGAACCTCTCCGAAAAATAAGAAATAAACTAAAATTCTTACATATTTGCAGGATTGCCTATGTTAAACATTCACAGGGAAGTTGAAATTACAGTTTATGAAGTGATAGAGGAGTTGGCCAAAAAATTGAGATGACTGGAATTTATTTTATATACTTTATAATATATAGTACTAAATACAATATATAAATATATATATAATACTACATAAGACTATATGATTATTACATTATATATTTAGTTCAATTTTCTCCAAAAACTGCATAAGGACGTAACTATTACAATATAATATATAGTTTATATTAATTATGTATAAACTGTGGACCCTTCCACAAAAAATTGAAAATATGCCACTGTATACATAGCAATATTAACTACTAATGACAAGCAAACCAATGATTTTTGAAGTCAACAATCTAAAGCAGCTTATCTAATCAGCAGCAGAGGTTTTCTCATGCCGTTTGTACCAAAGTTATATGCGATCATAGATTATTTCAAACAAAATCTAGAAAAACGCAATATTGAAACAGTATAAAGACCGAATTACTATACTTATTTGTCAGTATTTTGTACAACACATCTTTAAAAAATCGAATAATTTTAACAAAAGCAACAGCTATACAAACGGCCGATAACTTACTGTCTATTTCTCCGTATTTATGAAACACGGAAACCACTTCTTTGCGTGACATACCGGCCTGCGGTATGTTCGCCACATATATGCGGGCCCTGGCTTTCAATTCTTGTTCAGCTTGATTTCGTGGTCTGGTCATCATAGATCCCGCTACGATTGGTATTTTATACGGCCAAAAGTACCATCAAATGGCCTAATCGTAAAGTGAAGCAAACCCACAAGGTATCGAGCTACCGACCGCTTAGGCCAACTGACTAGTGTTAGAAAACGTGAAACGTATTATGCAATCCCGATCCCTGGCGTCCACGGACTACTAGTTATCACGAGCCTGCGATACATTCACAGATATCTCATGTATACCGGTTGCGAGTGAATATTGAATATTATGATTAATCGTTGTTCATAAGTGAATACACTTATCACGCGAAGAGTGTCGCCACTTCATCGGCAGCAGGGCCAACCGACTACCGTATCGATTGTTGAGTCGCGGACGAGTTGTGGCAATGTGGCCCGACTGTTGGACGCCGATGACCAATGGGACGCGACAACTCGGGCCAGGGGACCGGCTGCATTTGTTCTACGTTCTACGTGGTTTTTCATCTCTGACGAACGTAGTTCAGATTCTTTCGTTCTCGATAGTTGATCTATGCAGTTGTCTAATTGCTATTGTTGTTCTCGTTGTCGCGCATTTTGTTTATCATCATTACGTAGTTGTATTCCATTAAATCCTCCCATTATTCTGTAACAACCGTGTCGGGCGTAATATCGAATTTTAGTAAACATTTAAACAAACACTACGTTTACAGTGAGTAAGATATAATACATTTTTTTTTCCAATAAAAATCGTTATTCATTTGCACATGCAATATGATATAATTTAAGCCATCACGTAATCATTGTCCATTAAATACTATTAATCTTATACGTAGATAAAATAGTATGTTCTTTCTTTATCTAATATTTTCTGTCTTTCGTAAGCGTGTACTCGCCGTAGGTGCCTACTATTTTAGATTTTCGCTAAATGCGTTTGACGAAACGATTATTGTTGATTGGTCATTGATTAATATATAATTGGTTTAATTATGCTACTAATACTAATACTGCATAATCCAATGGATCTATATGTGAAGTGTCACATTATTCGATTTGCGTTCTCATTGCGTATAAAAAAAAAAGAAACGTGCCGTTTGCAATTATTCCGCGTTTATGGACAGATCAATTATTCATGTGGGTTTATTTTTATTTATAGGCCTACTTTTCATGTTAAAACCGGTTTTCGTTACATTGTGTAGGGGCATAAAAACAAACAGCGAATACGGGTTCCCGTTATGTTCACTTGGGGTATGAAGAGGAGGCTTCATAAAAATGTGTTAGTGTGTTAATGTTATTTGTTAACGGTGTTTGCGTGTGTTTCTTACGTGTAGTCGCGCTCTAGTGTGTAATAATATTAGTTATTATTCCAAGCATTATATTATTATAGTTATCTTTATCATTAAGAATTTATTTTTTATTTTTCTAAATTAGGTGTCGGTTGTTTTTATTAAGAACGTTTTATAGAGAAACTTGTAAAATGGCCGGGGAGAAGAAACCTTTCTTGCGACTACCACTATCAGTTAAACCCGTTGTATACGATTTATATTTGAAGCCAGATTTGGAAAAGTTTACATTTGAAGGCAAAGAAACTATTTCCATTAATGTGAGTATGACATCTTATGTAATCTATCTTACGAATGGTTTATTCATTCCTGGATATTCTTTTATTTGTATTTTATCAACAAAAATAAAATTGGTGTACTTGATTGTAAAACGTATTATAATCAACCTACCTATCTATGTAAATATTTAGTAATATTTAATTAAATAAACAAATAGTTTATATATATATATATATATATATATATATATATATATATATAAATAGTGGCGGAACTAGATTCTTGGAGGCCAATGTAAAAAAATTTCGTGGCGAATTGCTAGGACAGAGTTTAAAAAAAAAAACTAAGAATTTTGTTTTTCTCATGTAACATCTTTATTCTTTAATACACATACCTATAATATAGGTACTGCCTTATGCTTTTAATATATTTATAAGTAGGTAAATATTGAAATTAAGTTGTGAATATTTTTTTCGGCTTTGGTTTTGTGCAAAAGTATTGATCAATGCCAACATATTTAATTTTTTTGCACGTTTGTTTTCGATAGATATTATGGCCAAACCACTTAGACTTGTTTGAGACATAGTGTTTTTGAGGTAGCTTTTTATTAATTTCAGCTTTGAAAACTATGTCTCAGCACTGGCTACAGTTATTGTTAAAGTGAGAAATAAATAAAATGCCTTTAGTAATTCCGGGAAACTTGTCATAAGGTTATTATTTTCAATGACTAACAATTTAATTATATCAAAATCACTGGATAATGTTTCGAGCTCAAAAGAAAATATTTTAAAAGATTTGATTTGATTGGTTAATTCTGCCGAATTAAATGTCAGCAGGATATAAGTTACAACCGATAATTTATTTATGTGTTAAATTATTTTTCTGCATTAGTACAAAACATAACTCCTTTTTTTTCTGGAATATTTTATTTAGAACGAATAAATGCATAAATACTTATCTTTATATTATACTAAGTTAAGATCTAATGACTAATTGATCGTGCTAAATAACTATTATTCTGAACTTCCACAACCTTAGGTGGACATTGGGGAGGGGGGGGGCTTAGACCCCCAAATATTTTAATAGCCTCCCCAAAATCGAAAATTTAATAGAAATCTTATTCTTTGTTTCTATAATTACTATAATCACTTATAATGCACTTGTTCCAATACATGACTTGTATTTTTTTAATGGGTGCGTTCTATGAAAATACTTATTAGTTAGTTTACTTATCAATCTGCAGAACTAAATTCCAGACCTAATAATGAATAAATACTAAAAAATTTGAATTCAATGTATAACTTTGTTTTAACTTTTATTCAAAATTTGTTTACTATAACATATGTTAATTTCCTCTCATTTTCAGTGGCGTATATCTGTGGGTATTATAAAGAATAGATAAGATATTACCAAGAAAGAGAACATTATTTTGTATTATATGGTTGTAAATAAAAACTAAGAATTTCTCTTTTTAAATATCTATCAAATGCATTCAAGGATATGACTATTGAATTAGTTTTTGTTAAAATAAAATGTTCATACAAGGAATTTGTATAGCCGTCAATCCGGTGATAAGGCGATTAGATAGGATTCTTCTAATAACTTCTCCGCTAATTTTTTGGGAAAACACGAGTTGGGTCCGCGGTGTTATTCAATTTGGGTCCGCACCAGAGTTGGGCGTTATTCGAATAAAATTTTATTTAGATGATTATTTAGATAACATTTTGTTCGAATAAATTATTATTCGACTAATTTTCAAACATAATAATTCGAATAAATTATTATTCGACTAATTTTCAAACATAATAATTCGAATAAATTATTATTCGACTAATTTTCAAACACAATTATCCGAATAAAAAATTATTTGAATAATTTTTGGAAAAATTTAAAAATATTGTATAATAAAAAACAAATATTCATTTATATAAGAAAGTAAAGAAATATATATATAATATTTAAATATGAATAGTATTTTATAATCATATTTCGTAAAAATATTACAATAATCATAAATAGTAGTAAATTATAATAACAAAAATGAAAATAAATAAATATAAAAATTGACCCTTTTATTTCAACATAGTGTGGCTCACATGTTACGCAAGTAGCAATTACTTTATTTTTGTCCATTTTGGATTTTATTTTAAAAAACTTACCATCTAAAATAGACATACAGTTAAAGTCCGTCATTTCAGACACTTCAATATTATCCTCGGATGACCATTGTGTTGAAATTGTTGAATCTTCGCTACGTACATTCACAGAATTCATATTGAAATAAATTGATATTTTAAATTAAATTAAACACCCTGTCACGCATTCATACACTCGCGGAATCACGCACAGAAGAACTAATGCGGCAAATACGACACAAGTAATCATAAGACAATCTACATTCGATGTACATTTGATAAAACCACGTCTTCGATGTTTAGATATCATATATTCAAACAGATAATTTTTATAGCTACATGCCCATATCTATCTAGTATCTTTATATTTTTGTGTAGAGCTCTATATATTTGAACTTATAAATATGAAATACAACATTGAACATGCGTAGTTAGTACATAGTATCAAAATATCTGAGACTATATAATATAGTACAGAAACTGGACTAAACTAGTACTAGTGACAAACTAGAAGAATTATAATCATTATTTCATAACACATATTTAGTAATTAGTACTAACTACTACTATAAATACTAAGATAGGATAACTATGTTTAAAAATTATTCAAATAATATTATGATCACAAATTATTCCAATAATATTTTTTCCAAATTATTCGAATAATTATGTTTGAAAATTAGTCGAATACATTTTTATTCGAAGAATTGTAAAAAAATCAATCGAATAATTATCTAGATAAAATTTTGCCCAACTCTGGTCCGCACCAATAGCTTTATTTAATAAATTATTTAAAATTGTCATGCAAAATTAAATGCTAATATTAGTGCAACTCACTCAAAAATGTTTATTTTAATAAAAAATTTACTTGGAATTCAGAATGAAATTTAGGTATCATTTCGGAGCTCAGCCACAGAATCAAAAAAACAGTAGAAAATTAAAATTTCGTATAAGTAAGGATGCTTTGTTTTACTAGTGGAGAATTGATTCATTTAAATTTTATAAAAGGCATATCTTTTAAATTTATTTCCTAGCTTAAACTTATTATTAACTTATTATAATACAAATATTTACGATAAAAAGAAAAAAAACACAATGTTTTTAAGTTAAAATTAAGCTAATTTAATAATAATTTTAATTAATATTATAATAATTTTTACATTATACCGTCAATTTAACGTAAGAAAAAAAACAAAATTTTTAGGAGACATTCTAGTCAAACTCAACGTGGTGTTTCCTGGTAAAGCTAATAGGCAACTCATGTACTCCATAAAATAATCGGGATCTAACTCATGTACTCCATAAAATACACGTCCAGACTCAATTCATGCTGTTTTCGAAATCTAGAACACAACTTGAGTTTATCCAAATTTTTTATGATTCCAATTACATCAAATTTTTTTAATTCTCCAACCAACTCTTTATTCTAACATTATTCTCAAAATTATTTAATAACAACAATTCCTTTCGCAAATATTTTTAAAACTACATTAAGTAATAGTTTTTAAAATAAATTTAACTGTATTGTTCACTATTTTGACAAGTGTTAATATTTTTTGTAGCCTCTTTTGTCAACAGTTGAGCATGCTGAAAATTGATAAAATTGAATCTTAACACGTATTTTTTTTTCTTTGGCTTAATATAGACCGTTTAGGTCCTTCGCCGCAACCACCACTTCCCTCCATCTATCTCTATCCGTGGCTAGCTCTTCGTCGTTCAAGATTCCCATCATATCCAAGTCTTTATGGACCCTATCTACCCACCTTTGTCTTGGGCGGCCGAATGGTCTTTTGCTCTTCGGCTTCCAGTAGGTGACTTGACCAATTGTCTGGCCATATATGCCCTGCCCAGCTTATCCTTTTGCTTTTCATAGTAGCTATTATGTCCGAATCCTTTAACATGTTAATCATCTTTTCATTCTTTCTTCGCTCATATTATCCCGTGTTTTGGTTTCTTCTGGGGCCAAAAATTTGCCGTAACACCTTTTTTTCAAATCTTGCTAGGTTTTGCTCATCTGTTTTGGTCGTGGCCCAGATTTCACACGCCTATAGCGCTATCGGGCGTATCATTACTTTGTATAAGATTAATTTAGATTTGATTGAAACTAGTTTAGATTTTAATATTGTCTTTAATCCGAAAAAGCACTTGTTAGCCGAGCTTATTCTGTTTTGTATTTCCTTGTGGTTATTGCCTGACACGTTCAATTCCTCCCCTAGATACTTGAAATTTCCGACCAACTCGAACTCCATATTTCTTACTATCAAATTATGTATATTATTTTTCCGTGACAGTATCACGTACTTTGTTTTTTCATCATTTATAGTTAAGCCCATTAGTTTGCTTTCATCCATGAGAAATTCTGCCATACTCTGTAGGTCGCTCTCAGATTCGGACAGTAAAACTATGTCATCGGCGTATGCGTATCTTAACACGTATTACTTAACCTTATTTGGCCAAGCCACATTTGTTGAAAGAAAAAAAATTATTATTCACATATATGCTTATATTTTTAGTCTTGTATCTATTTAAATATAGTTTAGTTTCAAAAGCAGTGGCGCACACAGAATTTTTTTTCGGGAAGGGTCAAGGTAAAAATATAACACATTTTACAATTAACAAAATTATGTAAATCCTTAATATATTTTGACTTAAATAATAGCATTGATAATAAAATAGACTATTCTATAATCAATGATATTAGGTATTCAATACTAGCTCTTCATATTTCAAACTTGTAAAATTTGTAAATTTTAACCTAGACATCGGAGAAAATTTCGGAGGGGGGTTACAGCCCCTTACCCCCCCCTTGCGTGCGCCACTGTAAAAAGTGATCTGATCGCCATTAGAAATACTGTTTTTTTTTTAAATTTTTAACGAGAATATTAAATGAATCCAAGAAAAAAAGGTGTAATTATTGTTTGCGATATGCTTCGTAAAAAAAATCTTAAAAAAGAAGCAAGAAGCTTATAAAATATAATAAAATAATTTATATTAATAATTGTATTAATATTATTATTATTAAAAAAATGTTAAAAGTTCATAAAACACAATCACATTGATCACGCAGTTAACTATTCGTGTTCGAGAATAAACTGGCATACAATTACCTAATTGCATACAAATTCTGTCCGACATGTCCCCCCCCCCCGAATTTTTTTCTGCGTCCGCCACTGGAACATGATATTTAAAAGTGTATGTTTTTGGTTTTTTTGGTTTAGCATTGCGTTTTCTCTTATCTTTGACATTCTCAACTTCAATGAGATTCTGAATATAAACATTTTGTGCGTTTTTTTCGTCAAAACTGTTAATGTATTTCACCTTGAGCGTAGCTTCGTATTATTATCTGTGGGGGCTATATTATAGGACTCTTTATTTTTAGTTTGAATTAAAGCGAAAGAGAACATTTCCTTGAAAAACAGTTTATAGGCGTCTCATTCTTTACCTGAAATTTTATTTTACAATTCTTAAAAAAAAAAAAAACAATTTTGAGTTATTAAATTAAAATTGTTTTTTTTAAATTATAGTGGTAGGCAAAAAACATAGTTATTTTTAAAACATCAAAGTTTATATTCGATGTATCGATGTTTTGAAATTTATTATATTAGTTTTTCCTGAAAATTATGTGTATTACAATTTTGCTTCGCACCAAAAGTTATCAGTTGTCACAAATGTTTGTATGTTTATT